>NW_028145425.1:487500-677500 GCF_977016875.1 Pavona decussata | reverse complement strand
CAGCTCAAACCCACTCAGGAGTTTTATTTTCCATTTTTTTCATTTTTCACATTCCTCCTTACTTAAGGCTTGATTCTCTAAATTTTCGATGTGTATATATCTTGCAGGGTTTTCAATTATACCAAGAGTACAGGGGGAAACAAAGAACGTACACAAATGACAAAAATCTCCTCGTGAGCTTAATTAGTCACCGTACAACAGAAAAGAAGGATTAAGCTACTTTTTTCTTATACAATCCGTCGACAAAATAACTAACACAACATGTCAACTGAAACACAAACAAACTTATGTTCTATTCTCTATCGCTACGCTCAGCCGAATAGAAATCATTTCTAATGTAAGTGGAATGAGTAATGAACACAACAGTAGTGGAGGGAGCCGCCAGTAATTATCAAGATAGACAAAGCGAATGGGAGGAAAAAAAGTAAAAAGAAACAACAAAAATAAACGTACTAGAGTTCAATGTTCAGAGTAACTAAGAGTTGATGTTGGATATCTTCCCTACAGTAAATATCCTTAGCATTCTCAGACTTCCAACGACCATGCTTCTTAATAACACGATCCGGTAAATCATTATTGGCAGCGGCAGTCGCACCCCCAATCCTAAGGGAATGGAGGCCATAAACCTATAGCTTTAAACTTATTAATAAATAACTCCCTAGCCCTAGAATACGAGAGATTTGAACCATCTCGAAGGGCATAACGCCCATCCTTGCGTTTGTACAGGGAACGAAAAACAAATTGAGTAGAATTTAAACTGTCACCACTAAGCTTGGCATAACGAGACAACATTCCAAATGGGCAAGTAGGATTACCAGTCCTAGCAATTACTCTAGTAGCGCCAGACCCATATTGATCAGACTTGCTCCTTGGGATGAAAAGGGAAAAATAAGTATCACTGAAAACAACATCACACCATTTAATATAAGCAAGCTCATTAAAACACAAAAAACCTGCAAAGGCAGCAAGGCAAATACAAACGTCGCGGATATCAAGCAAACTAGCATCTACACCCGCAAACTTCAAAACGAGAGCATGCAAATGCTCAGGACAAATAGGAAGTCTCTTCTTGGAAGAGACAGAGTTAGCAGCGAGACGCTTACAGCCTTCCAAAATAGCTTTAACAAAACCACTATTGCAAGGGTTGCGAACAGCACACGAACTATGGAAAAACTTAATGCTGTAAAAAGTAGAAACAATGGTAGAAAACGAATAACCGGACTGGAGTAGACTAATGAGATAAAGCGCAAAATGATTATCCGAAGCAGGAAAATATTCCACTTCAGGAAACTTGGCAGCCCATGCCTTCCATTTTCGAAAATGCGTGTGATATCCTTTCACAGTCGATGGTGCCCTGCTCGCCGCGAGAAAAACAGGAACCAACACAGACAAAGGCTTCAAAGCTTGAATACCAGCCGCACCATCAGTAATGGAAACTTGTAAAGAAAAACAAAAGGAGAAAAAATCAAACGGCATAAAATAGAAAACAAAATAATAATCAGAAAATCACGAGAAAACAGTACCCGTGACAAAAACAACAAGGAAAGAAAATACCACCATAAGGCGGAATGTCCATAAACAAGCCAAAAGGCTATGAAGCATAACGCACGAGTAGGCGCTAAGAAGCGCAGCAAACAGACAAAACAAAATATGACAACAATGTATAAACATGACGCTATGAAGCGTGCAAAATATCTTGCAATGGAGCAAACTACGGCAATTACATATAACGCCATGAGGCGTAAGAAACCAAAAGTGCAACGCTATGAAAAGCGTCCAAAAGAAATATAACTGACGCTATGAAGCGTACAAAAAAAGTGAAATACCGCTATGAAGCTCACAGGCAAAAATCTAAATCAAAAAGAACAAGCAGACCCATCGAGACGAAGAGCCAAATCCGCAGATTTAAACCTTAGTGGGCAAAAAATTGTGTTGTGGTCCTCACGAGCGGGAGCAAAAACAAAAGAAGGGTCGGGAAACTCAAGGACTTGAATAACGGATGCCCTCAAACCACCCATGGGAAAAGCTATTGGCCAAAAAACTGCAGAAGGCCAGCAAGGGATAATCATAACACCACGGGCCTTGCAAACCTCTAAATGAAAGATAGCGCGACTAATAAGATACACAGGTGGAACTATCCAATTATTGTCACCCGCCCAACTAACACTGAAAGCATCGACACCTTCAGTGCCTGGGCACCAAAATTTAGAATAGAACCTGGCGCACTTAGCCGAAACTGGGGTAGCAAACCTATCAACTGTAAATGGACCGAAAAGAGCAGAAAGATGCCCAAAAAAGACTTTAGAAACACTCCAATCATCATAATTAATAACCCTACTCATGGAGTCAGCATATACGTTAAGCGTCCTGGGAACCCATGAGAAATCGATCGTAACATTGTTAACAGCACAAAACTGGAAAATATCCAAAGCCTGACGCTGAAGCCTAAGGGACGTACTACCTTTGGTAGCTATAATAGAAGCATTTTCTACTGTCAGTATACAATTTGACAACTTTACCCTGGATAAGCGGCTTGAATGACCTAAGCGCGTAAAGAATGGCGAGTAACTCCCTTCCATTACTGTCAAGAGACGATTCCATGGAGGAAAAAGCATTGTAAAACAAATCAAACTCCTCCTTGTCGACGAACAGGGCATGTCCCCCGCAGGCAAAATCGCTGGCATGAGTACCAATAATACAAACGGGCTGAGTATACTCAAATAACTTCTTACAATTTAACTTAGGACAGTTAACCAGCCAAAAAGCAATTTCGTCAACGCATTGTAAATAATGCTGAAAACGGCTCAAATCAAGGGGGGTATCCCACGCATCGCGAACCGAAACTGCACTCTGCAAAAATCTAGACATAATAAGAGACACGTTACCCACACAAGGTGAAAGCGAAATAATTTTGCCGACAATGGAGGCAACAAAACGAGGAGTGACGTAGGGTAATTTACCCTTAAATGCAATTAAGGCAGCTAACAGGCGGTCGATACGAGGTTGGGGAATGGACAAAAAAGCACCATCAAGATCCCAAGAAATACCCAACCAACCAATGAACAGGAACCCAAATAGATTTATCATGATTAGTCACCAGGCCCGCTTTGCCTAAGTCAGAACGAACCGCATCGGTGCAACGCTTGGCAGTCAAAAACTCCTTCTCGCAACCAGCCCGTCGTCTAAATAAAGCACTAAGTGAATACCCGAGGCCCTCCAATGACGTACCAGCGGACGAAACAATTTAGTGAAAAGATAAGGCGCGGATGAAAGCCCGAAGGGTAAAACAGTAAAACAAAAGTAACGATAAACGTTACCTCCCAAGGGCCACTGAAAACCCAAAAACTGTTGGTGGGGATGACAGATATCAATGTGGTGGTAACCAGACTTTAAATCAAACTTAAACATATATCCCCCGCGCACGACGTACTGAAGAAAAACTCTCCAGTCCTCCATTCTGAATTTAGCCTTGGGAATATGCCTATTAACATGTCGCAGATCAAGGATGAGTCTGGGCTTCCCTTCCGAATTAACAGACACAGAAAGTGGATTAATAACAGTAGGCGGTGCATAAACTTCAGAGACCAATCCTAATTTGAGCAGATCAGAAAAAGCTGACGAGACAAAATCAAAATGAAGTAAAGCCGATCTATTATTAGATAAGCAAACACTAGACGGGAGTGAATCAAAAGGGATAACATACCCTTAACAAATGGTGTCCAAGACCCAAGAAGGAGCCCCAATGTCCACCCAGAATTGAAAATGTGCTTTGAGACGACCCTTAACAATCGCAGGGGCAACACTTTGCTCGTAATCAAACAAATTTTGACTATAAAAATCTAACGAAGGATAGTTTATAAACTTATCTTGCAAAAGCAACAGTTCCTTGAACCCCTGATTCACATCACCGGCAACATGACAAGAAGGATGGACGACTGGCTGTGGAGGATTCTTACTCAAAACATTAAGCACACCGGAGGACAAACCATCCAAGAACTGAGCTGAGGAGTTAACGGGCTGTTGATGAACTTGAGCTTGGTGCAGTCGCTTGTCCTGACATGCTTCCAACGGAGAAAGACTGACGGGGAGCCTAACAGGGCACTCTCTCCACCAATGACCTGAGCCACCGAAGAAACGACAGGCTCCTCGTGACCGATTGTAGAAATCTGGAGGTTGTTGCTGCGATCTGAAGGACGGTGAAACTGAGAACTGCGGGCGCTGGAACTGCCCGCGGACACCGAAGGGCTGAGAATACGGCTGATATCGGCCTTGCAGGCGTTCAGCATTGCGTCTAACACGAGTACGATTCTTATCTCTCAGAGCCTCCCTCTCCGCTGCACGAATCTTTTTATCGTCTTCCAAATCGAGGGCGACGGCGTTGCTCTCGTAATGCTTAACCGTTAGCCAACCTCCTTCGGAAGAATCGGCGATCCTGATTTTCCTGTTCCTCTCCTTTAGCGAGCTAATGGCCTGGCTTATAATCTGCGATGTCTTCGGCGTATCCTTGTCTTGGACTGCAATGGCCGCAGTCTCAAGGAGCTCGACGATCTCAAAATTGAACTTATAATTCCTCTCGTTGCCGGGATGGGCAAACTTGAGTTCGCTTTCGGCTTTGAGCTGCTTGGAGACTAGCAGTGCACTTTCGGCTTCGTTTGAAGCTTTTTCAAATTTCGCCGAAAGTTCCTCGGTATGGCTTTTAAGTTGGTCCAGAAGAAACCCACGAAACTCGGTTAAATCAGCACGAGAAACTGTCTGGTCGAAAGGTTCTTCACCACCGGGCATAACAAACGAAAAACTAGCCCGTAAACAAAAACTTAAAACAACTTCGAGAAAAACTGGTCGGCGTCAAGTGGTGTGATATGCGCAAGGAGTGGTTTATAAAGGCGCATGAAACCCCTAATGGGAATAGAAACAATACAACCAAATTAACAACCAAAAGAAATACATGATCCTGTTGGTGTAATCATAGTTAACAAAAAGCAATGTTTATAAAACCTGAAAATCTCCCTTGTTATATGTTTTTGTTAGCATTTTTGTTTTTTTCCGTGCACAAACCACAACAGATTTTGATGTGTTTGAGTAACTGACCAAAAGAGACATTCCTGTTAAGATATTCAAATGTAGTGTGAAGGTTAAAACGAAGGATTGCGCGCGCGGTCGCGGTCCTTCCAAGACAAATTACAGCACCATTGTTTTCATGGCAAGGTTTCATAACCAGTTCCTCGATTAACTATCGTGCAATCACGCTTCACAAAGTTGCCAGCAACGCTTGGTTTAATCAGCTGAGTTGATACGATAATTTGGCCACCATAAAAAGATTTGACAGTTGTTAAACCTTCGTCCGATTCGCTCTGACGAAGCGGCTAACGCTCAAAACTTCATCTGTGAGGAAGGCTACCCTTATCTATATGTAAACATGGTGGAAGAAGAATGATAGGAAAACGACCTCGGAGCCTTTTCTTTTTAAGGGAGTTCCACTCCAATACTGCTCTGAACCGATCTGTCAAAATAACTGTTGTGAATCTGCCCCCTGTCAAAATGGCGGCACGTGTCGTGGTGTGTGTGTGACGTCAACAGACGAAGATTTGCCTGCGCATGTCCACTGGGTTTTTGCTGGTCACAAGTGCCAAACCAGCCTGCCACCACGATCCTTTAAAGACTCGATGGTGTTGAAATAAGTGAAGACCAATGGAATCTAGAACATCGTGGACCAACAAAATATTTCGTTCCCAGTCTACTGCGACTTTGGCTCCGAGCCAGGTGCAGCATGGATTCTGATCCAGTCTCACTCCTTCCAAAACAATGACGCATTCAAGAGCTAAACGTTCTACCTTGACGACGTGCCTGTCAACCAGGATAAACCTGAATGGAACAACTACCGTCTGTCAATGTTTCGCATAAGGTCCTATCAGGAATGTCTCCATTCATTGGCGAGCCACCTGTAATTTTCCGACCGCTCGGGTGGACTATCAAGATTACTGGAAAGTGTCATTGGAAATCTTGGATTTGCTTGTGGAGGGAAATACTGCGTTCTGCTGCTTTTCAGAGCTCGCTAATGTCCGTGGTTATGGGTGCACTGACTGCACGATCCTGGTTGATTACTACAAGGATGAAGCGCTTCACGTGGACAGTTGGTATGGCAACGCATTCCGTTGTGAGTTTCAAGCAAGGACTGGTGGAGTAAGAAGCGAAGATAACTTCGGTTATTATAATGCATTCAATCCCGCTTTCAGATGCACCTCCACGATGAATTCAACAACTGAGATCTGGCTTGGGCACTTTTAGATGTGCAGGGAAGGTATAGTGCTGGCTGTTCTTACTACAGGCTTTTAGTTAATTTAAAAATGGAATTGACAATGTGCATCTATGACATTGCACTGCCTTACTTACAAAGATTGTTTTTTCACGCTAGACAGGAATGCAGTGCAAACGGTGTGGTATATAGTGCAATGTAGTGTCACTAATGTGCATGGATTTCTTGTATTTCTTCTGGCAGCATTTCGGGGCAAACTCCATCTCTTCCAGGTGCCCTTCCAACTCAAAAGCTTTGTTAAGACTTCTCTGACCCCATCGTCGGTGATGCCATCGGGGCAGACACCCAGATCTTACTGTGCCTCTAGGATGTCTGTTAGCACGAGTGGCATGACTTTGGCTCAAGTTGTGTCTCGTACCTTGCCATCTGCTCAGCCTCCGTCATTCTTGTTGAAATCGCCATCTCTTGTTGTCAACGAGTCGTTTGCTCCAAAATCTCCTTGAAGTTGTTCGTGATTTTGAGCGAACTACCCTGGTAGCCAGTGATCCGTTGTGACACTTGACAGCCAAGCTAAAACTGTACTTCTCCTCTCAATGTTGTTTTTCGCAATTTTGCTAGCAAATCTTGCGAACCAATGTTGAGAGGGCAGCTTGACGAGATCAGTCCCACGAAAGCTGAGACTGTAGGTCTTCGTCTTTCAAATTGGCTTTTTCGTTGCTTTGGTAAAAACGCAGTTTGAAACACTAAAACGACTTGAAACCAATTACGTTATAATTATAACGCAGATAGCCACGTTATCTGCAGTCCCTCACGAAAAAAACATGACAGACTACAAAACTTAAATTGAGGGATCGAGTTTACAATTACAATAAATTTAAGAACGGCTTGTTGTCACATTTTATGATGCTATGTCTCACTTACTAGTACCGATTCTTCCCCACTTCATCAATGTTGCCTCCCTTCCCACCTTTTCTATTTTGTTAAAAAAGAAAACGAACACCAAAGCGTTCTTCTTGTGAAAAAACAATGGAACAATATGACTTACGACACCTACGCAGTTAGTTTCTTTTGTAATAATCGGAAACTAAAGCACAGACAATGCCACAAAACAAATCCAATCGCTCCACACGCGTGAATGCAGGGGACCACACGACGCACAGATAAACTGTTCTGAATACATGACGTTTCGTAGCTGGATCTCTTGTGGTAGAAATGCACGTGCCTGAAGACTAGTGGCACTGGTTGAAATACTGGCCCAAATAAACAAGCTATTTGCCGTAGTGTTAGCCCGCCCTGCAATCAGTTTGGTTTATTTCTACACGTGCACACTTTGATGAATTTATTTTCCGCCCTCTGCAAAATAGCAACGGGATATGGAAAATTTCAAGATTTTGTGTAGAAGGTGAAAATACGACGGTGAATTTTTCTTTTTCTTTCTTAACTTGAATGTTGTTCCTGGATAGTTCGCGAACATTTTACAAGTTGGGTGAGTTGGAATAATCGCGAAGTCCTCGAAAAACTACAGTTGAACCTCTCCACAACGGCCACCTTGGGGACAGAAGAAAGTGGCCGTTGTGGAGAGGTGGCCGTTATGGGGAGGTAGGGGTGTAATATGACACCTTTTTTTTCGGGAAGTACAACATGTTTATTGTGCCAAGTTCATGCTTACTGTAGCCTATAATGGCAATCCAATCTTAAATAATATATAAAGATAAAATACACAATAAAACGTAAATAATGTTTTGAATCAAAATGTTAAAAACACATAACGAGTAAGGTTCTCAACATTCGCTATATTATTGTAGACAATTTATGCTTACTGCATGGAACACAATCAAAATACGTATATCATTTGAATGGATACAGAAACGTAATGTTCCGAAGAAAAATGTCGATGACTGCATTAGTTTATAAAAAAGGTTTTTACAAAAAAGAACTATACTGGCCGTTGTTGAGAGGTTATTTTGGCAGATGGGGACACACTTTAGTGGCCGTTGCCGTTGTAGAGAGGTTTAAACAAGAGCTAATGTATTGACTGTCCGCCGGGACAAAAAAATGTGGCCGTTGTAGAGAGGTGGCCGTTGTGGAGAGGTGGCCGTTAGTGGAGGTTCGACTGTATATGAATTTTTAAAATATTCAATTGACGTTCTCAAGTGTCTATTACGGTAGGGTTGAAAGACAAACAACAGACCCTCCTCCAAAATGGCGGCAACAGATTTGAATGAGGTAAAATTGAACTGAATGAAAAACAAGTTTTCGGACACACTGATTCGATTGGAAGTTTTTAAAAGAATATTTGTTATTCTTCCAAAAATCGACTTTTTTCCCAGGGGTAAGTCCACGGTTTTTGGTCAAGAAATGCACGTGCCAGAAGACCAGTGGCACTGATTGAAATACTGGCCCAATTAAACAATCCCTTTGCTGTTGTGTTAGCCCGCCCCTGCAATCAGTTTGGCTTATTTCCACACGCGCGTTGCACACTTTGCTACATTTATTTTCCGTCCTCTGCAAAATTCAAGATTTTGTGTAGAAGGTGAACACACGACGGTGAATTTTTCATTCTCTTTCTTAACTTGAATGTCGTTCCTGGATAGTTCGCGTACATTTTACAAGTTGGGTGAATTGGAATAATCGCGAAGTACTTGAATAGCTATATGAATTTAAATGTTCAATTGACGTTCTCAAGTGTCTATTACGGTAGGGTTGAAAGACAAACAATAGACCCTCCTCCAAAATGGCGGCAACAGATTTGAAAGAGTTAAGGCTGGTTTCCATATGATCGCGGATCGCAGATCGCAATAAGGTCTGTGATCGTCTGCGATCATATGGAAACTACTTCTGCGATGGTCTGCGATCACAATCGCAGAAGATAGAACCATGTTCTATCTAAAGGCTGGTTTCCATATGATCGCAGACGATCGCAGACCTCATTGCGATCTGCGATCATATGGAAACCAGCCTTTAAAATTGAATTGAATGAAAAACTGATACCAGCACTGGAAAAAGCACCTTTACTTTAGTAACCTTGCAAAGTTCCAGCATATTAGGTGTTATATCAGCTTAGGAAATGTAAGATGAAATTTGACAAATTTACAGACGCTTGTATGACTTGGGGTATAAGTCATACCCCCAGTCATACAAACGTCTGTAAAGTTTTCATTTTTCAACTTACATTTTCTCAGCTGATATTACACCTCATATGCTGAAACTTTGCAAGGTTACTTAAGTAAAAGTGCTCTTTCTTGTGCTGGTATACATTTTTAATTTTACCTTATTTGAATTTTCGGCCATTTTGGAGAAGGGTAAATTATTGATCTGCTATCTGGTTGTTCTGTGGGCAGGTACCTTGATTCATGGCTGAATAAAACCTGATAAGCCTACCCTCTACATTAGCCATCATCTACGGAGTTGAATCGGGACTTTTAGCAGCTACAAAGAGATACTGCATGTACCTCGTCACCGGGTGTCTCTCTTTGGTCGAACGCGGTATCCACGTACCCATCAAACCCTGAGCCCCTGTTTTCCCGCCATTTTAGCGAAATGATTTGGCGCCTCGGACAAGGTTGAAACAGCTGCATCGTAGACGAAGCCGACCGCCGACGCACGCTACATCAATAACATCATCAAACAATGTGTTTACGTTCACTACACCTACACTTGCTTTATAACTTTTGGTACTTTTCTTTGCCTTACTCGAAATGTCTCCTCCAAATTCACATTATGGAGAAACACTTTTTAAATCAGCTGGGGAAAACTGTGTGCAGAACATTGGCTTCAAAGAAGGGAGGGCCGGGTAAAAAGATACAGAAATTTGATAGGCTGATTGTTATCAAAAATCCCCAATAATGACAAACAAAATTGTTTTGAACTTAGTGTGAAACTGCAACCCAATTTTCTACCCCTCCTTTTTTGATGTGCGGAGGGAGACTGGGAGTAGGGAGGGGGGATGGGGGTAGTCCGAAAACTTAATTCCCAGGTGGAGGGGTGGGGGAGGTGAAAATGAACGGTCCCCAAGAGATTCGCGTTTTACTCTGCAACAGTTCTTTTTGTGCTCTTATCTTTTCTGTGTAGAAAACAACAAACAGTCAAAGTTTTTCTACTTGTAAAAGTTTTCCGTTGTTTGCACATGGAGACCTTATTTGTATCACTGACACAGATTTAGCACTGTTACAGCTTTGCTGAATCGCCCTGATCTTGGGTCTTGCCCGGATCTGTCTTTGGGTCTTTGCTACTTTCCTTGGTTATAACTGACGTGATTGCACTGAACTGCTTCGAGCTTGACGCAGTCATTCCTGCCGGCAAGTGCTGGAAAGGTTTCACAGCGGTGGGACGTTGTGTTTCACTGTTAATCACGGGCTTGGTTTTAGACGGCTGAGGAGCAGAAGAACTCGCCGCTGTCGTCTGAGATGGATGAACAACACCGCTTGATGTCACGTGAGTTGCTTGCTTAGCAAAACTGTGTGGGACTGGAGAGACACTTTGGGAAGCACATGGAGCTTTATGACCTTCACCTTTTGGGACACCATGCTGAGCACTCTTTGAGGACATCTTGGAGGCGTTATCACAGGAGTCCTGTGGGGAAACCTTTATCAATGCAGATGAAGTGACCTTCGTGGAGATGTTGGCTGCACCTTGTGGGGCACCTTTTGAAATAACTGTTGAAAGGTTATCAGACGAGTCCTGCGGGGTTACTTTTACAGCAGCGGGTGACGTCACCCTTGAGGTGTTGGATGAACATGACGAGGCAATCTTTCCGGTAACCTGCGAAGTGCTACCAGAAGGACCTTTCAGTGCCGTGGGAGAGACTACCTTTGAAGAAGTGCTGGATGTCTCATGCGAGGCATCAGCTGGAGAAGTACGTTGAGAAGAGCCTTGAGGAACAGTTTGGGTTGTGGTCTGTGACAAAGACGCTGGAAGCCTGCCTTCTTCCTTTCCCTTTGTCACATTTGATTCGTCTGTCTGTTCAACTTGTTTTGTCAGAGACCCTGTCCTGTCCGTCTGGCCAGTTGTGGCGCTGTCACTCTCTGGCGAGCTCAGCCCTTTCTCTGTCATTTCTGGAGGCTTCAAGGCTGTGCTCTTTTGATCAACTTCCTCCTCTTCCTTGGTACCTTTTACGCTGCCTTCTCCAGTAGCAACAGCAGCAGCCACCTTAGAATCAACATCACTCTTACTACTCTCCAAGGAAACATTATCAATCCCTTGCTGTTCAGTACTGGTACCTGGCATAGACTTTAAGTCTGCCACCTGCGTTGTTGTGCTACTTATGCTCGCCAAAGGCGTCCCCTGCAGTGGTATCTGAGGGCTGCTACAAACCGCCACAAGACTAGCAGCAGCCAAGCCAGGAGAGATACTCTCCGAGGCGGGGGTGGAGGCGGAGACTGAAGCAACAATTGAGCTGGCAGAAGATGTCGTCGTTGAAGCCGAAGTTACTGATAATTCACTATTACCTTCATGGCTATCAATGTCCATTTTCTCTGAGCCAGTGGATAAAGTGTCACTTGGCAAGGAAGAATGCGATGACGTTGTAGCCTGTGTTGGTTGGGGCGTGGTGGGCACTGCCTCCTCTGTCTGGCTGCTGGTCGCAGGAGGCACAAGAGCACTTGATTTCTGCTGAAGAGCTTCTGGCACATCAACTTTGTCATCTTGCTCCAAAGCTCTGGCTTTTCTCAGTCTGCAAAGCAAAACATGTGGACTCTGTCTCGGTTACTCTCAAAACTCAAAATATCCCAACTAATTATCTCATTTTCCAAGATATTACAAAAGAAATAGCTCGGCTGTCGTTGTTCTCATGAGTCACGGTTTAGGATTGTATCCATTTACTCATTGAAAACTGTATGCGAGTTTGATGACTCGTGTATAAATATCGTTTACAAATAAACGGCAAATATGGTATGGTATGACTCAATGGCTTCTTACCTCGGTTACCAATAACACGCGAGGCTCTGCCTTCAAAAGATGCGGATAAAGTCGTGTTTTGGTGGACCTCAATCAAAGAAAAGCCTTTCAAATTATTTTGAACTCTGACCAGATTTCTGGGCAACAGAGCAAAAAGTTGACAATTTTATATGCTGAGAGATGACAAAACTTTATCAAAAGTTGATTTCCAAGCCAGTTTAAACTAAAAGGAGGGATTATTTCACAGGATATAAAACTCTTAAATTTTAATATGACACAAGGTAAGGAACTACTATACCCCAACAAGAACCAACAAACAGATGGTGGTTTCTGCTTGCACAACATCCTTCTATCCATCAGTAAAAAATGACAATGAGATTCAAACCTAACTTTTCTTGTTTATCTAGCAATTGCTAGCCGAGTATTTCTGAGTGAAATCAAATTTTGAAGCCAATAAAATTTTGTCGGTAACGTTCATGAGATTTCAGATAGGTGGTGTGTTCGATTCCCCCCACCCCCTACCCCAGAAGGATGGTCCTCTTCAAACAACCGTGTTATGAGCCAGTTGCCTTATTTGAAAAATTCAGCGACGGGTGCAAGTTAGCAAATTATCACTGGCAGCGAAAACTGAAAAATACAGTACTGTCTATACAACACCTTTTCCGTTAGTTTCAACTGGCTTTAAAATCTTTTTTAAAAACGTTTTACCTTCTATTCCCAGGTAAAATTGTCAATTTCTTGGTTCAACGGCTTTAACCATTTGGCTAAAAAATCCGGAAACTTCGGTTTGAAGTCAAATGGTTAAGGTAATTTTCCGGAAATTCCGTCCGGAAATTGCAGAGTATCTTCAGAGGTACTCCTCTTTTTCCATTCGGAATGGAACTGGGGAAAATTTCTTACAATTTACATGAATCCTCCGTTTCCAGGTCTTTTCCAGCTACAGCGGGACGAAACGCCTGATAGCCTGGTAAGCGCAATCTCATCTGGTTGGTCGGTCGAATTTGGAAAATCCCTTACCATTATGCAACGGTTACACCAACCGGATTTTTCCTATAAGTGGTAAGCACCCCGACTTCTTTGAGGACGGTGGATAGAGTGTTGTTGGTAACCGCTGTAATTTGTACAACTACTATTATTCGTGAAAAAAAAAAATGTTACATCTTATAGAAACCATTCATGGAAGCTACATGTGGATGTCAGACTGCCAGCAATCTGCCCGTAGCTTTACATTCTTCTGATCTACAAATCCAAACTTACTTTGCTCTTTCCGTCGCATCTTGCAGGTCCTTGTTTACGTCTGGCCTTTTCATATTTGCTGGTAGCTCCATGTGTAGTCTACAAGCAGTGTGGGTAAAAATCTTAGCAACATTCCTTTCACACTGACTGTCGCCCTTCGGGGGGAATGTGCACTTCTGAAACAGCAGTTGATTAGGGTCATTAGTGATGTCTGCTGTTGGGTCAAGGAGACGGGCACCAAGATATTAAAATTATTAAAGACTGGCTACATGAGTTGTGTACAATGTACGGTAGTATAATCTAATCTATGGCCCTGTGCTTCCTTATCTTCTCTGGGGTCTCTGAGAGTTTAAAGGGGCGGTGTCAACTATTTTTAGTGTCACTGTGAATAGCCAAAAAACATATTTCTTTCAATGGAATCGTTAAAATAATGATTTAGTTTTGTTCACAATAAACATACTAGAGCACAGAAGCTACCATCAGTTATGTTTGCCTGCGGATGGCTTGGATGGAAGTGGATTGCAACTTGAAAAATTTGGCCAATTTTTCCAAGTTCTTCCTGTGTATTTTAGAGAAGTCGCTAATAGTTAATTGTGGTTTATTCTTCCTAGGAGAAAAACCTTAATATTTTCTTCCCGATGTTGTAAGAACAATTTCATGTTATAAAACAGGTTCTTTGTCAAATACTTGAGCCCTTTTGACCAAAATACAACAAAATCGCCGTGACAGTGTCCTTTTAAAGATACGTACTAAATTCATGCATGTAACACCAGACATCGTGACCGGTTGTGCTTAGATCTCGCAAGAGCCTCTAAATGCTAGGGAAGCTATTGAATTACTTTTAATCTAAAACTATTGCATACTTTTACTGCGCCCTTGAATTACATGCGGACTCTGAATTTCAAGATTCAACCAACCGTAACGCTTTTCATTATGCCGTCAATAACTGCAGCTCACCTCCTAGAAACAAAAACGTTTGGCTCAAACGGGGTGAAAAGGTCATGTTCGTGCACTGTGATTGGCAATCCACTTTGTCGGTTTCTGTATTTTTGTGGTCAGTCGGTTGTCGCCGTAATTATGATTGATGGCAGTAAAAACAAGCAAATCGTTAGTTGGGTTATGAAATTCAAAGACCGTATATTATTGAAAGGCCTGGGCAGTATACACTTCATCACAATACAAGAACTATTTGTGATGAATTCAAGTTCAAAAATAAATGCCATCTCAAAGGATAATTTCTGTCACCTCAAAAGTATGTTGTAATGGTCTTTTGTAGCATTTGGTGTTTAATGTGTTGTTGTTGTTGAATTACTTTCTTCCTTTACTTGTAGTCAGATCTCAATTTTAAATAGTCCTAGCTAATTAGATGTCCCTTAAAATGATTGAAATAAATAAATAAACGAATAAATAGAGAAATAAATAAATAAATAAATACATAAATAGATAAATAATAATAACGAGGAAAAACAATAAGAAAAACTGAGTCATCTCTCTCAGATTAAATAAATTACAAAATACTGTAAGGTCATCACATCAATTACAGTCAAAATGGTCCATATATTGCCAGCCCAGTTTTTCAGCCCATGCAGACTTTAGCTGGTACAGCGTTCAATGCACACACTGAAATGTAAAGGATACGTTTCATACAGTGTTTAGTGAGCGGCAAGACCTTTTCAGTGCATCTGTTACCCCCGGGGGAGTATGTACAGCGTAAAGTGGACACGCCCAGTGGCCGTGTGGTTGTGCCTTGTTTCTTATCTTTAGCCTGCTTGTGTAGCAAAGCTTCAACGCCTGGACGCTCGTGCCTACGCTTATGTCCAAGTAGCTGGGTGGGTGTCAAATGGCACTCTCCTACAAGTACAATGTATGGACACAAAAGTAAACATCGCCATTATAGTAAAACCTGTGATAATTATGGACACCTGTTCTAAGCAGACACTTGGTTGAGCTTCTTGTGACATACATCTACATGTACAAACATGACATTGGTGGATGCCTCTTACACCAGGTTGGGGATATGCCCAGAAATGCACGCTAATGAGAAGCATGAACTGTATGAGAGACATCACAAAGTGCCCCCTATCCTAAACTCTAACTAAAACACAAATAATTCTGTCAAACATGAAGTCATATGACAAAAAGGCCTGTTTTATACAAAGTACAGAAAATCAGGGTTAGGTGCATTTATGGACATAAGTGGGGTTGGGGTACTCAAGTTTATTAGGTAATTTAAGCAAGACGGCCGTAATGTCAACGAAAACGTCGCTTGAAAATATAAGTTCGGGTTACTTGCACTACTTTGCATTTATTCCAATTCGTTAACTTGTACAATGTGGGCGAAGTATCCGGGAACTAAATTGATAGCAGCAGCGTTCAAGTAAGGAAGGGGAATGAAAAATTCAACTGTCAAGTACTCACGTTCTCTACAAACCTTAAATTGGTCATTTCACATTGTTGTTTTGCTGACAACAAAGAAATGTACCAAAATTTAAAACACACGTGCAGACCGATTGTTTTGGCTCGTTAAACCTATTGTTTTGTGGCGTTCTCATTGCTATCGCCATCATCTTTGTTCAAGTTGGGGGGGGGGGGGGGAGGGGTGAATACCTTTCATGGGTTTGTGATGTGATGTAAAAACTTTATTTATGCATGGTAAAAATTCATCAGTAAATTACAAAATCCTATACCTAATACTAAGTTTAAGTATTAATTACAACATAATAAAATGGATACATTGAAGATGATTTATTATCTCAGTTAACAAGCAAGATGAAATCCTTGGTTAACTTTTAACTGGGGATTTATGTTAATTGGCTTTCAAGCAACCAGACCAAAATTATTAATATAGCTACTTTACTATTATTATACCTGAGTATCCCCCAGCCTCTTGTAAGTGACACTTGAATACAGCTTCAAGGGCCTCATCTTAAAGGAGTTTCAAATGCACTCCCAAGGAAGCAGATTTCACTACAGTAGGCAGTTATAAGTCCATATTGAACTAGGAAGAATTTCATGGTTCTACTACTACATGTAAGTTGCTACTTAAAGAGGGTGCCTACTAATACCAAAGTAGTTTTGCGTGGTTTATGACTATGTAGGAAAAGCAGCTCTTACATGTAGCAAGGGCTACTGGAATCCAGAAAGCAACTTGGGGGGTAACCACACATTTTTTAGAGATAATAAACCAACAATAATTCTAAGAAGTACCAAAATACAAAACAATGTATAGAATTTTTTTCCCAAATTGAAGCTTAATTATCTCTGAAAAATCTATGGTCTTATATCTTTATTTACCCTCGGATTTTTGACCCTAATTTTCTTTCCAGAATCCAATAACCCTTGCCAAGATCTGCTTTTCCCGCGTAGTTATAAACTGCGCAAAAATAACTGTTTTATCAGGTACCGCCGTTACAACGCCTGTTTTTCTCGAACCATCAAGAGATGCACAGAACGTTTGCACAGTAGCAAAAGTAGGCACCATGCACCATCCTTTATACGTACCTATACCTGTATCCTCCTCTTCTTCTGCCTGTATAGCTTGGCAGTATTTTCGCTTTCTCTCTTTTAACACGTGCTGTAATCTCTTGAACTGGGCGATGTACAATGAACGCAGCCTGATCATTTTATCCCGACACATCCTTGTTGCTTCTTCAACTGTCCACACACCAGCATGCCTAAGAAAACGATTCATTTAAGATTAATTCATTTATTCATTACAGGGTAGGTGAAATAAGCTTAAGTCATGGAACTCAAAACTGTCCAATGTGTTGGATGGAACTTATTTTCTGTGGATCGTTAAGAAAGAAACAGTTTTTGAAACTGGATAGTAACAAACATCCTGGGAAGAAAAACTAAAATTTAATGCACTAATAAAACTTTAATTACAAAACTTTAAAAAGCTTGTATAAACTGGTACCCGCGCTATAAAAGGGATAGCTCCCCCCACTTTTGTCACACAGTTACATGTACCGCTTCAATGTCACATTAATGATGGCAGACAAAGTGAGCAAATAGGAAGTACAGCTGTACATGTAAACATTGTGAAATCAGTATTTCAAGAAATAAAGCCAAACATTTCTTGAAAAAATAACCTTAGCTGTTACATAAAAGAATATTTTGGACAAAATATATTGTTACAATCAAGCTGCAAAAACAAATAAGCAAATCTCAAGCTTCTTTCACAAGGTACATGTAATATGCATACAAATTTTAAATCTATTTTGTCAATATTCTATTGTATCTTGCCGCATGGACTCTGCAATGTTCACAGCTCAGTGTTCACAATGAAATGACTGGCGGCTTGGCCAGGCTAAGGTTCCTTGTATAGTACGGGTCTGTGTTTATGATGCAATATACTGTATATTGACATAAAATTAAAATCTGATTTTTGTGACAGTCCATGCTTTCAGTGCTTGGCTTTAGTCAGAAGGGTACCAGCTTTACTGTGGATATCTACTTTTGAAAACATCCTTCAAACATTTTCAAAGTCTGGCTAAAAACCTCTTTCAGTGTCATTCCCTAGTCCCGTTGATTTCTGGTGCGTTCAAATTTCTTTTTTAATGACTGTTTTCCAGTCCGTACATGCTATAAAGTAAGGGATAGTTCTCTAAACTCAACTCATTAATACTCACTTTAGGGGATCTTCCTCTTCACTGTCGACAGAGTCTGCATCACTGTCTATATCGCCATGCCATGCACTGTCTACTTTCAGATAATCGTCACCACTACCACCAACACCCTCTTCATCTGAACACAAAATGATAAGATAATAATTTGTATCTTCAGTGACTACTGGATTGCCCCCACAAATTGGTGTCAAAGGAAGGGGATAGAATAGATGGCAAAGGATCATCCTTCAGGCCTTACATGACTTGGTTATGAAAAATGGATGGTGGAATCACCCAAACAGTAAAGAAACTACATGAACTCCAAAATGGTGAACACACTGATTCCAATTTGACATGATGTGTGGCAACCATTCAAACAAAACAGAATCAAGACACAGGTTGGGGGGCAGGGGAATGAAAAAATTAACAACAATAGAAAGGTTGCAAGGATACAAATCCATTTGTCATGAACTATGTACAGTACTGGAACTTTGTCTTGCTTAGCAGAACATGATTGTGTCCTGCCAAATCTTTACTTGTTTTGAAGACATACTGCAAAATGTTATTATCCAGAGTTTTGCCTTTGTGGAGCATTTTATAGCAGTTGCAAAATTCCCATTCTTTGGCTAAGAATTCTAACTTAACCCATTGCAGCCCACGTGTTTTTGACATTTTCACAAATTAGCATTTTGTTAATTATTAACCTAATGTGCAGTAAAAATAGACAACTTACTGGGTCAAAAAAACAGCACTCCTTTGGTCTATAATAGCTAGAATTTCTATTATTCGAATAAAATAGTTGAGAGAGTATTATGAATAAAGGAAAAATAAAGAAAAAGAAGTGTGACATCATGTTTTAAAATGTGTCTAATACCAAATTTTGAGCAGCTAAGTGTCTTATGTCATTTACAAATATGGTCAGACAATGGACATTTGATAAGAAATTATTATTTCCAGCAGTAACACCAGGGTTGCTACTCACCTGGATAAAAAACTTTTCTGACTTTTCCCTGACTATTCACAGACCACTAACCAATTCAAACTGACCACCAAAGACAAATCCTTTGGCAATAAACCAGCATTGAAGCCAGTCAGAAATCAGCTCCTTTACAGATTATTTTTTAAACAACCTTACCTTTGCCATCAAGGTAACTCTTTTGCAAACCCAGTGGCTAGCCAAAAATCAAATTCCCTGACTTTTAACTGACTTTGCATTAGGATTTAGAAGTTCCCTAAAATTGATGTAAAATTCCTTGACTTTTCCCAGACCTTGAAAAAAAATCATGTTTTTCACTGACGTTTCCCTAACCATGGAAACCTGGAATACCGTGTAAACCGGCTATTATGTTTCACCTGAGGAATGGCCATCAAGTTTGTCACTCTTCTGAGAATTTGAGCTTGATGTTCTCCTTCGTTTTTCTTTATCCCCATCATAGCTTTCTTCACCATCGCCTTCATGGTGTCTCCTCTTTCTTCTCTCCTCCACTGCTCGACGCAGCTCAGCTTTACGAGTGTGAATGATGCAAAAACTGAAATGTTTTAACAGAATTTTTTGTTGAGCTTAGATTCTGGGCATTCCTGACAGCAAATGTTATGTTAAATAAGTGAGGGAAGTCATGCAAGTCAACCCAATCGGTTAACTAAGGTCTTAAGTTCAGAATTAGGTTCTGTTTCTGCCATGCCAATACCAATGGGAGAATTAATTTCAGCAAAAGCATGGCATCTGACTCAAATGTTTGAGTTAAGTTCAACATAACAATTGAAGGACTCAGTGCATAATCAACCTACAGTGTATGTTGCATTTCAGATCGCTTTCTTGTTGTGCTGCAGCGGTACATGTCTCTGGTATCATGTTCTACAGACCTGTCAGTGGCTTATGATCAGTGGGTTATCAGACCACTTACATGTACAGGTATAGCATATAATGAGTAGGGTCTGCAATTGAGTGGCTTGGTGGTTCATTGGTGACTGAAAAGCTGCCAGACAAGCTCAAAGGCTAGGCATACAGTGCACTTGCAAAAAATTAATGTCCCTGTATATCTATAGTTGTTGTACTTCAATTAGCCCACACACCTTTTTCCTTTGTCAGGTAATTTTGGAGCTGGATTAGGGCATCTCCTTCCATTCGATTTGGCAACAAAGTCACAAGGTTTGAATGGACTTGCTTTATCCTCCAAAATATGCTTGTGGCAAAAGTCAAATCCTTTCAATTTCTCCAAGTGACAAACTCGTTGTGAGTAGCAGCACAAATTGCTTGGAGGATCCGTCTTCGATTCAGCTTTGGCGAGGACGCTTGAATCTTCTCTTTTCGATTTATCCACGACTGAAAATTGACCCAAAAGAACAATAATTTACAATTATAAGTGAATATTTTAAATAAACGTCGATTCAGCTAAATGCACGTGCTTTACAGGCATAAGCACACAACTTTCGTTGCCGAGCGTTGTACCTTCGAAGAAACCGCGAATTTTTATGGCTAGAACATCATAATAATCCACTTATAAAACTACAGTCTATAGTAACATATTTATGTGATTTTTATGAACAACTCTGGTCTAATGAAAGGCAATAAACTGGGAGTAAACAAACGACAAATATACAGAACGACGACTGCACATACCTTCCGCCATCTTGGCCAAGACAAGTCTTGCAATGGACGATGGGAAACACCGTTAGATATGCACGTATCGCGTGCAGAGGATTTTTTGTCACAGCAGAAAATTCTTCGACCCTAATCTTTGGTGAACAAAATACATTTTTTAAAAGTGTTCCATAAACTGATAAATAAGAACAGTAGACCAGGTACGTTTACTTACATGTAGCATTATGTTCATATGTTGTACATTGTGGAAAACCTTTTTTTTTTTTTTTTTCAGGCAAACAGAGCAACGTTCAAAAGGCTGTGAAGGTACAGTTCCCTTCAACATTTTGACATTCTGGTTCTGCGTTTTACTAAAGAATGAATGACTTAAAATATGTAGATATCTCCCCACTGGACAACAAAAGCAAAACCGATTCTGGAATTTGAAGCAAATATTGCACCATAAAGAAACTCTTCCTTTGCAGAAGCATAGACGTTCTCCACGTGCTGTACTTTTCAGATTTTATCAACCAACAGTTCAACAGCTATAAAGCCGAGTTCTTACAGTGATCAGAAACAGCCGAAATGGGATGAGCTGCACAAAGTAAGGTGAATACGAATTTTTTTTAAACTCTGACAAAAAATGAGCTGGTCCTTCCATTCGCTCAGAGTAGTTATGTGATCGACTGATAACCTACACCGCACCCGAAATTACCGGCAATCACTGTCCGTTAATTTAACTACAGGAAGGCAAGCGCGCTATTTTTAAACTATAGTGACATAACTGAGTATCCTTTAAGAGGCTACGGAGTTCCAATGTCTTGAACTAACTTCTACAGAACAGCTTTAGCGATGGTGGTGCGGTACTGTTTGGAACAACTTACCCTCCGATTTGCGGCAAGAAGAATCACTAAATGATTTCTATCATGAACCATACCCTTTCATCCGCTCTTCCAGTGACTAAGATGCTACCGAGTACTCATCGATTACCTATTGATTATCCATCGTTTACTCATTGATTACAATTATATTATTATGTTCCACATAATTTATTATAAATGGCTTTCTGGTTATCAATCTTTACATGAATGGTTCGTGTAGCCACGAGATTATACCGATGACTAATCGATGTCATCTATGACTAATCAATACAATCGATGACTGAAAATTTTGTGGCCTATGACTCATGACTTGATTTCGGGAACGTGTCAAAAAAATGTCGACAAGTTCTTCATGCTTCTGTCTGAGCTGTTGTAACTGGTATCTGGCTAACCTGTGGTTCACTTTCGGCGCCGCCACGTGTTTCTCAAATCGCTTCCAAATTTTTACTGACTTTGCGCTGTCTTCTGCATTTTTCCAGGTCCAACTGTTTTATGTTTCTAATCCTTGCCTGCCAATCCACATTAAAATGAACGAGGCTTGTTCTTTCTCCGACTTCTTTGAGTAGGGCCCGCTGTAAATTAGGTTGCAGTACTGCTTGAATTTCGCCAGCTCGTCTCGCAAGTCTGCGGACTCATCCCAAACATGTTCGGGGTTTTGAATCCTGCGCCAGCTGCCATGTTCGCTCACTCGGTGTGTTAAACTGTTTGAAGGTCGGATAGTTCAACGTATTTTGGTTCGCTTTAGTTTCCTATAACTCCTGACACCATGTCGAATCAATAAAACAGCCAAGAGGTAGGTTTAAACATCATGTTCTGATGTATTCACTCGAAGAACTAAAAATACAATATATGCAAATACACGAGTATGCAGAATTTGTTAGCCTTCATAGCCATTGCATTTTACTAACTATGGTGAATATTCAAACCTGCAAAGGGGTGCCATCACGCAAGACGTCTTGCTAAGTAAAATGAAATAAAGTTGAAAATAATGATAAAAGTCTCCTACAAAAGATAAAAAGGATAAAAATATCATAGCCAGATAAATCATCGTACAATATTAAAATTCATCATTGGTTAAAATGCTCAAATAAGACTTTTTTAAATTGGTCTGCGGACTTGATATGAACAATTTCGCTTGGCAACGCATTCCATGCCAGTCCTTGACAGTTCTACAAAAATAATAAGAAGAGGACATCAGACGATAATATAAAAAGAGATGATCAACTTTGAAACACGGCAAGCTAATGTTTGAAATGTAACTGATTTTCACAAGTTACATGCAGCACTACAATGTATCACTCTTTCATAAAGGGAAATGTTTTGGAGCCCGATTACGATGCAAATACCCTTTATCCATTTCTCTTCTTCTTCTTCTTCTTCTTCTTCTTCTTCTTCTTCTTCTTCTTCTTCTTCTTCTTCTTCTTCTTCTTCTTCTTCTTCTTCTTCTTTTTCTTCTTCTTCTTCTTCTCCTTCTTCTTCTTCTTCTTCTTCTTCTTCTTCTTCTTCTTCTTCTTCTTCTTCTTCTTCTTCTTTTTCTTCTTCTTCTTCTTCTTCTTCTTATTACTATTATTACTATTATTATTATTTTCATCGTAACGAATACTACTTAACAACACAAAGACAAGAGCAATAAATCATCGCTAATTAAAACAAAACAACGAACCAAATAGCACCCTAGCCATTAAAAGGACAATTAAATACGACAAAAGTCACATCAGCGGCCATTTTTGTTGTGAGGAGGAAGCCAGTATTTCTTATCTGTAGATTGGACATGAGTCGCGCTGTCGTACTAGCATTGCTGCTCTTTTGCAGCTTTACTACAAATGGAAAAAGAATATTGCGAGAAACGGAGTCACTATATGAACGGCTTGATCGTTTACCTGATGGAACATTTATCGAGGATTCTTCTGGCGGTAAGATATTCTACTCGATAGCTATCGTAAGAAGATTTTTCTCCCGATTTGGAAGCATTTAAATCAGCACATGGGAAATTGAAGTGTTAGTGTATCAACCCATTTTTACTATGGGGATCCACTCACGCTTAAAACGAAAGTATGCTTCTAACAATCTTCCAAAACATTTTGTCCCGAGAAATATGATGCTGTGCCGCAAAACATAGTCCTGACGCAAAATTTTATAAAAAATGCACTCAAATGTAATAAGGCAGTTGATGCAGAATGTGAGAACTTCACAACTTTAAATGCAATAACGTTTTTGACGCATAACGTAATAACGCAACATGCAGTGACCATCTAGAAAACTACATTTAACCAAAGTATAAAGGCGGTTTACATTGGCCTTACTGATTGCTTAAAAATTCAAGTAGAGCAGGTCTTGTGCCACGAAATCATTAGAGTCACTGTAATACAAATTTTAATAACCGCGCAAAATTTAATAACTTTTGACGCAAAATAACCTTGGGCGCAAAATGTTATAGCAACAGAAAATTTAATAAGTTTTGAGGCAAAATGGAATGTAAAAAAAGTAGCACAAAACGTAATTAAATTTTGAGTATTGTAATATTGTGGTTGGCATAAAACAAAAAAAAAAAATAAAAATTCACCCTAAGGTGTACTTGCTAGGTCAGATATGCAATTTTTGGTCATGCACTGGGCAGTGAGGATAAGAGTTACAGAATAAAATGCTCTTTTTCCAGACTGATCCCAAAAAATTCCAGTACAACTCTGTGTACAAACTTGTTTACAAGCTGGGGCATGTAATATTACTACCTGAGTGTGAAGCACAACAAGGCAATGCAAGATATAATTTTCTTTAGACATCAAACTACATAAGCAATGACGATAGCAACAAAATTAATTGAAGAAGATGAATCTACTTGAAAATCAATTAGCTGATCATGAAACATCACGCACTGGGAAGTCGATACTGTACCTATCACACTTAACTCCAAACGTCGCCATACAACTGAACCAGTGGTAATAGAATTGGTTGAAACTAAGTAAGTGTTTCTCTTCAAATGATCTTTACATGCAATTGTTAATGCAAAACTGTTCCTTGATCTGTTTCAAAACAAAGTCGAGTTGAAACCTACAGGTGTCTACTGCAGCAAAATCGCAGATTTCCCTTGATTACCCGCACAAATCCCAATTTTTCTAGAGAGATGTTACCTTAATTGTCGTTAAATTTTTCATTTATTTATTACAGTTTTGCCTCGACAGTTTTATTTTGATTTGACAACGTTCAGTTACGTTTTAAGTCAAAATTAATTACATTTTGCGTCAATTTTTATTTATTTTTTGTGTAGCCGCTTTGGACATTACATTTTGCGTTAGTGTTACATTTTGTGGATATCATTACGTTTTGGTTCGTAACAAAGTGTCCAATATACATGTGCGAGTCTTCAAAAACGCACACCATTCTCCGAATCAATACTTTATTTTTATTCGGTAGTCAATCCATGTAACAGTGGCCCATGTAAGAACGGAGGGACTTGTTCAGTCACCGAAGGCGATAGCTACACTTGCCAATGTGCCACAGGATTTGATGGACAAACTTATGAACAACGTAATTTGAACAATTCCAATTCTGGCAATCACCTAACAGTGAGAGACGGCAGATGTAAAAACGAATATACTAACAAAAATTTGAACATCGTCAATAGGATTTTTGTACATGAACCTCAAGCTTGGTTTATTCCGTACAAAACTCGTTCACACTTCAAAACGAGCAAGCGACCTGGATTTTTAGCAATGACCAAGACTGCTACGTTTGTCACAGGTCAAATTGCTCAGAAAAAGTTGCTTACTTGGAAGCATACTAACATACTAGTAACGCTCGCCAGCCTGGCGAACTTTGAGCGTTTGTTTCCACGGACTCGAACTCATTATTCCTGGAATGCGCGCGAGCGATCCTCTGGTTAAGAAGACAGCAGCCAGGGTCCAGTCGTTCAAAGCCCGATTAAGCTAATCCTGTGTTGACTTGAAGTTTGATTCAAGATTAATGACTAATCATAAAGATTCTTCCAAAAGATTTTTGTCCCTTATTTTTGACTTAGATTTTTCTTCACCATTAGTATAAAATAAGCTATTTTAATAGCTTTTAATATTTTAATATTTTAATAGTGTTTTTAAAAAAACACTTTTAACGAGCAAAATGAAAACCTCGGTTAACTTTTTTTAATCGGGGTTTAGCGTTAATCGGCTTTCGAATAACCGGGCCCAGATAATTAGATGATGCACAGAGAAAAATGTACGAATGTTCGTTCAATTTTTTTCCATTATAGAACTATTAAGGGTTTAAACAAGGGAGTTTTTACGAAGCGGTTTCGGAGAAAATTACAGATCTGATCTGGTAAAATATTTTCAATGGCGAACTGCAAATGTCAGGAAATTGAGGCGTGGTCTATACTCCCTTTGCCGAAAAATGTTGAGGTGGTTTAACTGCTTTTTGTTGCAGGTATTGTTGATAATTGTAAGCCCAATCCTTGTAAAAACGGTGCGATTTGTTCAAGAGCTGATGATTCTAACGGATACGAATGTTCCTGTCCACCCGGCTACAAAGGAATCAACTGCCAAAACGGTAGGCAACGTTACTGTCCAATTAGGGACTGTGCATTAATTATCTGGAGGGGGGGGGGGTCTAAGATTAATAGGGGGGCCTGAACTTAAACTAGAGCGCAGGGTAGGGGGGGTAAGATGTAATTTCTTAAACATTTGTAGGGGGGTTAGAAGTTAAACTGAGAGGTCTGATCTCAATCCATGTACTCAAGATAATGTATATTACATGTAAGCTAATCAAAATCAATTTTTGGAATCTTTTAAGAAATATTAATATTAACAGCTTCAAAACCTTGTACTAAAACACAACCCATAGCTTGAGCCCACATCGGATCGAAATTACAGCAATCTGACTAAGGACCAATCAGAATGTACCATTGTCGATCCTACCATCCTACATAAGTGGCTATAAAAAACCCAAAACTGCCATACAGTCTGCTTGCTTGCAAACTCACATTGCTTGCTACAGCGTCGTAAAACCTACAGTTTGGAAATGGAAATGTTACATTGACGATATTCTTTCTCTGTGGGACACTGGTAAACACGATATAGAACGTGCCTAATCTCAAACATGTTTTAATGGGAAAATGGTACTAAATACAAAACCAGCCTTTCCTACGAGAAAGTCTACAAAGAGCCACCACTAATTTCCTTTAAAAAAGAAGAATCTCTAAATGACACGCTTGTCAGAGCAAAAATATAAAGAGGTTACACATCAAAAATGTTTCCATTGTTAGAAGTCGTGCAGGCCTGTCACCCCTTGCTATCTCCTTCTCGAAGGTTGGGGAGGAAGGGGGGGGGGGGGGGGTTGAAAGTAATCTCCCCTCTAGACGGGGGTGGACAAGAAGTTATTTTAACTTTAATTCAAGGGGGGTGCAACTTTATTTTAAGGCCTACTTTGCTAATTTTAGAACCCCCCTCCAGATAATTATTGCAGAGTCCCTTACTGGCATACTTTCATAAGACGCCCTTGTGCAGCAAAACAATGTTTCCAAATAAGTGTGGCAAATAATTTAACGTCGCCATTGTAAACATGCCGGTACTATTAGCGACAAAGGAAAATAGAAAGCTGGGTGAAGTAAGAGCATTTTTCTATAACGGAAAAAAGTGTCGAAATGCGTCTTGCATTGTTGTAATGCTATCTTGCACATTAAATTACAACAGAATTGAGATCAGAAAATTTCCCTTTTATGTTTTAATTTGATTCATTGTTTTCTTTTGTCATTTCAAACAAATTGTGGTCTAAAGCGTAATGAAATACAAAATTACTGTATTCGGTTGGTAACTGAAACTAAGTCTTCCAAACAACATGTAGATCGGTTCTACAAAATGTTCTAACAAACAAATTATTAATTGAAAGAGGAATTTTTCAGTTACTGACACACGCATACTTGGAAAAAAAAGAAAATATCGGTTCTCCCAACAGGAGTCGAACCTAAGCCCTTCCTATTACTAGTTCGGATGCTCTACCACTGAGCTACAGGAGTATTTTTCGTTTTTCCGAGTATACCTTGCCACTGATTGACGAATTCCTCTTTCGTTTATTCACCAGGCTAAAAACATAGCATCGCAATTCTTTCACAACTTTTTAATTGTTAGTTTTTCAAGAATTTTCAGCGACTGTTCAAGTAATTCACCGTTATTAGATCTTTAATCAATGTTGAAGAAAGATGCCTGCATCGTAACAAGGTGAAAAGGAGTATGTGGAAAGTTTATAACCAGACCTTGGTGAAAACATTTCGTTCGTCTTAGTGTATGTTAGTTCAATCAAATATTTGACTGAGGGATAATTTTTAAGCCTTTTTATTTGAAGATATCAACGAGTGTACAAACGTAAATGGCGGGTGTTCCCACAAGTGCAAAAACACACCCGGAAGCTATGTCTGTTATTGTCCAGACTCCGAGTTGAACTTGGCGCCAGATCGTCATACATGCGTAGGTGAGAGAGATACGTTTTTTGACGTTCTTTACTTTCTATTTTCACGTGAATATAATTAAACAATTTTTAACACTACAAATAGCTAAAATTAGTTTCGGTGCTTAAGAGTACACTGTTCCATTATATTTTATACAAAACGAGCAAACATAAACAGAGTTCATGAATTACCCTTCCAGATAAAAAATGACATAAGGAAATCAATGTTCCAATAGAAGATCTTTCATAATATTCCTCCAACAAAAGTTAGCCTTTTTAAGCCAAAATTTCAGATAATGATATATGACCTCAATGTCTCACTGACAGACATTCTTTAGATCACATGTTCTTACACTGCTCTTTAACTTTATCTTTTTGGAATTTATTTCAAAACTGGTGGTCCAGTAAAACTAAGGAAAATATCACATTATCAAACAGCATGATTTTATATGGAATTTTTGACAACAAGATGCTTATGTGCGCTTTAAACTACACGCTTCTCATCGTAAAATACTCCATACACTGCAAATGCTTACACGATGAAAAACTATGTTTGACAGCTTTCTGTCACTCTTAATGGAAAAAGTTAATATACAAAGAGAAATTGCTATTCAAAACAACAAACTTACTAAATTCACTGGAATATAGGGATTTTTTTTGTAATTTTTTTAATACTGTTTTTTTTTCTTTAAACACTTTATTTTTGTCGTTACTTGTTTTTTTCCGTTGTATGATAATATACATATGTACCGCACATAAAATCAATTGTAACTTACGTATATACTTCATAATATCTTGTAAAACGATGCTGTTTATACTTACTTTGTATAGTTTACTGTTACTGTTTCTTGTAAATACTAAGACTCACTCAACACTAATAAAATATAATTTAAAAAAATGTATATATTTTATACAAAACTTTCGTTTTACTGTGTCCAATTCAGGAGATTGCTTTAAACCATTTAAGAAAGCGTTAAGATTATGTCTGTTAGGATAGCAAATTCTCTACAGAACTTTAACGGAAAAATACGAAGAAAAACAAAGACAGTATGAACCTAAGTATTCCTTCAAGGGAACAATTGATTTACGCCACAATTAGATAAGATTAGGTTTGACCATCTTAAGGTCGGCGATATAGAGGTGCCAGTGGCGACCATCGCTGTGCGGAATCTACACTGCACGAAAAAACGCCTTTGCACAACATCAAATGTGCGGTAAAAGAATTTCAAAGGCCACCTTTGATTCGAATCACAGGTGACAAAAGCCGCATTTGATTCACGCGCGTCAAATGTGGAGTCAAATTTGATTCGAATCAAAGATATTTGTAAAGATATCACATATTTGATCCACCTCTGATGCGCGTCATAGGCGGAGTCAAAGTTGTACTACATTTGACATCAACTATTTGATTTGAATTTGACGCGCGTCGAAGGTAGGGTCAAAGTTGCTAATTATGATTTGAACTCACTTTTGATTCGAGTCAAAGGTATATGCAAAGGCGTCACATATTTGACGTATTTTTGATGCGCGTCAAATGTGTTGTTAAAAATGTTATTATATTTGGCCTCATCTTTGATACGAATAAAAAAAAAAAGAGCAAATCCAATTTTTCGTGCAGTGCGAGGAGCGTGGTTTGATTGTAATCTCACATATCAATAAGATCTGCCAGTCAGTTTATTACCATCTTCATAATATCAGACAAATACGGAAATTTCTAACGTATGACAGCACCAAGCTGCTCGCTCAAGCAGTTATAATGGCTCGCGTTGAATACTGTAACAGCCTACTGTATAGGTCACCAGCAGTGCATTTGTCAAAGCTACAGCACCTTCAGAGCACCGCCGCGCGTCTGATTACATATACACCTAGATTTCACCATATATCGCCTGTTCTTTTTACCCTCCATTAGCTGCCCGTTAAGTATAGAATTAGTAAACTGTTATAAAATAGCAATATTAACTTTTAAGGTAATTCGTTTTTCTACACCAGCATATTTGCGTAATCTTATACAATTTAGACATAACGAACGCTATTCATTACGTTCAATGCATTTAGGGGTATCGCTGCAGGATCCTTCATAAGATTTAAGTGTACATTAGGAGATAGGGCTTTTTCATCGTCTGTCCCTTGGAATGCCCTGCCGGCAAACATTAGAAGTCAGACTGACTTCAACACCTTCAAAACCATGTTAAAGACTTATTATTTTAGAGAGGCGTTCAGTAGTATGTTATAGAAGTTTGGTCAGTAGCTTTTTCCTTTTTTATAAGTATTTATAAGATAGATATATATTTTTATTACATCAGTGGAAGTTGTTCTTTTATCTTCTGAACCAAACCCATATAAATTAGCTTTTATATATGAGATGTTGATATTTTACAATTTTGATTTATGACAGGAAACTGTAAAATCACTCAGGTTTTAATAGAATCAAACCGTATCTAGTAAAAAAAATATTATCAATATTATTTTTAAATGTCTTTTAAGTGTTGGGTATTTGTGAAGCATATTTAATCGTTTGTCTGTTCTCATAGCCTCTGGTGTTTCTGTGAAATGCCGGCAAAACGAGATGTCAATCACTCTGCCCAAACTTCTCCTCCTTGGTTTGAACCGTGAACATATTACTCTTCGAGATGTCAATTGCGTTGCCACGGAAACAAAAACCCATTACATTCTGACGACTTCGCTGACCGGCTGTGGTACGACCGCCAGACACAGGAATGGCGCTGTAGTCTACAGTAACACAGTCTTAGAAATCCCAGTGGCAGATGATGCTATTATTACGAGAGTTCGTGAGATCGAGATACCCTTTAAATGTTACTACAAAATCTCGGGTGACGCGACTGCTGTTGGAATCAAACCTGATACCAGGAAATTAGTTTTTGATGAAGATGGAAAAAAGTACTTGAATGAATGAATGAATGAATGAATGAATGAATGAATGAATGAATGAATGAATGAATGAATGAATGAATGAATGAATGAATGAATGAATGAATGAATGAATGAATGGGGACACAACTTAAAACTAACTAATAATAATGATAATAGTAATACTAGTAATACAGTATTCGTAGATGTCAGTTACAAAAATAAAATCAGAAATCTCAAATCTCAAATCTAAAATCTAGTCTACATCTAATCTCCATCACGTGGAGCAGAGGGTACAGCCCTTGCAGCCGGTGTCCATTATATTGGTAAGATCTTTTGTCCGGATACGGCTTTTGAAAGCTTTGAGTGTCTTGGCAGATCTATCAGCCGTTGACAGTTTTCCCCATAGTTTGGGTCCAAAGAACCGCAAAGAGTGCCTACCGTAAGTGACAGTGTTATATCTAGGAATAGAAAAATCTGATTGCCTAAAGTTATATTCAGAGGTGTGATCCCTAAAAATATTACAGATGCTGTTGGGACATGTGTTTTACCTTGTACATAAGTATACAAATGTCCTGTAAACGTTGGTAGCAGTTGCACTGGACATATGTCGCGGTGATAGGTAAGTCTGACATATTTTTTCTGTATTTTTTTCTGATTTTAAAAGCTTTCGACCTGCCATTAGTCTGCGTGCAGACATCTTCTATTTCATTTGTTCGCGGGCTACAGGGTCCGCGCAGCTGGTTTTGGAGAGGGGGCTTAAGTGAATGCATTAGCGTGAGACAACTAGGGAGGTCTGGGGGCATGCTCCCCCGGAAAATGTTTTAACTTAAGTCTTCTTAAATGGCTAGAAATGCATCAAAAACTGTCAACACTGATGTAAATTTTTAATTCTATCAACTAAAGTTTTTTTCTTTTGAAGTAAGGTATTACTTTTGACCAACACAACAGGCTGATGAGGCAGAAATTTCGACTTAAATTGTTTTCTTGTGAAAGCCAGCAGCTTGTAAAGACCCAGTTTCGTTGTTCATCTTTCTGTAAATCATATGTGCTTCTTTGTTCGCTATGACAGCGGGATTGAATAATCTAGGATGACCTATTAACCATAGCTGTACATAATTCTCCGTTTCCTGAAACATTTGCGCGTACCGGCGATAAGCAGCTTAAATGAATGCCTTTGTATTTTTTCCCGCAAACTATTTTTAGTAGCAATTCACAGCTGGCTTGCTGTACAGACAAATGTATGGAAATTTCAAAACACGGCTGGACGCTTTCTGGCACAGCTACATCCCTCCAATTTTTTCTTAAAATCCTTTTCCTAGTGCCAAAAGTTTCCAATTCATGAATTTTTCAGAAGCGATGTTTTATGAAAATTATTTGACATCGGATTTCCATACAAACACTGTTATTTCAAGCCTGTTTGCCTACTCGTGAAAATAACGTCGAAAACCGTGATAAGGCCTATTACTACCACAAACAGACTCAGTACATGTAGATGGGGTAAACGGACGCTTTTTCAAATGTGATGCTACTGAAGAGACAACACCTTAAACCCGGGTGAGGTGGGTGGGTTGCTCTTGCTTTCACAAACTAGGATAACATAGGAATGAATAATCTTTTTAAAGTACTTTATATTTATACTAACATTCCTTAACAGAAGTGGTTAGAGTATAATTATGAAGTGTTACCGCTGATCGGTAAGCACCGGACTACCGTGCGGGAGGTTGCCGGCAAGGCCGGACCAACATTCAGGGTCTTTAATAAAATAACTGAGGAGAAAGTGCTGCCTTTGCTCTGACATCTGGAAATGGTTAGACTTTCTTGTCTTAGCAGATAAGGACGATAAATCGTAGGTCCCGTCCTGACTCCTCAACACTTGTTTATCATATTAGGCTGTGGAACGTTTAAAAACAAACAAACAAACAAACAAACAAACAAACAAACAAAAAACACACACTGTTCGAAAAGAGTAGGGGACGTAGTCCCCGGTGTGGTGTCTATTTCTATCTCTGGTTCCATCTGTCTTTCTTATTCATCCATGGGTGAGGTGGGATCAATATATGGACTGAGGGCGGCTACCAGTGGCGTCCGATCTGAGCTGACTGTGATTTGTATCATAAATTTACTTTTACAGTGCTAGATGCAGTGTTAAGAGCACCACCCTGGCAAAGGTAAAAACAACTTCACAGTAAAACAGATGAATCACGAATGCCATTACAGAATCATCTTTATTAAATCCAAAATTCCACTCTTCAGAGTCTTTTCAAAAGCGTTATAAACAAAGGAATTTCACTAATTAAAACATACGAAATAAAAGTACGAAGTACGGGGGGGGGGGGGGGGGGAGAGTCGATTTGTGAGAAATGTTCGCAGCTTCTGTTTCTTTTTTGGACGTATAGAAGTTAATACTTTGTAACAATTATATGAAAAAGAAAAAAATTGATCGTCTAAAATGACACGTTAGTAGCTTGACAAGGATATGGCATATTCATTTTGATCATTTCAGCAACCTCCTGATCAGTGATAGGGGACTTAAGCAACTACGACCGCAACGGCAACGAGAATGTCACAACAAAATAAATAGGAATAATGAGTGAAAACAATCGCTCTGCACGTGTGTTATACAGTAAAAACCCGCACATAAGAGCATGTTAGGCTAAGATTTTCCTTTAGACCTCCTTTACATAAAAACCTGTTTTAGCCTAAAATTTAAAACAGCTTCTTATTTATAGAATTTCATTTAAAAACTTAAAATTCATGTTTCATCGGTATAAAAGCATTGAGAGAAATAAAATAACTTACATGTTAAAATGGTTTGTATTTGTTTAGATTGCAGTCATTTAGACATAATTATATGCATGATTATTTTATATCAACAATAGACAGTACCAACATTCTTCCAGCAACAAAATTTTTTCTTAAGTACATAAGAACCTATAAGAACCTTTCGAGGCTAACTTGGAAAAATGCAGGTTCTTGTCTGTGGGTTTTTACTGTACGTTTTGGTACATTTCTTTGCAGTCTAAAGACAAGGTTTGTGCAAAACGGGAGCACACAACGTTAAATTTTTCCATATCCTTATTTGAACGCTGTTCCTATCAATTTAGTTCTCGGTTCGGTTACATTGTACAAATTGGACAAGTTAGAATAAGCGCAAACTAGCTCAAATAACCTGAATTTATACTTTCAAGTAACGTTTACATTGGTGATGCCGTAGTAGTTGCTCAAGACTTGTTTTCATTTCTTATTAAAATAAGAAATGAAAACAAGTCTCTACTTACTAAATAGATTATACAGAGGGTAACATGGACAAGACCTTACGTGTGCCCTTGATTTAAAATTAATATAAGTTTCCTGTCTAATTGATGACTTGGATTTTACTATCGGTGAATATAGCACAAAAAACTGGCAAAAGAAATTACATGTCATTAAAAAAGGTGACATTTTTCTGTGCAATTCGTTGTCCATGCAATTCAAAGTTCCTTTATTAGTTTTAAAAACTACAATGATATTCTCAATGCACTAAAACAAACCAGCAGTTGATATCACAATCATTGTTTTTAATGGCGAAATTTAATAAGAAATTATCCAAGTTTTTATTGAGCTTTTGATTTTATTTCCAGCAGTGGATTATGCGACACCATTTTAAGTGGGAAATAATGAAAATTTCTTCAGATGTGAATAAAAAGTATCTATACATGCATACAGGAGTCGATCACCATAGTACATTTACCGTAGAAATTATTAATATCACACATTGTTTCATTTCCCTTCTTGAAAAGAACAATTTTTTTGCAAAAGTTTGTGTTTAAGATTAAAGGAGCTTATACGTGATACCTGAAGAAATAAGAGAGTGACTCTTAGCTACCATGTTGTTGCCATGGAAACCCTGCCTTCCAGACACTGTAAGCTGTTTGACTAATTCATTTGGCAAAGTCATGCGACATGAATGAAACAATGAGCAGCTTCTCATACATATAGCCATCATTCAAGTACAGAAACAAATGTAAAACATACAGTGTGCTACACGACAAGCCATAACAGGGGTGCTTACCATTTACATGGAAAACCTGGAAATTCCAGTTGGAAAATCAAATGGTATGCATCATTGCATTTGGAGTACTTCTGAAATTATGGGCTTCTGGTCAAAGTACATTTTGCATGTTATCCATCTTCTGTTAAGACAAACTAAATCATTTCACATTAATTATTTTATGCCGAAAATTTTCATCCAGGTGGTTTGCGTAGATAGTAAGCACCCCTGATGTTATAGATGTTCACTGCAGTGCACTTGTCACATAATATATTTCTTTCTCTCCAAGCGTACGTGATGAGCCAAAGGAAAATGTATGTAAGACATAAAGAGAGGAATGACTGCATAAGAAAAACCCATAGCAACTAAAAATGAACAGCATGTCTGGGGATGCTGTCACAACAAGTTATATTTAGAAAAATCCCACACCCGTCGCAGGTAAATACAAAAACACAAGAGAAAGGAAAAAATGTAATGGCAAGAGTTCAATATACCCAGCACAAGTTACCATGCAGCAGATTCCAAGGGTTTTGTATGAGATCGAGAGAAGTTCAAGATGATAAATTTGCAGATAATAACAGGGCTTTCAATAAGACCTGGCTCCCGCCGGAGATCTGGCTGGGATTCTACTGCGAATCGCCAGCCTTGCTAGCTATAACTCATGTGTCATTTGAGCCAAATTCAGTCTGAGAATATTAGAAGAGTGTAAAATAATTTCTTTCTTTCTTTCTCCTTGCATATTTCTTTAGTTGGATATGTAAAAGACAACATTAAATTAGGGGAAATTTCTGGTAATAGCAAATTTTGTTATTACCAGAAATTCTCCCTATTATGAAAGAGGATGAGTTTTCAGCTTCATGTATTGCTCTCTGACAGATACCTATACAATGGGGGCCACTGGCTACAGTGCACTTCAAATCTTATTGAAAGCCCTGAATAGATATTAGTGGGCAGATATGTATTGTAAAAGAGAGTGGATGACAAAAGAGATTTTATCACAAAATAGATTATGTTTGGTAATCTGATTGTTGGCGCAGTTGTCATAATATGGTACAGTCTTCCTTTTTGTCTACATTTCCATCTTGATCATGGTTTTCTATTTCTCTAATAAGAGTCTGGAAAATTTCTTGCACACTCTGCGGGAAAAAGAAACAGAAAGTACGTCATCTATGACAATGATGACTGGGATGAAGATGATGATGATGATGATGATGATGATGACGATGATGATGATGATGGAGGTGGTGGTGGTACCCTTGCTTTGAAAAAGTACATACAGTGACATGTTTCATGTAATATATCAAACACGAGACACAGTGTTCATCACACATCAAACACCGAGAAGAGAGTTGAAAATACGACGCGTAGCGGAGTATTTTTGATAAATTTGAGGTTTTTTATATTGTGATGAAACACTGTGATGAGTGTTTGATATAACTTTTCAAAAAAACTGATTTTGAAGGGGAAATTAAGGATGCAAAAACAAGCAGGACTTTTCATCAGATATCCAAACACATCATGGTGCAAGATTTCCTTAGTTTGTCTTTGGCAAGGTTTTGAATTAATGAGTTTGAGAACGAGTTTTGAAAGGCAAATAACAATGATCAGAATTTATTGAAATGAAATTTGAGGTTAGCTTATAAGCTGCTATTGGTAACCACCATTTTGTCCATTCTGACCACCACATTGCAACCACTTAACCCCCTCGAAATGTCTTAAGTGTCCCTCTGAGGGTGACTACAATCATGGTTTTTATACTGTATCCCCACAAAGGTCCTTTTAACAGTCCAAATGGATGAAACACCATCCTTTTCACACAATGTGAGAGTCTAACACTCTGCAAAATAATGACCCAGTTGTGTATAATTATGTATACACAATGTATGTGTATTACAATCAATCCATGCCACATGACCAGTATTTTGAAATTTGAACAGAATTTTGAAATTTACATCAGTTTTTAACATCGCCAATGAGATGTCAGAGTTCCAGTAGAAATTTCCCTTGTTTATTGACAGTATAAAGCTTTAATTTTTCTTTACAATACAGCATTAAGTATTTCAAGAATAACAAGAATAACAATAATATTATTGTTTCTCAAGCATTTCAAATACTTTTTCAGTTAATGCATCTTTTTCAGAAAGATTTCCAGAGAAATGATCAACATTCCATTCAAATGATGGACATGACAAAGAGGAATTCTAATGTTCACTTCATTCTCAGATATACTGGTCATGCATGATGCGTGACGTAGATTGACTGTAACAAGAGTACAGTGTAACACTTTCTTCAAGACCCAGGCATCAAAACCAACCCTTTTCTCTGTACACTGTATCCCCAGAATTGAGCTAACTTGTGCTCTGCTTTAAGATCAATGCAACAAGTACAATAAATAAATGAATTCAAAAATGTTCTTACACTATTTTCTTTAGCTGACGATTCAAAAAATGCTGCTTTCCATGAGTCAGCCAGCGATTTCCCAGTTTTATAAGTCACAACCCTGCAAGGCAAAATTAAAATAAAAAGGCATTTGGAGACTTTCTAAAGTCTTATGGCATCCGGACTGTGAAGCCAACTTATCCCAAGCTTAAAAACTGTTTGTGTAAAATTAATATGCATGGCAATGTGAAACAATGCATCTATAGCATATATTTCAGCCAAAAGACTGATATAAATTGGACATCCCACATTAAACTTTAAAGTGTAATTGCAAAAATTGATATACAGTGTATACATGTACACGCATATACACTGGAAAAACTGCTACATATTGCAGAATATTGGCATAGGACAAGCATTTCTTCTTCTTTTTTTAATTTTCTTTTTTTTTACTGTTAACACATTGACTGTTATCTTGCCATAGAGCTCAAGTAATAATTTATTTGACTGCATCTCAGTCTTCAAACTGTGGTCAGTGGAGTTTATAAATAAATCAGGTGAATCAACTTTTAACTTTGGTTGATAATTGAATTAGAGTGGACTGTAAAATAAGCGTTTACCTCTCCAAATGCAAATCCGTCTTGTTACCCACAAGAACCATTGGAACACTAAGGGAACAAATAAAGAGAATCAAGTTAAACACTACAAAGTTCATTTTGCAGGAATTCATCAACTGCAGTTTCAACACAATCACTACTATTACAGCACAGCCATCGTTAATATATAGTTAATAGAATATTCAGTTAAACAGAGCACTTACTAATTCTGCCCTGACATGTCCAGTAACTTTTCATGAATGACTTTTACAACCTCGAAGCTAAAGACAAAAGAATAGACAATGCAAGCTAAGCGGTGCTGGTGTTATCACAATGTTAGAAAATAGTGTGTTTGAACCACAAATTCGTCATAACATCATAAACTTTATTTAACCTCAAATTTACGCAGTAGTACATGCGTGTGGCCAATTTCTTCAGGCAGACTTACCACCACCCTTATGCATCTTTGGCAAATTGATATTGTAGAAAATACACACATCCATATCTCTTATCAAAGGTTTTCAGTTTGGATTCCATCACCTCCACAGTAAATTCCAATTTGTTAATTTCCTTTAAAAATTTGGCATTTGAAACCCACCTGCACCCCACTCCCACCCCCCCCCCCCCTTCTATTCCCAAGGTAAGAAAATTGACTGGAACCACATATTATCTTGTTCCAGGCATTTAGGCAATTTGTCTGTGGACATAAAAGGTGAAGAGACATCTTTTTTCCATGAGTTCATGGCCCATAAAATGTTGATGATGTCACCTGAAAGAGACTAAATTTAAGCCAATTTCAAGGATATCTAGTAGGGTAATGTGATTTGCACCCTTGATAGCTTTACATGTCAGCCCCAGTATCATCATGCATTAGTCTACATTGTACATATGTACAATGTGCAGCACTCCATATACATATGTACTCAGCAGCATTCCATATACATATGTACAGCACTCCATATACTTTTTATGGTATTGATTGTGAGAATTAATATCTACATGTAGTTTAGATAATATTAGAATTAACTGTCTGCCTAGAACTGGTGATCATCTTCTTTAATCTAAATGTTTGAACAAATAGTGATATTTTAAAGAGATTTTTTAGATGATGATCACTAGGTTTGTCCAGCAATGGAAAGTACATGTACAATAGCTGTTATAAGGCACATTCTTTCCATGGATCATATGTACAATTTATAATAAAACTATTGCTATTGCAGTTACGCAAAAGCTTCCTTCTTAGAACATCCAGTTAAGCACACAGTGCAATCTCATATATAATAGGACAAATCTGTTTCAAACAGTGTACCTTTTTGCTGATGTTACTGCGTATACAAGTACATATCCATGAATTCCAACTGAATAAGATTGAGGGAATATTGAGTATTCATCCTGTGAACAAAAGAACAATGAAGAATAACTGCTAATAATTTATATCAACAAGTCTTGCACTGTTTCTACAGTTGTGTTGTTTTTATCAATTCATTCACTCTAAGTGTACACTGTACATGTGCATGACAGTATACATTCAAATACAATATACGAATACTTCATTTACCAATTGGTACATGCAAATACACTTAGTTACAGTGTATACAGTTGTACAGCTGTACAGTGTGTACAGCTGTACACTGTAAATGCATGCCTGGACAGAGTGTTTACTGGGCCTGTTTACAGACATGAATTTTCATCTCAGGATAACTTTGGTACCATGTTGCTGTTCACATGTACAATATGTGCATATGATGGTATTGTCTATTCGGATGAGTTGACCTTACCCATAGGGAGGCTTCACCCCTGTTTTTCAAGCACCAGGATGAAACACAACAAAAATGTCTATGTAAATGGGCTTCCTGGGATGAAATGTCCCTGTAATTGCAACTGGAAACCAAATAATAATATTGTTTGGTTTCCAGTTTCAATTACAGGGCTGTAAATAATTATTTTACACAGCAGTAAGCCTTATAATAAGCCACAAAGCAATATTCAGCCTGTTTAAAACTGAGTGATACTCCTCAGTGGGATAGTCATTTTATCAGTGAGTGTAATGTTTTGATGACATTCAACTCAGGTGGGATGAATTTCATCTCAGGCGAGATTAATTCCTCATGCAATCACAGGATAAGACCACTCATGTATGCAAGCAGAACCAGTTTTTATACGGGAATAATATCGTCTGCTCTAGTTCAAGTAAACGGCCCATAAGTCAACATCAAAGGCCAGATCATTATTTGGCAAAATCAATAAAAATTATCATTGTTGGTTAGAAATTAAAGTGGAATAAAAGATTACACCTTCGGTTAGCTTAATCGTACTTTGAACGATTGGGTCTTGGTCAGTAGATCAGAGAAATTACAGTTTGGCTTACACAACTTTACAAGTTGAGAATAAAATTTCCACTTTGCCCTGAGAAGATTCTTGTTCGTTTGAATAATTTTAAAGATTCAGAATTACACTGCAATTTCCTATTTAATTTACACTCTGAATGCAAAATCAGTTTCTAAGGCTTTACATGTAGAGTCATAAAATTAATGTTTTCAACAATCAAACACAAATCCAATTCATATTAAATTTGATGATACATGTAAATATGGATTCGAGATATAATGGCCCCTACAGCCTAACTACACTCTGAAAGTCCAACATAAATTACAAATTAATGCACTTTGATCTAATTTAGCTAAGTCCATGCATGTATTAATATAACTATAATTTAATGTACTTTGATCTACAAGTGTTAAGTGCATGTATATGTATTGCAACATAATTTTTATGATACTATGTACTTTGTTTGACTGAATAAGACAGGTCCAGACCACTTGCAGGCTACACCCATATCATGTTCGGCTATAGACATTGTTTGCCTGCTTGCCAGGTTTTTTTTCTTTTAACAAATGAAACTTGAAGTTTGTGCATGTTTTTGCTTGCCCAGCACATGTATATGGGGCCACACAGAAAACGGGGAAATTCGGTACTTTTACAGGCGTAGCTGTACATCTCTCACAACCAAGGGGGTTTAAAAAACTTAAAGTACTGTGAAAATTTTACATTTTGAATATAAATTCTAAATTATTATTTAAAATGTTTATTTTAAGTGAAGAAAATATTATTGCTTATTGTATTTAGTTGCCTCAGAAATTTATGTCAAAATGCAAAAGTCACAAAAACTAAACAATTCATGGTTCAATAGTCCATTCATTATATGACCAGTATATTTCCCGACTCTAATACTTCTTTATAGAGATTTAAAGGCAGTAGTCTTATAGCAAACTATCCTATTGCTTTGATCAACAATTTGCTCAATATATTCACAAATACCCTGGTGGTTTATGAAATGCTTCTTGACCAACAACTAAACACAGCAATGTGACATTTTTTTTATGACAGAATGACAGCTGTAAGAAAGTATTGTCTTAGACACAAAGAAAGAACTTGAACATGCCAGCCCAACTTGATCAATTTGATATCCCCTTCAAGCTGTAAAAATTATTTTATCCATAGTTTACATGCAGGAGATAAAATAAGATTATTTACAAGTGATAAAACCTATGAGAAGCGCTGTTTTGCAAAAGAAGTCGACAACAATTATTTTTTTCAGTTACCATTGATGACAGTGACCTTTGGATTTTCCAAGTGTTACTAAATATAGATCACATATAACTGTAGTCTTTTCTAGGGAAGGATGACTTGCCCAGTTTCCAAAGACCATTGCTTTACATTGTTCTTTTGTTTTAATAAATTTATTACGGTTACTACAGATAGAGCATTTTTGTACCTCAATCTGCTTTATTTTGAAAGAAAGTTGTCATTGAAGGTAGCTACCCGTATTAAATTTTAAAACTGTGCTTTGAATTTTTAACAGAAATAAAAATCGGTGTATTCATATTGTAATTTTGAAGTGCTTAATAACCTAGCTGGGTGTAATTAAATCAGATTGGTATTACATGTAGTCCTCATAAATTATGTCAGAAATTAATATGCATTGAGCAGAAGTTAAGATTTAAGCGGTTAAATGTAACTTAAAACCACAAGCCTTAAAATAACTTATAAAGTATACTAAAGCTTGAATAAGCTCAAATGCAACATGTACAAGTACTATGTAGACGCCTTAGAACATAACCCAGAGGACCCACGAGCCTGGAAAACTATCTGTCCGTCATGTAACGTTTCACGTAATGTGTCTGTCCATTTTCGTTGCTGTTTTTAATCGCCATATTTAAACTCTGGGACCACTGTAATTGACTTACCGCTGTTGTGGAATCCCTGCCTAATTTAACATTTATTATTCGTTGTTTCGACATATACTTATTCCTTTATTTTTCTGTATTATGTAATAGGCGATCGAATCTAATAAAATAAAATAATAAGCTTAAGCTTACGTACCAAAACATTAAACTCAAAAAAGATCAAGGACTCAATTAATTTTTAATTAATTCTTATTCCTTGAAAAGTGCACTCAAGCTTGAATGGACTGGCCACTAGATAAACAATAAAGACAATGGGTTGACAATAGTACAGTACAAACCATTAGCTTACCAAAATCTAACAAGTCATGATCAAATTCACTCCAAAAACAACATAATATCATGTTTACCTGACCCGCTGTATCCACAAGTTCCAGGACGTATTCTTGATTATTGTGTTTCAGTTTCTTAGTAAATGCTGAAAAAAAATAATAAAATAAAGAAAGAGCCATTTCTAAATTATAAGCTTTACTTACAGTAAGCTTATGAATTTCCTGGGAATTCAGATTCCAGAAAATTCTGGCACTAAGATCGAAAGCGAAAATTAAATGGCACTTATAAAGAAAACTGTATGCACGCACTTACTGTTTTCGATTGTAGGATCATAAGAATCCACAAATTGCCCTTCCACAAACTGGATCGTGATTGACGACTTGCCTGAAACATAAAAAACACTTTTAGTCCATGCAAACTTGGCAGAAAATCTTGAGAGGCTACATGATCGCGAACTGAACAAGCAATGTTCTACACGAGCCTCCTTTACCGACTGAACGGAAGCCCATGACAACAATCTTCCTTGATTTTGTTGGTGCCATTGTGAGCTTAAAACTGCTTTTTTCTTCTGAGGTGAAATTCGTTAAATATCAAATAAAATCGACGTAACCAAACTATAGCTACATTCTCGGAAATCTTTAGAATGGCCGGCGCAATTCAAGAAGAAAAATAAATACCCAGAATGCTATTAACGATGAGGAGTGTCGACAGTCAGACAGCGGTTAATACCTATCGATGAAAAAGATTGCATGAAAAAGAATTCTTTCAGTTCTTTCTTCAATATATTGGTTATTTATTGGCAGTCGAAGATCATTTTCCAGCAATTAGAGGATCTTGAATTGAGGTATTATTTAATTTTCAGTTTAAACTCATATTTTAGTATGCCTGTGGTGTGTTGCTGGTTCGTTCAGTGTCAATTTGGATTCAATGGAAACCGATTTTTAATATCGTTTAATGTCTGCACTTCTTTTAATAATTAAATAGTCTTTTGGAGATTTATTTCTTTTGGTAGTTATAGTATAAAAGCGGCAGGAATGGTAATGAGATTGATGTTAAATGCCATCCATGAATTGTCGAATTCATCCATCCATGAACTGTCAAATTCGCGGAGAATAAAATGAAATTGAGGAAATTAAGCCGGCTTCCAACGTGCATTTTACATGCCATGTAAATTTTAAATTTAGAAAATCATTGACATTTGATAATAATTATTATTGTATATTGCGTCAGTTCAGTATGACTGGATGTGGGATGATGGTAGAATAAAATAGGGCTGGGTTGTGAGATGCATGATGACATATCAAATAAAGCCAACAAAACTTTAGGCTTTCTCAAACGGAACCTAAGACACTGCTCACCAAAGACTAAGGAAACGGCATACACCCAACATAACTAATCGAACCAAATCGAACGTTCGATTAATCGTACTTAATCGAACTCAATCGAACCCAATCACGCTATTGGGTTCGATTGAGTTCGATAATCGAACACAATCGAACCCTCACAAAAAAATTGGGCTAATCGAACCAAATCGAACGTTCGAATGGGTTCGATTAGTTCGATGGGTTCCGTCGAGTTTGCGGATTAGGTTTGATTTTCCATCAGTGAATATATATTTTTCTGATTGGATTCCCCGGGTCCGATTGTTGGTTGAAAATTGTGTCCGGAGTATGAGGACACACACTGTTTTGGAGATGACTCCAGCAACAAAACAGACAAAAATTGGTTTATTTTTCGTTTTGATGAATCCATGCGACCTTACACGGTTAACAATTCTCTTGTTGCTTTTAATTCCTCTACTTACCAATATGGCAGTTTAATTTATTGCGTTCGACAATCAGGAGAACGCATACTATTCCAGTTGTTTCAAATTCCCCGCGGGTATCGATCGTGATGCCATGCGAGTTCAGGGTGCCGTTTTGTTTGGCTGGCACATTTGGCGTCGATCTCACATGACAAGCTTCGACATTGTGCAGCCGTCACTGTTGGCATCAGTAATGAAGGCACGGAATTCCCGGATCTCACTCCATGTTGATTGTTCGGTCTTTTCCTCGCTGTTCCTCTTGTCAGTACAAAACCATCGACGAAAAAAAAAAAATAACGATCGAAAGCACCTACCTAATCTTTGATTATTACTAGTCTCACGTTATCTTGTGGATGTTGTGTTGAAGACTGCGTTCTTCGCAACTAATTTGCGTTATCTTATGGTCCATTGAACTTATGTCATTTTCGATTTTACAGTAAAGTCACTGTATTTTTTATTCCCAAAGGTTTTTTCAATAAAGTGATTATTAGTTGTTATTTATTTTTACTTATATACACATGCTAAGACAGTCCCGCTGCTGAACTGACATATATTAAGTGATTTTTTATATCGTTCGATTAGGTTCGATTGGGTTCGATTGGGTTCAGAAATCAAACTCAATCGAACTCTCACACAAATTTTTTGGTTCGATTGTGTTCGATTTCCGAACTAATCGAACCCAATCGTTCGATTAAGTTCGGTTGGGTTCAATTAAGTTTGATTACCGAACTGTTCGATTAGTTATGTTGGGCATACAAGGCCTTAGTGCGCCCAACTCAGGAATACTGTTCAACTGTATGAAATCCATATATATACTGCCAAAAATATCAACATTGTCAAGATGGTCCAAAGAAGAGGCTGCATGTTGGGTCTTAAACCACTTCAACTGCAAAGATAGTGTCACCAAAATGCTTTCAGCCCTGAAATGGAAGACACTTGAAAGTAGGCGAACCATAGCACGCTTACCAATGCTGTATAAAATGCGAAACAAGCTTGGCTTCTGCGAAGATATCAAACTCCAACCAGTAGATCATTTGTACTCAACTTGCTCTAAAGAGTATGCTTACAAACAGCTGATAGCTACAAGAGATAATTTATTATACGTACTCTTTCTATCCAAGGACAACTTCAGAATGGAACAATCTCCCAAGGGAAATTGTATTGTCCAGGTCACTGGCTGTATTTAAAAGTGCAATTTTTTTATATCTACTTACCTTTTTTTTATTTTAATTTAATTACTTAATTAATTAATTAATATATTATTATTATTTTTTAGAGCGGTCAAAATGCTCAGTATTGAGTGACAGACCTACCTGGTAAATAAATTAAATGACCTTAAGTTCAGAGATTTTCTTCAAGAGCTACAATAAACCACCTGTTGTATTGAAATGAATGTGTGATGTTTCCAGAAACTACATGAAATGTCATCAGACGTTCCAAGGGGTGAAGGGGTGGGGGTGGTATTGACTTGTGCAAAAGCTGAGTTTTCTGAGGGGTGAAAAACTTCCTCTGGGAGCTGCCTTTAGGTTATTTATTGGGTATTTTAGAGTCAATATACTTTATGGAACCTTTTTTGGGACAATTAAGTGATCTCTACTCATATGGGGGCTCTGGCAAGTTCTGTGTAAAGAGTGTGTTGATCACTATGCAAATTATTTGGAATAAAAATCATCGTGTAAATGGTTTGAACCCAGGAGTCATATCATAAGTACATGGATTACAATAAATTATGATCATCTGGGTGATTGAGTGTAGTCCTGAGAAGGACTGTTTGAGATGTGGTTTCAACAACCTGAGAGGAAATCGTCTTCAGAGTCAAGTTAAGTGTGGAACATTAGTAGATGGTATAAATGCCTCTTGCTGTTGACGTGATTGGTCAACAAAGTTGAGATGTTTAATATTAGTCGTTTGTCAGTTGAAGCCATGATGTTATAATATTGCCTGTGAAAGCTGTAAAAAGTGATAGATGCTTATTTACCTTATTTTTGTTTCATATATTCAGGGAATTAGTATAAATATGGATGCTGTAGAAGGCTTTTCCCTTCTGCTCCTTCTCAGTGCAACTCTTCTTTACACAGCATCAGCTGCTAAGGATAAAGAACTTTATTGTGGGGGTATGTTCAAATTTGAACTTTCTTTTCTGATGAGATAATTATAGTGTGACCTTAACAACAATACCTACATGTATTTCTGGGTGGAGAGAAACCATGTGATGTAGAGTGTACAATTTCAAATAGCTGAGTTATAACTACTAAAACTATAAAAGGGATACCATAAAAGTGATATCCTGAATTGAGCACTTGATTGAACCACAAATTTGTAGCTTGAAAGACAAATAATGTATGATGTATTATTCTAGAAAGTGACACCGATCAGGAGTGATAGGAGCACTTGGATTTCTTTTTTCCGAGTATGCCTGTGTCACTTTCTAGAATAACACATCATTCTCATTTATTCGCCAGGCTTGAAATACAGGCATCACATTTATTTCACAAATGTTTACTAATATTGTTAATCCTACATGTAAATGTCATGCCAGTGAAGCTACACTGTGACTGCAGTGACGGTAACTGTCACAAATGACAATGTCATCTGTTGTAATGGCACTCAGGTTCAACTTAATATATAAATTACCTCATATCTTTGCAAGAACCATCATCAACAGTAACTGTTGTAACTAAGGTAACCATTGAAACCAGGAATAATAATAATAATAATAATAATAATAATAATAATAATAATAATAATAATAATAATAATAATAATAATAATAATAATAAAAGATTACAGAGACTTACTCCTGCAAGGTCAATATGCACAGATGTCAGTCATTACCGGTATGTTAATTTTCAGTATGCCATGTTATTGCTGATGAACTTCAATGGGAAATTAGTCAAGTCGATCCAAGAAAGACCCTGGAGGTAGGTTTGAAATTGGAGGGGGGCCTGGGGGGAGTTGGTGGAGTGCAAAGGTGCAATGCCTTTTTAGGGGGGAGGGGTGTTGAAATTTGCAATTAAGTGACTTCTTTTGGGCTTGAAATTTCCTGGATTTGATCTTTTCTAGGATTGACAAAAAGTATAGTGTATTCCCGTCACCCTTCATTTTTGTTGAGTTTACAACCCTAAGGTACTGTATATTACCAGATTTGTGATGGGTGTAACGTATTTCATTCTGATTTCTTGTAGTAAAGCAGTATAGTACATATGAAGGCTTCATTTTTTAGTATGGAACATGTTTCCGTTGTTGATTTCTTGAGCAAAAATATATTATCACTCTCTGCATTGAAAGAATCCACCTAAGGTTCGTGACAGGTGTGTGATGAATGAATACCAGTACCATTTGTCATCTCATCTGTTGTGCTCTGTGTTGATAGGTTGAGAGTTTTAGAGTGGATCCAAAAGGAAACCAAAATCCCAGAAAGGTAATGTTTACTATTCAGTGCGCTAAATGCTGTAATGCTGCGCTGGTGGAAAAATTTTGTGAAGGTCTGCTGAGAAACTGTCATGGAGGGATCCTTTAGGATCTACATTTCTAATCATCAAACATCCTCAGAGATGAGAATGATGTATTATTGTAGAAAGTGACACAGGCATACTTGGAAAAATGAAATCCGAGTGCTCCTATCAGGAGGTCTTAGGTTCGTCTCCTGATAGAAGCACTCGGATTTCTTTTTTTCCGAGTACGCCTGTGTCACTTTCTAGAATAATACATCATTCTTATTCATTCACCAGGCTGGAAAATATACCATCACAAGTCATTTATTTCATATCCTCAGAGATGTTGCATAGTCTTGCAGTAATCCTTGAAGTCCCTGCAAAGATCTTCCAGGTTGCTCTACAGATCTCATAGGATCTTGTGGGATCCTGTAGGGAATCCTTGGGATTAAGCCATGAAATGAAATGGATCGGAACAATGGGAAAATTTCCGGGATAAAAGGATTGCTTTTGAAGGAGGTTCACTTTGACCGATTGGACCAGTCGGTCCAACATTTGCTGTTCCATTTTGACAAAACGGTTTGTTGCCTAAATACTTCTCTTCACTAGGTAGATTTTCACTAATGTGTAGGATTGGGAAAAGGAATAGAAAATGGTGAGAGACATTTTTCTTGGTTGGCTTGGTTTGATTGGAAAATGTTGCTCCATTTTACAACAGTTTGTCAGACTGGTCAATCTGATGAAATGGAAAGCATCCCTTGACTAATATTGCAGGATCCTATTAAATCTGATGTACAAAGAACTTGAAGGATCTTTTTTTTTTTGATCCTATAAAACAAAATACACCCATACTCACCCCCAAGGCGCAGGGGTCTCAAAAGCAGGAAAGCATGAGCCTTTACATAGACGTTCCACAGGCATGGGGGAGGGGAGGCGATCGAATCAAAATTTTCCTCTCTGTGGGGGGAATCTATTTAAGGACGGTGAGTCCGAATAGCGAGGTATTTTTGTGCAGGTTATGACTATCCGGAAAAAGCAGATCTTAGGAAGGCATGTTGAAATTCAAAAAGATAATTGGGGGTATCCATGCCTTTTTCAAAGATAATTAAGCAACAATAATTAAAAAAAAAGCGTTAAAATACTAAACAATGATATGGCATTTTTTCCTGAATATCTCTGAAAAATGTGTGGTTACCTCTGATAGTAATTTTCTTTTCGGATTCCAATAACCCTTGCCAAGATCTGCTTTTCATACGTAGTTATGAGCCGTGCAAAATATCTCTGTTTTAGCAGGCACTGCTGGTAAGAAACCCGAGTTTCCAAGACCATCTCGGGATGCGCAGAACGTATGCGCAGTAGCAAAAGAAAGCACCATCCTTAAACTAGAGTATAAACACATTAACATTTTTCCGTCCACTTCAATGCTCATGACGTTCAATAAAATTTAGTAAGTACCATGCATTGAATGAAGCTAATTTGGATCATCTTTCTAAATTCTATTCAGATTCAATATGCGAGATCAGAGACCCATCTTATAGAACAACTGGACAAAATGTGCGAAAAGATGAACTCTTACGCAGAATCAACTGATCCTGAAACTGGCAAGAAGTCTTACATCAGAACTTCGTCCCGCTCAGGAGAGGCAATTACTCTAAGTAATGTCGCCATCAGTGGAGACATAGCACAAAAGCTTAAAAATGCAGTAAGTGTTCTTTTTGTTTATTTGATGGCTTATTTGGGATAGGTGATGTTTGCATGTATTTTTCAGAGTACTTACATTGACTGATTAAGATTCAGTGACGTTTATGAGAAGAACGCTGCTGTTTGCCTATGCAAAATTAAATTCCCTGCCTATCTTCATGCACAGCTGAGTGGTTAAATCCTTGCTCTCCTTTACCGGCCGCTGAATGTTTTTGCCAGAAACTATCATTTCTAAGAGAGTAAGTTACTAACACGATTATGGAATGTCAAAGTTTGTCGAGGAAAAATAAGTTGTCATGAGACATTTACTTCTAAGAGTAACAATTAACTCAACTAAAGGAATAACGAAAGATCTACTTAAAGATCGTAGTTTGCTGAAAAGATAAAACCGCCCCTAGTATGCAAGATAAGATTCAAACTTTTGGGTTAAAATGATTGAAATTAGTATCGCAGAAGTTGACGTTTAATTTATTAGGATTAACACCCAAAGGGATAAACGTATAATTTAACGCGAATTATAACAATTTACCTTTACGTAATTTCCTATAGTATCCATCTCTGTTAATGTGTTCAGAATTGTGGCGCTTAAAATCGCAGACTTGCCCATTTTACTATCTTGCTTACCCGTTGTTTTTCTCTCTTTAATCTTTAATTAGCACGATAATAATAATAACAATTGCCATTAGCAAAGCTAATCCGGCTATGGAGCGGCCAACGGATACGTGCAGAACATATAAAGAACTAATAAATTCCGAGTAAGAGCCAGACTTGACGATGTCAGGTGGTAATGCATTCCATGCTGGGATTGATCTTACATAAAATGAGTGTTTGTAAGCGTCGACTGAAGAGAACGGGAGACTTGTCTTAAAGTCATGACTCGCTCTTGTACGGCTGTACGCGGGCACAGAGGTAAGCTCGTGGGGGAGGGAGATTTCTCCGATTCGAAATTCAAACTTCAGAGCGAAAAATTTACAAAGCGTTAAAATATTAAGGCATTCGTACTGGCAACCCAGTCTACAGAGTATAACAGTTAGAACTCGCCGAGATCTCGTCCGTGCAAAGGCATTTCACTAGAACAAACATTTTTTACTTTTTTGATATATACTTAAGTTAGAGTGGAAACTTAACATTCTGAACGGTACATGTATTGGTAGGGGCCGTTTTCAGCAAATTCCTTTGGCGTGCGTCCTGGAACTTTTGACGTGCATACCAAACCTGCGCAAACGCTACTCGCGCGTACATGTGCCGTGCCCTGCAGACTGGCTTGTAACTCTAGTAATCAATGGTCAGACAAGACTTTGCTTATTCTTTATTTTGTATTTTAGTGTGAGAGTATAATAGAAGATTATGATGATGACATTATAGCGTCCTTCAAGAAAGAACGCAAAGATCCTAAAAGATACATGTGTCGCACCACTACAGGTAAGGAAAAACATCAGTTGGAAGACTGATGTTTTCAAGTAATTACAGGGTCTTGAAATAACTGAAGTTTTTGTCTGAAGATGCTATCTGTCCAGTGTCGGACATGTGTACATGCTGCATGCTGGTTCTGTTGTTGCTGTTAAAGAGATCCAAATGATTGAATTGAGGAAGCATTTTCAGGTGAAGCCACGTCCCGGCCCAATATCTAAATTAACAAATCTCTCCTTTTTACTGACCTTACATTTCTTTCTTGTTGAAGGCCTGTGCATCGATGATGACGAAGAATTTTCTGAATCTGATTACGAAGATGACGAGGATAATGAAGACAACTCCGAGAATGGCACCTCAGAAACAGATCATGATGAACTCTGACCTCCACTAAAGAATTTATACACTGAACTAAGCTAGCTACGTATCAGTCAATTCTAGCAAGGCCCACCTCCAGCCCCATCCTGTACTCCCTCCCCCCTCCCTCTGCTCTGGCACTGGTGTGGCGTTTGTTCACGTTGTCATGCCTCGAGGATCGAGCTTCTGTTGAGTTCGAATGCGGCATTAGTCGAGCCTCACATAATCTTTTGTGGCCACCAATGATTCTCAGGAGGTCATATTGAGATGACACATTCACGGAAAGGTAGACCCACCATTGTCTTTCTCTTAGCTTGTTTGTTCGATAAAATGTGCATGAACCTAGAAGCCACGATTTCACTTTTTTGCAATTGGCCCGAGGTCTATTTAAAGAGCTCGTTAACCACGAGACATTTAAAGAGCTCGTTAACCACGAGACATTTAAAGAGCTGGTTAACCCCCACTACGAGACATTTGCCATAATTAGGCTTTTGCCCAGGATTTAAGCACTGCTAGAATTGACTGATGTATTACATAAATAATCGTAGTTTTCGAATTCATTGCATAATATATACTTTTAGTTTTTTCTTGTCTACAAATCATGGTTGAATTTAAAGTTGCTGGACAAAGGTTCGTTTTGGCAGGCAAACTTGCGTAGAGGGCGTTTCCACAATATTTGAGCACGATTTTAGACGAGGACCGCGCCTCGACGAAAGTGCTAAAAAGGCCTGCTACTTGGGCAAGTGACTCTTATCAAGCTTGAAGCCAGTAAGGGATGTGACGATAAGACTCGATGTCGATACCTACGCAATCGATACCACGGTATTTGAGTTTGCTGGGGAAGTAATCGATACCGCGGTATTTGGGTAATATGGAAAAGTAATCGACAGTGCATGGTACAAGCCCGTAAGGGATGGGACGATAAGGCTTGATGTCGATACCTACGTAATCGATACCGCGGTATTTGGGTTTCCCGGGAAAGTAATTCATACCGCGGTATTTGGGTGCGACGGAAAAGTAATCGATAGTGCTTATGACCACACGAAGTTGTAAGTCTCGGCATTGGTCTTTCTGGGTTTTGCGCATTTCAAGTAGGGCATAAATCAAGGGGTGCTTTCTATTCGGCCAAACGTTTCGGTTTGAAGTTTCTAAAAAGTTAGGTGGCGAATGGGACAGTATTTTCCAAGCCTAACCGCACCCGACTTGAAAACAAACCCGTTCCATTCACGAGTTTTCTTCGTGAAGCGAAATAACCCAATCAAATTATGCCGGGGAAACTGGACCCGAGTAGGAGTGGCCAAATGGAGCGGGATTTTCCTGTTGTTCCGATTTTCGGGAACGCTCAGGACAACGTTGCGAGGAATGCCCAACATTCCGAAATTTTTGTTCCTGAAAATTTCTGTTCATTTCGATTTCGCACCCTGAAGTATTGTTTTTTGGTCGAATGGAAAGCGCCCTCAGGCTTTTGACTTTTCATAGTTTCTATTGTACCAAGCTTTTAAAGTAAATTAAAAGTTTGTTGTTTTTCTACAAGTGCACCACAATTAAAAATAAATTTTCAACAAAATGGAAAGACCATCAGCTTCCTTAGTCCTTGTTATTCGAGTGTTGAAAGTGTGAAATTACAAAATGGGGTGTAGTGAAGTGAGGGCAGGGGGGGGGAGGGGGAGCTGAAGAGACAGACCCAATAATAAGATCGGGGCATGGTTTATACTATTTTCATGTTTCGCTCCCAGATCATAATCCGGTCACTACAGTTTTTCGTTCTCTTCTGATCTCTTAGCTGCTTTCACTCTGCTTATGTCGCTAGCGAAAACCACCCTTCAGAGGGTCTCTTTTCGATATCTGATCAATTTCGCCGATTGATTAGTCCTTGGACGGAAGAGCTTTAACCGTAACTTTAATCCCTAACATCAAAAAACAAATTCTCCTATCTTGCTCCCATATTTTTCTTATCAAAGTACTGAGGAGAAATTGTTAAAATGCAGCTGCATTTTTTGGGCTGGGAGCATTGTTCTTTTGCTCGTTCTTTTGTCCTCTCGACCAACCATGTAAGGCGTTAACATTGCAAACGGTACAAATCGCCCAATTTTTTTTTTCCACATTGTCCGTCACGGAGGATGGGCATTAGCCTACTCCCGGGAATTGAATTTGACGACGACACCTGGTGATTTTCTCCTAATAGCATGTACTGTCACTTCCTTTCAATGATACTTTCATCGTAAAGACGATAAACTCGTGATAAACCACATCTAAGCCAGAAGTAAAAATGAGATGGTCATCCACGGAACAGTTGTTCAAAGAGCGGATAACTTTATCCACTGGATAGGTCGCTATCCGGCTGATGAAATGTGTGCAAGATTTTCCCGATAGCCCTTTAATTTGTGGATAGAGTAGAAGCATATGTCAAATTTAAGTATGGGATTGTGTGGAAAACTTGCCAACAGCGTTCGTTGGAGTACATTTGCTCCGCCGGATACTGACTTATCCAGTGGATAAAGTTATCCGCTCTTTGAACAACTGGCACCTGAACGATAATGACAAATAAGACTTGAGACTCAGATACTTAGTTTGGTCTAATTAATTTTAAATTCATGCAGAATGAAGGTAATACCAGAAACGAACAAATCAACTTACGCGCGCGGGGCGTTTGCCGGTTTGTTATAAAAACATCCCAACGCCCGTGGGTCAGCCTAGGAAAGGAGGAGTGAGGGAGCAAGGCAAAAGGGGAACTAATGGAATTGAAAGATGGCAAGAGCGGATGCACAAGTATTTAATGTCAGTTAACACCAATCACTCCCTTACGTACACAAGTGCAGTTTTATTAAACATATTCTGTAACTACCAATGACATTTGAATATGCCGAAGCATGTTTTAATTGGCTGATGTCTTGAGGCGGGTGCTATAGGTTCTTCTACCGTCTCTGGCCCGCTGTTTCGATTCAGCATATCATTCATGATTATTTGGTGTTCCTATGATTGTCATAACCTTGAAAACTTCATGTTTTGGTTTCCTTTTTCAGCTCCTATTTTCTAAGTGCAGGTCTATTTAATGCAATTTTTAATGTCTCGATTCAGCATATTGAGCGATAAATTACTCCAGAAACTTCAAAATCGTGCTACTGGGCATAATCTGTGCTTTCCATTTTTCCACAAGTTTCGGTTGGAAATTTCGGGAACTTGATTCCCATTGGTTAGTCACAATAGCACCAAATTGTTGACGGCACAAGAAAACAAAATGGAAATAGCAATTTTGTACATATGGAATGGAAAAAGTGCATGCAGTACCTCCTATCAACGTATCCCAAAAATAAAGCTGGAAAGTATAGTTTTAGCCAGTAATAATTCATGGCTTTCTTTCAATGTCATGCAGAAACTCTTTGCTAGTGAAACCTTGCGATACAAATACTTGAGATAGCTTGTGATGGGAAAGGCAGGAAGGCCATCAAAGGAAAAATAAGGCCTTACTGAGTCACGCGGCATTGCGTTAATTCTCATTGCATTGCCTGAAACAGCTCCTGAGCAATAAAATCGCGCTACCAGGTACGCTGGCTACAAGATGCTAAAAACAAACTTACTTTTACTGTCGGACAGAATCGTCAAAAGGCTTCACAATTTTCGACTGCAAGAAACCATTAAAGTTATTGATTTCCTCTTCCAAATTTTCCAAGACAGCCTTTCTTTTTTTCTCTTCTTCAGTGAGCCATCTTTTCTTGACATTCCAGCAAATTGCGGTTTGCTTCGATCAGCTCAACTTCCTTGTTGTTTAAATAATTATCGATGGAGGCTTGTATTCCTTCACGTGTGCTTGAGGCAGTGACGATGACTGGTTGTAAATTGACTGGTTCGACTGGATTTGCTTGGACTAATTCTTCCTGAGACCCTGAATCTTGAGAACGGGTTCCAATTGCTTCTTCCAAAGACTGCGACATTCCATCCGATCCTGAGTCTGGAAATATCTCTGAAGGAGGGTCTTTTAACCTTCGGTCACCCTGGGAGCTTGGCGACGTGATTTCTCTTTCTTGTCCACTTTCAAAAGTATCTTGAGGATATAACGTACATCGAGGTTCTTCTTCAATGTATTCTCCTGTACTAGAACGTTCCCGGTCATCTACTGTACCAGGAGTGCTTACGCTTTGGTCATCTTCTTCATCTCCTTCTGGAGTACCTGGGAAGCAGCTTTTAATCTCTTGGCTGTTGGTCTGATAAACCTCAGGGTCTGGCTTCAATTCATTAATAATGTCGTCATGGGTTTTCTTGTCGCGATTTTTTAAATTTTTTAAAGACATCTCTTGCCTCTTTATTCTTGATGTTTTTGGCAAGGACGTGAACGAAGGCATCACCATCATCGTTGCGTTTTGCTAATAATAAGTCCCTTGGCCTCACTGGTGTTTCCGGATTGCTCTCGTAGTGCTCTTTTAGCTTTCCCAACAGTCGTTTTAAGTACATGAAGGGAGGAGTGAGGGAGCCTTCCTTTCCCTCGGCACACACATGGAGTACCGTGTTCTTGCTTTGCCCTTCTTTAACTAGAAGCACACTTGGATCATGTTTCAGGAATGCATCAAGTATGTTGGAGAAGACAGTGATGATGTGGTGTTTTTCGCGAGTTTTAACGCCTTCATGAAGAAATCGCACTGTGGAAAAGAGCACAGTTTCATTGGACACACTCAGACGACTTCTCGGTGTATCGTCTGCATTGGTGTAGAGAACGATGAATTCTTGCTTCAAAAGCCAATTGATGGCCTTCACTTTTCCAAGTATTGCTGCCCAGTGCAGTAACGGATAACGGTACTCGCAAACGGGATCAGGCAAAGGCTGGTTAAAATCAATTGCATCCTTGGCTTTTTCCACAGACGTTTTCCAATTATTTATACCCGATTTTTCCTGCAGGTTAACAAGGGAAATAATCCATTCATTATGCTCACCTCGGGATGGACAATCGGGCTCGCAGAATGGTGTACACTGTTTTGTCTCCGTACATTTTCTTTTGTCATCTGGGGGTGCAATTTCCTCGAAGGATTGGTCATCTGCTGAGCGTTTCATCCTCCAGCAAGAAGTAACTTTCACTCTTCAGTTATCTTTCAGTGTGTCAAAACTGTCCAACAAATCCGAAAGTAACTCATTAATAGGGTATTCAACAACTTTTAAAAAAGAGAAGGCTGAAAATGCAGAAGTAAGACGAAATGTCAAGGCAATCAAACTGAAAAGTTTGGATTGTGGAGATATGAGAAACTAAAAGAGTATTATACCAATGTCATTGTGATGAATAGCATTAATGGTTTTATAGGGAAAAGTTTACGCTTTTAATAAACAGGACTTTTCGAAGCCTTCGTGATGCTACTTGTGCAGCACGTTTTCAACCCCTGAGTGATAACGTCCTGAGAAAATGATTTCAAATGTCTCAAATTTTGAATATAAGCAATAGGCTGCTATACAGAACTTTTCAAAAGGCTTATTTTCAGCTGTGCTTTTTCACACATGAACTGCTTCAAGATCCATGCACAATTAAGTGAAAATTTCTCGAAGAAATTAGCTATACAGCTGCTCATGTAAATCCGGGGTAAAATAAAGGTGAAGTGATGTAATCATGTGAATTGCATTAAACTAGCCGTTAAAAAAAGGCCTGTCATTTTTTTCAGCTGCCATAAGTGCCATTGATTATAACGTGTCCTTTGGATTTTCAAAGTGTTAATGAAACTTGATGTTGCGAGTATAGATTTTTGTCAATGGATTGAACTAATCGACTAATTACTCGTTGTGCGAGTCAAGTTAGAGCTCGAGTCAAGTTCGACTCAGGTTCCCTTCCTTCTGTTATATTTTCCCCTTTGCCTCGTTTTCGTCTTGATCAAAGGCTGTGATTGTGATTCTTGCTTTCATAATGATGTGCCAAGTGATGTTCGAAGTATTATTATCAACGCGATCGCGAGTAGTCTGAAATGTCAGCCGTCTCCTCCCCCTAACCCACACGGCTTCCGCGCCCTCTGTTCATTGTTGGCAGCAAATTAACCAGTCTTCATTCATTCTCGCCATCTATAATTTTCCTAAAAGGGTTTGTCCAATGTTGTTGGTGACTAAAGCGTCAGTCACTACGCCTTGTGAAACCCACTCATTAGGAAAATTAAATCTACATTTTTCCCGCGAAGGGTATAGATTCTTTCTATGTTATCCTGGGTGTCCTGTGGACGCAACAAGATGGCGCTTAAGTCAGGCAGGTTAAATACTTCATCACCGTCCGTTTTCTCAGTCGTGGAAATGGGATCTCTGCTTCAGGTGTATGCAACCGACAGGTCTTAATCTTCCTAGGAAATTTATGAACACTAACGGATGTCGTATATCTTTCTACATTTCCACAATAGCAGTGAATCACAGCAGTACTTAATGGCTCTAGTGGCGATCGACAACGAAAAATGTTGCAAATCTGAAAGTTAACTTTTTACGTTTATCACAAGCACATCATTATATAAAAGAGAATAACAACTAGAAGACATAAGAAGAAGAAGAAGAAGAAAAAAAGAAAAGTAAAAGTTGGACCCTGACTCGAACTTAGCTCGTGACTCGAACTTGACTCGGGCTCGAGCTTGACTCGTGCTGCGAGTAAACTCAATCAATAAATTGGCTAAATTGTTTATTTCGAATGCTTTTCCTCATGCTTTGGGCACGCCAGGGTTCAAACACGTTGGACGTCTAGACTTGTTGGCACCCTGATTACAAATTGCTTTCAATGTTTTGAACGCAAGTATTGCAAGTAGAGCATGGCTATATTTCTGTTCATCCGTGTTCAACAACTGTCAACTTGTTCAATGGCTTATGGCAACATTTAAGACAGCATGATTCTACACTGATTGTTTGTTTGTTGTACATCAGGTACATCAACCATTTGTTGATCTGAGTTTATAGAGACTCGTTCATCATGTAAATCAACGTTTGTACAAAATTAGACAGCAAATAACATGTAAATGCACAGCAATCGTCTCAAAAATGGTTTCTATGAAATGTTGCGTGACCAATTCCGAGAAAAAGAAAGCTACTTCCGGGTTTCCAGGAATTTACTAAATTGTACTCTAAATTTCTCGACGAATAGCGCATACAGAAAATTAACATCAACTTTCTTTTAATAACTTTCGCTGCAAGCTGATTTTATCGGCTGTACTCGAAACTGGAAACACACAAGACCAAGGCGACTGCCAGCAATCCAGTTCTCCTAACAAAATAACAAATAACGCAGCACTGATCATGGTGTGTAACCCAATAGTGTACTTTGCAACATTTTAACTAATTCATGATACATTTTCGATCTATTCTGATTGACAACAGGTTATTAAAACTAAACAAAGTCAGATCTGTGGAAATGATGTGTGTAAACATGAACATGGCCAATATAAAAAAAATGGCTCAATATATAATCAACAAGCGAACAATTGTCTTCGCAAAAGCAGCATCAGGAGGAAGGATAGAAGAAATCGGCGATGAAACTAAGGTTCTAATTTATACTCGGCCTGATTGTAGCTACGGACGAGTGAAAGAATCACTCATAAGGTTTTAAAGCTGTGCCTGGAGAATCGAACTGGCACGGTATTAAGACCACGCGCCAATTCGCGTGCCGAAGTAAGCCAGCACTGCGAGTGAATTTTCGACTATTAAACACAGTAATAAAGGAAAATATGAACAAAGAAAACATAGTAGGTAAAATATACTGATGTTATCTCACCTTGCAAAGCTGTAGAGACGACAGGAGATGGAGAAATACGCCTGACAAACGACCAAAATCACGGCACGTACGGTTAGAAATCCAATATTAGGGAACTTAAGCACCGACGACGAATTGGACGACGACGACGCTTCATACCCGAGAAGGACTGGACCAAGGGTTTCGTTTTCGGCGGGAAAACTGAAAGTTAAGCAGACGACCTTTCGGAGAGTCAACGGCACTTCCACTCACGATAGTTTTGGCTTGTCTATGGCGTTCAAAGACTTTCGCAATTTGCTTGTAATCAGCCACGATGATGGCTTAATTGATGATGCAGAATTTATTATACTTCATGATCTTTATTCTTCGAGAGACCCTGATTTTCCGTACGATGTTTATGCACCTTTTGACCTTGACGAGATCGATGAATCTGAAAGTGTAGCAGAGTTTCGTTTTCGCAAACGAGACGTGCGAGCATTGGCAGAGGTTCTACGGATTCCAGACACCATAATCTGTGAGCAACGCTCCGTTTGTGACGGCATTGAAGGCCTATGCATGCTGCTCAAGCGAATGTCGTACCCTTGTAGGTATGGCGATATGATTCACAGATTTGCTAAACCTGTACCAGTTCTAAGTATGATTACCAACCAAATGCTTGACTACATTTACAATACCCATGGACACAAGGTACTGCACTGGAATCATGAAATTCTTAGTCCTGCAAACCTCCAGACCTACGTTGATGCTATAACAGCTAAGGGAGCTCCCTTGGACAACTGTTTTGGGTTCATAGATGGCACCGTTAGACCCATTTCACGGCCTGGAGAGCACCAACGAATTCTTTACAATGGCCACAAGCGGGTTCACGCCCTTAAGTTTCAAAGCGTGGCTCTACCAAATGGTTTGATAGCAAACTTATATGGTCCAATTGGTAAGTTATAAAATAATTAAGAAGTACAAAATATTGACAGACTGTTCTGGGTAGTGTCTTACAAAGGGTACTTGTTACTTTGTTTATTAAACAACTGTCATGTGGGGTCCTCACTTACCTTTCACTCTTCACCCAGATGTGAGGCAATGCTTTAAGGCATGCTCCTGTTGCTTTTTAAAGTTATTTCCATTAAAAATCTTATGAAGCCTCCCACCTCTAGGGCACAAACATTCCACAAGTCCCCAATACTCCCCTACGTAAGCCCCACGCCCCCCACCCGCACCCTACCCTCAGGAAAGTGGTTGACATTTTCGCTCCCTATGGGTGATAAAATGTGGTGCATGAAGTCACTCTCAAACCCTAATCCTTGTCCAGTTCCTTCCTAACTAAAATATACATGAATGCAGCTCCTATTTATAAATTATTTTATCAATTAGCTAATAATAATGTTTTTTGGTGTGTGTGTTTTAGAAGGAAGGAAGCATGACGCAGGCATGCTAGCTGACTCAGGGCTGCTTCATGACTTGGAGCAGTTTGCGTTTAATCCAGCAGGCCAGCCACTCTGTGTGTATGGTGACCCGGCTTATCCACTAAGGATACACCTTCAAGGCCCTTTCAAGTATGGTGTTCTAACTCCTCAAATGGAGGAATACAATGGCAAAATGAGTGCTGTTAGGAGCTCGGTCGAATGGCTATTTGGTGACATTATTAACTCTTTTAAATTTAACGACTTCAAAAAAAATTTGAAAATCTTTTTAAACAATGTTGGGAAAATGTATGTGGTTTCTGTCATACTTCGAAATGCATTGACATGTTTCTATGGAAACCTGACTTCAACTTATTTTGATCTCAGACCACCAAGACTTGAAGACTATTTTGCTTAGGAGTGAACAGGTTCCAACGACTTGTGGCTTGTAATATCTTATATATGAAAGCTGTGCAGCCAAACGTACATGCAGTTCAGAAAAATGCTTATGAAGTGATGGTTGACTGATTACTAGAGAGTAAAAATAAAACAGAACTGAAAAATCCATTAAAGAATCTTCTTTCTCCTTTTTTACTTAATTAACCCTTTAAGCCCTAACAGTAATCCGTATCAAATTTCTCCTTGTAATATCAATGCTTATTCAACCCCTGAGGTCATGAGAGTTAAGGATCTGATCACCCAAGGTTAATTTTCGTATTTTAATAACTTTTCCCTAGTACTTTTATAAGAAAAGTATGAGGACAAGATAGGAGAATTTGTTCTTTGAAATTAGGGCTCAAAGGGTTAAGGTTAATAACTGAATAAAAAGCACAAACACAACCATTCCAAATATAATAAACACAGTTTATTCATGAAAAACTCAAAACACAACAATCTGCATGCACTAGAGAATTGCAAAATAAGCAATAGGAAGTACGGCTGACATTTGTGTGAAGTTTAGAAGCCATGAAAACATTAAATTCTACACTGGTTACACTACACCGTGCAACAACCATTTTTCTGGTTCAGCTCTATAACAATTCAAATGTAAAATGTAAAACTTAAGAGACACCTCTAGTAACTGGGAGGGTTCATAAAAAATTCAACTGCAAATTGCTTTTAAACTGATCTTATGAGAGAGTATTACTCACAGTCTTGAACTAAGCTTAACAAGTTCACTGTTTCTTGTTATTCTCCATGAATGCCATCAGAAGCTTGGTTTGCTGCTGCTGTTGTGCTGCTAGCATTGCTTGCACATTCTGCTGTTGCTGTTGTTGCTGCTGAATTTGAGCCATTAATGCTGAAAACATAGCCTGTTGTTGCTTTTGAGCTTGATCTTGCTTTTCAGCTTGCACAGCAAGTTCTCTCTTCTTGATCTCTAATTCTTCTTTTTTATACTCCCTCTCATTTTCTGATCTCTCTCTCAAGTAATCTATAGCATCAACAGTGCTTCGCCTGATCTTTGGCTTCCTTTGTTTGTTCTCCTGGTCATCACCTGTTCGCTTAACCATTCTCTCCATTGCTTGCTTCCTGACTTGTTCAGCTGTAGCCTTTTCCTTGTCGGCCTTACTCTTCTTTTCACGGTCTTTTGAGTCTAGTTCCCTCTTTGCGTCCTTCTCTCGCTCTAAGATTTCATCTATCAGTTTCTCTAGCTCTGTCTGTTCCACTTCGATACCTGAAGCTCTCTCCTCCATTCTTAATTTTTGTGCATACTTTGTCGACAGCAGTGAAAACCGATCACGCACGGATCTGGCGGTTACTCTGAACTTCGGCTGATGAATACTGTTGAGCTGCTGAGCTAAGGATTCCCAGGCTTGTCCTCTTTCAGGGGTTCTTAGCTTGAATTTGTAGGGTTCGCTCACGAGCACTTCCCTACACATAATAACATCATGATCTGTCGTCCACTGGAAGTACTTGCTTCTAGATGCAATAAAAAACAACAAATAAGTTCCAAGTTGGTCGAAAAATGTATTAAGCTGTCACTGTATCGAAAAGAAAAATCTACCAAAATACATAGCTGTTTGTAGCTTACGTTTTCTCGGTTTCTTCCTCTGGCAAAAGGGAGGCGGCCATATTGAGAAGAGTTTCAATAAATACTTGTGAAATATGCCTGCAAAAGAAGCAAAAAAATTCATCCAATGCGATCCACTCGCAATCTAAAACCTTAGCAGGTACCAAGCTTCGTGAAAATAGATCAAAATCCTTTGAACATAGTCCTAACGACGCTACTTCTACTTACGTTTTCAAGAGAACGGCTTTCCTGGAAAAATTCCGTCGTGGACGCAACGTGGACGACGAAATCTCAAACAAAGACATGCGCAGTACGCCCAAATGTGAGAATTCGACTTCCGGCCGTCGTCGTCCTCTCGTTTCGTCGTCGGTGCTTAAGTTCCCTATTATTGAACTGACTCCTCACCGCGCAAAATTACCTGACACCACGTGACCTAAACGGCGGGAATCGGGCATGATCGAGTGGTAAAGCGGAAGACTGGGTCAAGAATATGTCATCATTTCACATTTCAGAGGTTGATCAAGCGCCCGTTAAATCTAACATGTTGTGTAGGGCAAATCTGAAGCACGAATCGTCTACTGTGCCGACCCTTCGACACTGAGCTTGCAAGCAATAGAACGAGAACACAAATTGCGGGAAACGTAAACAAACGGAGAGTGATAAAGCCGCATGGCTTTTTTTCTTCTTTTTTGCAAATATATCTTCTCAATTTTCCTTTTCAAAGTCTAATAAACTCTATTCCCACTTTGAAAGTAAAAACGTTTCGCCCGCGTGGCAGGTGCTTGGCCATTTATGGTGAGCCCCTAGAAAAAAGAGCCCAGACTGACTAATTGCAGAATGAAAAACAATCGCATATTAAAGCGCGGATAGTCGAGCGAAGCGCCTAAAGAGTGGCTGAAACAAGGCTGAACATTTTGTTTGACCACGTAGGTTGGTGGGGCTTTTCTAAGGATAGACTGAACGAAAACACTGACGTGAAATAACCAGTAGATTTCACGAAGCTGACAAAGGCTCTGCTCCTGCCTCTGCAATTATCCCCAGTTCAAATATGTGACTTTCACACACAGTGGAACCTCCATAAGGGACATCGTGGAGACAACATTAAAGAGATCAAAATACCCCCTAAAAAAGGTTTCCTATGAAAAATGGTCGGACTGATATCGATTTTGTTAATAATTAACTACCTAAATAAAAAGCCCGTTTTCTTGACTGGAATATAATCAACAATAAATTAGGTCAAGCTTTGAAAGCTGTTATCACTTGTGATTAGATTACGAGCGATAATTTTATCAATCCTCTTTGGTGGTTGCTCGTGTACCAGGAAATCATTGCCTAGTTGTCCCCTCAACGGCGGGTTTCAATAGCATTTCGGACGTTCAATAGCTGTCCCCGTCCCTGATACAAAGATGTTTCTCCGGTACCGACAATAAGCACTTAATGACTGGTCCTAAGGGAAACAGTGAGTTTTGTTTCCCCGAGAACGTCAATGTTCCCCGAGGCGAACATTGAGGGTCTCGGGGAAACAAACTGACTCACTGTTTCCGGTGCGGCCAGTCGTTTTAAAACTGCTTTGTGTCTCCTTACTGAAGTGTTCCAAATTTGAGGTTTCACTGTATCTCACTACCAACGGTTGGTTGATTCAGTGACCAACATCACCTCAAGAGCCAATTTTAACTTTAGCGCCATCACCGTAAACAAGGTAGGACAGAATGTTAAACGACCCAAAACAAAAACTTTTGAGTGGGTAATTTGTCCGGGCCACCTCTACACTCGGTGTTTTTATGATTACTATAAATTGGGCTAATTCTTCTTTGGTCTTCCAGTCTTTTAAGAAACTGAACAGCTAAAACAAAAATATTAATTCTTGGTGACATTAAATCATAATCATGTTTACATGGGTAAAATTGAGGTATTTTTTGTAGCATCTGTACAATAACGTAATCTCCAGGAACATGTAGCCACCGATGAGTACTAATGATTTGGTTAGAAAACTATAAATAGCTCCCACGAGTCTCCTGTAGCTCAGTGGTACGTAGAGCATCCGAACTAGAAATCGAAAGATCACAGGTTCGACTCCTATAAGTAGTACTCGGAATTTCTTTCAGCGTGTATGCCAGTATTCCTGACTGACAAAATACATCTATCAAACTATAACTACTTTAGGGCAGAACTATTCAAGCCAACTTGGACTACTTAAATGCAAGAGAAATTGCGTCAAACCAAACTTCAGTTTTAAAAGGCGACGTGGACGCCATCGTTGACTATCAGCGAATAGGGAGCTTAAGCAACGACGACGGCAACGGCAACGGCAATGCCGCAAAACAATACGTTTAACGAGCAAAAAGAATCACTCTGCACGTGCGTTTTACATTTTGGTACATTTCTTTGCCGTCCTCTGCAAAGCAACAACGTGAAATGACCACATTTAAGGTTTTGTGGAGACCGCGGTTGACGTTGACAACGGTGAATTTTTCATTTTCTTCCTTAACTTGTACGCCACTCCTACCAATTTGGTTCCTGGATAGTTCGCCATTTTTGTACAAGTTGAGCGAGTTGAAATAATCGCGAAGAAGCACAAATGAAATATAGATGTATTTTCAGGTGACGTTTTCGTTGCCGTTGCCGTCGTCGCTGCTTAAGGTCCCTACTATTGCATAAGCAACTCCTGGATATCAGCAGCCGCGCACTGCATGCGATTGGCTCCTTCATGGTATGCTATCAGCCATATCCTACAAGTAGAGACGTTGAGCGAAATAAAATGAAGGAAAGTGTTTTATTTAACAGAAAAGTTTCTTCGAATAGGTTTACAACATTTCTAATAATACGGGGGTTGTCTATGTAATAAAAAGACAACCATTCGAGTCCAACTTGTCGTTCATAAGCTCCGGAAATGCCAACGCAGCGCTTCGTTCCTCGTTGGCTCTCAGCCCATGTACGACGCGATTTCGTCCAATAATTGTCAGATACTTAACTATGACAGAACCAATCAGATTCACGAAGTAGTAATGTATTGTCCACGATAAATATGTACATGTTGGACGACGTTCACATTTGTTGCCCAGGCAGCGTGCCCGATCATGGTACTGCCGGGCACCAGTTGCAATGAGAACAGAAACCAGAAACTGAACATGGTGCTCGGGAACGGGGGCTGCACATTTGCCTTGTACTTGGCAATGGCTCGGAGTGGATCGGAAACCAATCTGCAAACAATTGTTTGCGTACCCGGGTCCTAGTACGGCCACAGATCTCTGTTTCGAAATTTCATTTTACCGACGACCTACAAAGGTTCCTGCAAGGTTTTGTAGGCACCGTATGACAACAGAACACGCGGTTCTATGCCAGTAAACGAGAACTGTGTCCTGACACCAAGTGCGAACGCCCTTCTAGTGTTTCGGTAGAATATATTTTTTGTTATCTTTACTCGTTAAAAGAATGTCAAAGCTACAAAGGAGACATAAAAGTCGTTTGCATCCCCCACGCTGCACGAATTTGGCCGGGCCGATTCATTGCATTACCGCGCCAGTCAGGTGCATGTACATGTGCCTCTGCCAATGAGCCTTAAAATCAGGCCCTCTAATTATAACGTAAAATTATAAAAGAAATAGATCTAATACGTTGGATAGTTCGTTCAGTGACGACACAACGGTAGAACTTGCAACAGCTGGCCAAAAGTTTTCAAATCGCCATCCATTTCAATCTTAATTTCGGTGCCTGACTGGTTTAAAAACAAAATTAACAAAACCGGACGACTATTGTTAATTGAATAGCTGCAATAAAAAGCATTTGCCGAAGACAGACCACGCAGTGTCTTAGCAGCCACTGTGTAAGCGTAGGAAGACCAACAAAGATGCGCAACGTCACGCTAACTAAGCTAAGCTGAATGTGACAGCCATCTTGCTTCTACTGAATCATTTGAGTTGTTTAGCAACGTTGCTGTCGCCGTCCCCGGTTTTGTTATCTTTTCGAGAATCGCTATATGTCTCTGATATAGATCCCTCATGAATTGACATCACTCAAGTGCCGCCGATGTGGTTGCTTCTCTCCCATGCAGTATTTTTCGGGACAAGAAAACACTTCATGATTAGGCTCACCAGAAATACAGTACGTTTTGCTTCCCTCAACCTTCCAAGTTCCCCACGGCTGTCACCTATGAAAAAATTGAGGGTTTAGGGGAAACAAATTTCAGTTATTCCCCAGCTTCCACAAAGATTCCTTGTGGTCCTCCAGTCTTTTTTCTTTGGCTTCCACTCTCTTCACCAAAACTTGAACTTCAGCCTCTTTCTTACCTCTTTCCTTATGAAGCCGTTGTATTTGTTCATCGTATTCGTTGACTGCCTTCCTCGCTTCCTCTAGTTTCTTTTTGTCTTCGTTCAGGTCTAATTCCTCTTCACGCACCAGTTGTCTGACCGCACCTTGTGCTCTGCTCAACGAGTCCCTGTTGTTGTCTTCATTACAGCCTTGCGCCTTGACTGCGGGTTGGGTTGACGTACCGCCTTTGCCATTGGCAGCCAAATTCTTTGCCAGGCCTTCGTCATGTTTCTGAGCCGATGAAAGGATTTCGCTACCACTTTTGTCGTCCATTGATCGCAGAGGTGGCAACTGGTATCCCATTCTATCTGGCACAGGTTCTGGAAATTTTCCAGTGTGAATTTCTTCCCATGGTCTTAAAGAGCAAGTCGGATTTTCCATCAAACTTTGGAGATCTCCTTCTGTCTTCAATATTATTCGACAATCTTCGGGATAAGAAATTTCGCGTTTTTCCTCTCTTTCTCCACAGGCAGAGTGAGCTTCAGGATCAACTCCGGCATTGCATTGCGAAGCTGATTGGCTCTGACATTCCTGGTGATCAACTCCACAAACAGGATCACAGGCGGTAGGTCTTCCGTTAGTTGTTTCTGAAGAGCATGGCAGATGAGAGTCAATTTCTTGGCTGCTGGGCTGGAAAATCTCATGATCCGATTTAACCTCGTTCAAAATTTCATCTGCAGTTTTCCCTTCGGCATTTTGTAGTTCTAAAAATTCCTCACCAAAGAATTTTCCACTCGCAAAGTCAATGAGGATGGCTGCCTCTTCTCTATTATCACTTTTGGCGAGTAGGTGTAGAAATGTGTCACCCGCTTTATTCTTTCTTTCTAGTATGTTTGTCAGTGGCACTCCTTTTCTGTCCTCAGAGTACTCGTGCAGCTTCACCAGAATTCGTCTCAGGTAGCTAAAGAAGGGAGCATTGGAGCCTTCCTCTCCCCGAGCGCACAAATGAAGCACAGTATCCTGGTTCTGACCCTCTTGAACTAGAAGCACGTCTGGAATTCGTTTTAGGAACACGTCAAATATTTTGACCAAGGCTGTCGAGATATCGTGAATATTGCGCGTCTTTACACCCTCATGAAGCCATCGCACTACGGAAAATAGAACCGTTTTATTGGCCACATTTGGCTGGCGACAAACAAGATCTTTTGGTGTCCCAATGACATCGATAAATTCTTGTTGCAAGAGCCACTCGACGGCTTTAACTTTTCCAAGCATTGCTGCCCAGTGCAGTAACGTATAACAGAACTCAGGATCCGGATCCTCTAAAGGCTGATTGAAATTAACCTTATCCTGCGCTCCAAGTACGGACGCTTTCCAATCATTTAGACTAGTTTTAACAGACTCTTGCAGGTTAGCAAGAGATGGTATCAAGCTGTTATGCTCACCTTGGAACTTACAATCAGTCGGACAGAATGGCGTACACAATTTTGTTTCCGTGCATTTTCTCTTGTCGTTTGGTGATGAGCTTTCTGGGAAGGAATCTTCACCTGCTGCTCTTTTCATTGTCTCCAGCCAAGAAGCACCTGTTGTCCTTCAAGTATCGTTCAGTGCGTCTAAGATCTTTGACAATTTGCAATAAGAAGTTCTGTCCCACCTTATAGGGGAGGAAAATACAATAGTGAGGAGAAAATATCCAGAAAATAAAACTTCCGAACAGAAGAGATTTTACAGAGAGAAGAAGAAGTCGACTAAGATGTATCAACCCTGTGATTTTCCCAAATAATTCGATAAATTTTATCAGCAAACTGTTGCTTTCAAACCTCAGGAAAAAGTCGAGATCTTTTTAACACTGGTCTTCCTTTTTATATAGATATTTAAGGTGGCTGACACTGGTTTCCATCACTTTTCAGCACTTATACTTCGAAAGACCAAAAGAACCATTCTTTATCACTTGAAACAACAATAATGGTATCAGAAACATGCCAAAACAATTGTGAACAAGTCATGATCATTTTTTTTTTATATATATATAATTCGTTACCACAACAACAGTATGACCTGTTAAAAAACACCCCTAGTTCTAACTGAAAAACGAGCTCGGTAAACCCTACTTTTTTTGTTATGGAACTACAATCAGCATGAAATGAATGTGATGGTATATGTTTCAGCCTGGTGAATGAATGAGAATGAGAATGATGTATTATTCTAGAAAGTGACACAGGCATACTCGGAAAAAAGAAATCCGAGTGCTCCTATCAGGAGTCGAACCTAAGACCTTCCGGATACTAGTTCGAATGCTCTACCACTGAGCTACAGGAGACTCGTGTGAGCTAAGGCCATTAAACTAGGTTCATAAGATATAACATTTTGTAAATTTTAAAAAATTCTTCCATACGGGTTCAGAGCCACCTCATTTTTATGAAAATTTAAGGTGGCTCTGGAGGAATTTTTTTCAAACTTTGCAAAAAACTGTACTTTAGTATGCTGATTACAGTTCCGTACTAATATATGGGGGTCACTGAACTACTTTTTTAGTTATAACCAATTACAGGTAAAATTAGGGCTGTTTTTGACAAGCTATACTGTTGCTATATGGTAACCCACTATGTAGAGGCTTTCAACATCATTCAACATTTGTTGCCCAATGAGTAACAAATGCAAAATATCTACGTCTGTTCGTATTGGTACCATTGTAAATTACTTGAAACGTGGACATTTCAGTTTACTATCACATACTATATGTTGATCGCAAGTCTGGGACATTGTTGGCTAAGTGCTCAGAGCAGAGTCGAGAAAAACATGTCGAGAGTCGATAAACAATCGGTGGTTTATAGACGATAATCTAAATAATCGATAGACTCATTATATGTTATTGAATAGAATAGAATAGAATAGAATAGAATAGAATAGAATATGGTTTTATTTCCGTGCAACAATGTCCGACACGGTTCAACCTGTTGAATGACCAACGACAACATTCAAAAGAAAGCATGAAGCACTGTTCAACATTTGATGAAACACAATATTTGAGCATATTAAACTTAAACCGCGCGTCATTGGCTTAAAAGGTCTACAAATGATTTTCAGAGTCTTTTTCTTCCTTCATATTATCGTTTGTGCAAGGAAGGGGCGAATGAAACGTATACGAAATTGTATCTACAGACTGCTCCTATGTTGCGTGACTGATTCTGAGAATCAGAAAGCCTACTTCCGGGGTTTCCAGGAATTTATTCGGATGTAGAAATTATGGAGTTTCTACGTTTAATAACTTTGGTTGCAAGTTAATTTTATCACTCTACTGGATTCTAAATCCACACAACGGCATAAGACCAACTCCCAAGGTGTTTGCGAGCAATCTAGTTCACCCAGACTTTCGAACATCTTAATAAACGAAAGAGCAAATATCGCGAGCAATCATGGATGGCGTACAAAGATGTTTGCCGGATCTTAATTGATAACAGGGCACTAAACCTAAACAAAGTCAGATCCTTGGAAATGATGGGTGTAAAAGTGAACAGTGGCCGTGAAAAATTTCCAAATGGATCAATCAACGAGTCAATGGGCTATTCAATTCACGCCACAGCGTCGAAGAAGTGATCGATGAAACTAAAGCACCAATAAATTTTACTCTGGCTAACTATAGCTAGGACGAGTGGAAGAACCACTCATAATAATTATAACGTTTTAAAGTCAAATTTATGGCTAAAGAATCGAACTGGCACGGTGTTATGAAATTATTAGACTCAAAATTTAGCATGCAAACAAAATTTATCCACGCACTCATTCGCGCGCCGAAGTAGGCCAGCGCTACGACTGAACCTACGAATAAAACAGAAATAAACGAACATATGAACAAAGGAAACATAGTAGGTAAAATATACTGATGTTATCTAACCTTGCAAAGCTGTAGAGACGACAGGAGATAGGAAAGTAAGCCCGACAAACGACCAAAATAACGACGCGTGCGGTTAGAAATACTCCTCACCTTGCCAAATATCATGTGATCACGTGACCAAAAAGGCGGGAATCTGTGATCGATTGTAAAAGCGGAAGTCTTGGACCGGAAGTTATGTCATTACCTCATATCAAGCGCCCGAAAAATCTACCATGTGTTGGGCAAATCTAAAGCACAAAGCAATTACCGTGTTGAACCTTGGAAAGTCAGCTTGCAAGCCATATCTATCATGAGAACTCAAATTGCGCCCGGGAAACATTAACAAGCGGAGAGTGACAGAGCAGTATGGCTATTTTATCCCAACTTTTCTTTTCAAGTGCCAACAGGATTCTCTATTTCCGATTTCCCAGTTTCAAAGTGAAAACGTTTCGCCTGCATAAATGGTGCTTGGGTGGTGAGCCTCTAACAAAAAAGGTAAAAACAAAAAATCAGGTGAACTAAATGAAAAACAATAGCCTTTTTTCCGGGGTATTTTGTCACGTGACACACTTGATTTTTGCCTTCGCTATTCTTCGCTACAGTTTTTCCGTGAAAAAAGCAACAACAACAACAACAAAATTTGATCCTCTAAAAAGTCTACAACTGTGTCGTCCCAAAATACTCCTCAATTCGTGGGATATTTTTGCAACGTGTTGTGAAAACAGGTTCTGCCTTCACAAAGACGGACGGGGAAACTAGCTCTTTAAAATCACCTGGGTAAAGCCCTTTTTCCTGGGGAACAGTCGCTGGCTGCGGGAAGGACCGAGATCCCTTGCGGCAAGCCAATTTCTCTGAGACAGTAAAACCACAAAAAACTTGACTCCAACGTAGGCCAAAACTATAACCTCGAGTAGAGTCAAAACATAAACAAGGATGTAACCAAGGGAAATCTTACAAAGCACTTGTATTTAAGCCTAAGCTAGAGAAGCCATTCGAATTACATCATTTTCCAACGAGTCAGATTACAGAATACAACAATCATTTCTGAAAGTTTATTGGATGAAACTTAAGCTTATTCTGAAACATTAATTACTTTCAAAAGCTACACAGGTGGATAAAAGTTTAACAAAAGGCTAGCGCAGGTTACAATAACACTTCAACGCTCAATTACAGTTATGATCTTATAGGAACCGTTTACACCTAAATGAATACTACAGGTTATGTTTACGGTTCCTTAAACTTGAAACTAAGGAAGTTAATATTTTCTACGTTGGCTTTTATATTTTTATCGGCAAAGCGAATTAAAATAAATATCTATAAATCCTCTAATCACAGTGTTCCAGCGTCTTTTCTATACCGCCATTTTGATTACTCAGGTGTTTTCTTCGGGAATTTTCAGTGGAATGTGGAAAAAATATTTAATTTCATGCCTAGATAGATCTTGGTTAGATGTAAAGGGAGGGAAGTCGTTTAAAACTGAGCAAAGTTAACTAAATTGAACGCTGCTGTGCACCACTAAAATAAAGCAACTAAAAACTGTCATAGTTAACAAATCCTGAGCTCCTTAATTATCTCATGGTTTACGCAAGAACTGGCTGCAACCTGCTATCTTTCTCACAGTTAGTGAGTTCAAGGTTTATGAGTCTTTGTTATATACATGACGACATGACGTGTTTATAAATTATTTACTTTCAGCTTGTAATAATGAAACTGAAAAAAAAAATGGAATTAAGTAAATATTGCTTTATTATTGATGTGGGCATAAAGTTAAAATCTGTTAAAATTTAATGAGAATCTGAATTATTGATTTAACTATATGTTTCCCAGTTCTTCTTGTATCAAATAGAGAAAGAGAAACGAAGTATTCCACGAATGGGCATTAAGATTCACAACGAATGGCTCAATGTCAATTAATTCTGTTTTTCTTAGCTATATTGCAGCTCTTCATCACAAAATCGTGTTGCCAATGTGTAAGCGGATTGTGTGAGAAAATATCTCTGTCTTTAGATACCAACACGAAGCAAAACCATTCGCTAGAGGGTTACGTGTTCGAGGCGTTGAACTTATCCGCCTGGGAGGAATGTTTTAATATTTGTTTGAGGAAATGCGAGTGTCTCTCGTTCAACTTCGACGAGGGTAACAAAGCTGGGAATTGTGAGCTAGACGATGCTACCACAAAACTGGCGCCAGACGCACTAAAAGAAAAGGAAGGAGTCACTTACTACGAACTTGTCAGAACATATTACAACAAGAATGTAAGTACAATGTCATCAAAACATCATACTAAGAACACGCAGATATTATTTATTTCGGAAGCATTCATATTATTCTTACATAAGAAGTATAACTTTTAGAAGTAAAACGAAAAAAAATAATATGTTCTTTAGGAAGGCATTTGGCCATGTTGGCATAGTGACGACGATTTCAAGAGTCACGGAGTCTCTAACCGGGCTTACTGCTTTGTCTTCAAATTCGTTTTGCTTAGGATCTCCAAACAAGAAGGAACATGCATTTTTCGTTTTACCCTTTACAGCTGAATTAAGTGAAACTGAAGTGAAAAATGGGTTTATTTTCATTGATGGCAAAACAAAGAGCCACAATTCACTGCGTAGGGTTGGCATACTCAGTTATTTTACGAGCTAAATTATTCTCGCCCACCCGCTAGTTTTGTCACCGTCAAACAATGATTTGATGTCAGGGGCAGGGGCGTAGCTAGCCTTTTTAAAGGCTAGGCTTATTATGGCTTAAAAGCCATAATAAGCACGGGCTTAACAAGAATTTTCGTAATTAATTTTTTTAACAGCCGAAGGGCCGTATTTTCTTTTCCTGACTATTCAAAAGCGAAAACCCGCTATATCAACGTTTAATTTTGAAAAATAAAATAATGGCTTTTAACATTATATATCAAAAAATGCTGGAAAGATAATAAAGGAAAGAAATGTTACTATGGAACTTTAAAAGCGTTTTGCGCACAAAAATTTAGTTGACTGTTGATTTCCGCCTTACAAGATCTCTATCCAAATGTCGCATCGTGCCTACCATTCTCCTCACCATGCCAGTGTCCACTGCTACACCGGAGAAATCATTTAGCATCAGTGAGAAGAGTGAAAACATACGTGCGGTCCACCATGCTGACAAAGCGACTATCATCTCTGGCTCTCATGCACGCATACAGGGAGATGCCGATTGACCCCCGAGAGAGTCATTAGCGACGTCTGTGCGAGCAAACCAAGAAGGCTTGCATTTGAGTGATGGTTAGTCCGTAATAATCATGCACATGATCATGCCAGGCAGTCTATATGAATTTTAAATTAAAACTAGTTAGACCACCTGTTCCTACGTCAGTTGGACGTTGGCAAAGTTTGATATAATATTACATGACTTACGCTGTACAACTTGGGCTTAATGGAGAAAATGGTTGGCTACGTCTCTGGCTGTGGCATGAAAAGTATTTAGTAGTGCTTGGTTTTGGCTTCTATATTTATGACATTTTCTTGAAAACGTCAAATTAACTTTGATCGATCTTGCTTAATGTAAACTGAAAGACAATACTAAATTTTGCGTTACGTCTGTTTCTGTACCGGTGAGAAAAACCGTCTTGCGTGAGATGTGACTATTGCAGTTAAAGTTAACTTCAATGAGTATTGCATCAGTGTTACACCGCGCAACACTGACGACTCAGACTCAGCAGTGAAAGTTAACGAAGTACAGTAGGGAGAAACACAGCACTTTAACTTTTACTGCAGAGTTAATTCTCTCATTTACTATTCATAGTTGAACTGCATTTTCCCCTCTCGTAAGCAGGTTCCTTTTAAGCAAATCACCAGCAATAGTTCATGCATCAGGAGAGGGCGAACTACTGCGGCTCCACGAGTTTAATAACTTCAGCAACAAACGCTATTAAAGGACAGTATGTCACATTCTTATGCTCTTGCGCTTATATGATAACCCGCCGTGAATAGCAACAGTTATTTGCGGGTTAGTGTATTGATATTAACTTTTGATTAATATTTTTTTAATAAATTTTCTTTCTCGTTGTTGTAAGACTTGTGTTTTTATACTCGCTTACCATTGTGGATCGTAGAACTTTGGCGATAGAGGATTTTTAGTGCTTTGTTTGCGTCAGTAACATAGAGTATATATTATTGTTAGTAAAAACTGGACATAATGCAATTCCAAGGATTTGACTGAATTAGGGGCCATACGGTATACGAGCCATTGTACCATGCCCGAGAAATAGCGACTATTAAATTGTCTTCTGCAATACAATCCCAGGAATTTGACTGGCTTTGCGGCAGTATGGTATATGAGCCACTTTACCATGCCGGAGAAATAGCGACCATTATATTGTCTTCTGGTTGTTCTTGCAAAGGAAAATCAGCAAGATCTAAAATATTTCTTGATTTGTTTTAATAAAACAATTGTCCACTCGCACTTGTTGGATAAGAGACAATAATAGCAAACTCGACGTATTTGTCATAGATCTCATATCCAACGCTCGCTCGTGGAATAACTGTCAAGTATATCTAGGCAAATCTCATGGGAGGCTGGATAAGTAAACTAATAAGTAAGTTTATCACATTCCAATCCACGTTTTGATTGCTGACGATTCTTAGGAACTGTTTCCATCTCTTCTTTCAGCAAATATTGTTCATCATTTGACAAGCTAGTAATTAAAATATTGCTTTTCAGGGAATTCCTCTCCAGTCCTGCCACGGTCTACGCTGTCTTACCAAATGCTGCAACTCCGCCCTCTGCCAAAATGGCGGCACTTGCCGAGAAGTATGTGACGTCACCAAAAGAAGGTTCAGCTGCGCATGCCCACTTGGCTTTAAGGGACACAGGTGTCAATTTCCATCACCTCAATCCTGTAAACACATCATGCTGCAGCAAAACGTAACGGCTAATGGTATCTACAACATTATGGACCAACAAAACTTCTCATTCCCAGTCTACTGCGACTTTGCGTCAGAGCCCGGTGCAGCATGGACTCTGATCCAGTCTCACGCCTTGGAAAATAATGCCGAGTTCCGGCGCAAAGCCTTCTCTCTGCACGATATGCCAGTAAATCAGGATGCTCCTGGATGGAACAGGTACCGCCTGTCTATGTCCCGTATGAAGTCCGTCCGGAATGTTTCCACTCACTGGCGAGCCACTTGTAATTTCTCGACCGTTGGCGTGGACTACCGAGATTACTGGAGAGTGTCCCTCCAAAGTTTGGATCTATTTCCGGAACCAACCAGTAATAATGGCGGTTGCATTTTGTCTGAGTTTGTCAATATCCGGGGAAATATTTGTACCAACTGCACAGTGTTGACCGGATACAGTTCGTCTCTTTCACTTCATGTTGACAGCTGGTTTGGCCAAGACAACGGTTGTGACTTTAATGGGCAACCTCATGGAGGAAGGTCAAATGAGGATAACTTCGGTTTCTATGGCGCAACCAATCCTGATTTCCGCTGCACCTCCTCTATGAGGTCTACGTCACAGTTCTGGCTTGGAGATTTTTAGTTTTGAAACTGCAGAAGACATAAAGCTAGCGGACTGACTCGTACCCTGTACACATTTCCGCGACATGTTAAGACGGTCTATTTAGCACCGATTGGGTTTGTCGTAGGCTTCTATTGTTCAAATTCTTAAAGCCCCTTTGATAGCATTAGCTTCTTACATGGAAGATGTAGTCTGGCTGCATTCTTTCACTATTTGTGCGTTTACAAACACAATGCATTAGCATAGCATTCAGTGAATCCGGAATTTATTTGATGAAGTAAGGAAAAATATGGAGAGCGAGCAAACAAACAACAGCAACAACAACAACAACAAATAATTAGGAAAAAGACAAATTACAATATTACATACCCACAATCAGCAAGGGCTATTCGAGGTGGGTAGCATTTACAGTTGTTTGCACGCTCAAAAGGAACAGAAAATTAACAGCACAAAAATAGAAATGATTCCGGCATTAAACAAAGAGAAAGAGAATTAAATAAGAAAATTAAATAAATGAATAATTAAAACACCTAAATGACTAATTATTATTTAGAAAGTTAAATGCAAGCTAACTAAGTAGTGACATAAGATTGATACGAGTTGCAGCGTTTATATCAACATACACCTCCTCAGTCTCCAGAACCTTTAAAAGCAATTCATGCAGTTTACGCTTGAAAAGTGTTTTACGTAACTTTCGTAGTTAAGGAGGAATTTTATTCCAAATTCTCGTTCCAATTCTAGAAAAGGACAGCAGCTGTTGGTTGAGTCTTGAAAATTGGACATGAAAATTACCCGACTCTGAAAATCTAGTGTAGTGAGAATGGATCTGGTCAGAACGAGTGAACGGTTCAGAGTTTTTTGGAGAAGCACGATGGCTAAAAATATCATGCATTAGAGTAGCAATATGTTTAAAATAGAGCATATTCAGAGGCAAAAGACCGGAACTGACAAACAGAAGGATGGCATGAGTTCTACTATCAGAACGAAGGGCTCGTTTTTGCAGCAGAAGAATTTTGTTTAGATGGGAAGCGGCAGCTTGTCCCCAGGTAGCTAATCCATAAGAGATGTGAGGTTTAATTAAGGAACGATAGATTCTTAAAAGGGTACTGTAGGCAGAAAATGCCTAAGCCTCGAGATAATCCCAACACCTTGACTTATGAGCAGGTCATATCGACACTTTTAAAATGATTTGTGCATTCACTGATTAAAATGATAGAGATCGAACTGGTGCGTTAAGTTACAAGATGGTGGGTAGATTCTGTGTTTCTGTCTCTGTAGCATGAACAAAAACATTGAATCATTGTAAGCCATTGAATCGAAGCATCACTTTTACGGTATGCCATTTTATTTTTTTCTGAAGCATCTCCGCGGGCCAGAATCTCAAATCCTCGAATCTGATTGGCTAATTGCGCGCTCGTAACCGGTCCAGCTTTTTACGATACGGACCACGGTCCGGATTTTTATCCGCGCTATTCGCGGCAAATTGAAATTGTTGCGAAAGTTTACAAACAAAGGCGACAGTTACACGTAAACAACTTCCCGTAGAAATATGTAAGGAAAATATAAATTCTGAAGAAAATGGATTCAGACGAGAGTGTACACAGCGAAAGTGAATTTTACTGCCCAGAAGAAGAAACTTCCAACGAAACGACGGCATTAAAATATGAAGTAGTTGAACAAGACAGGCAATTAAGCAAAATTCAAGATTTTATTCACTCACTTCGCCTTGATAACATTAAAAAAAAGACAACTTACGATCTGAACATTTGGCGAAGATACTGTTCCTCACTTGGAGAGACAAGAACCTTGGAAAACATTCCTCCTAACGAGCTCAACATTCTGCTGTGCAGATTTTTCATGGACGTCCATAAAAAAGATGGCTGAGTGTAACAGCCAGGTACACAGAGAAGTATTCAGCGCTAGTTTATTTGTATCTAAAGTTCGCCAGCCAACGTCCTGAAGAAATGAAGAGACCCAAGGCGCCTTTCTTCCTGGCAATAAACCACAAAAGAAAGCCTGCAGATCCGGTGTGGTACAGTCGAGCTCCTCTCGGAAAAAACAAGATCGGAGAATTTTTGACGAAGGTTGCGAAGAATGCAGGACTGCCTGAAAATGTAATCAACCATTCTGTGCGAAAAACCTACATTTCAACGGTGATGGATGCAGAAATTCCTGTTAATTATGTAGCTCAGCGGAGTGGACATACCGGTAAGAATTTAAAAAGCTTAGATTCCTACAAAACTGCTTCCGACGACCACCAGCGAAAGATGTCCTTGCTACTGAGCAGCGAAACGAAATCTCCCATCTCTTCAAACGATGCACCGCTTAATCAAGCAGTCAAAGTCTCGCAGCACCCAGTCAAGCCGAGAGAAGACAAGCAAGCTTCTTCAGGCGAGGATCCCTTCACTGGTTTTTTTGCTGGTTCGAACATCAGTAAAATTGAAGGCTGCACGTTCAATTTCTCTTTCAATACAGCGCCTTGCAGCAGTGGTGAAAGCTCGGCTCGGTCAAAGCCTCAAAAACGCCACATTATCATCTCAGATGACCCAGACTCAGATTAACTTGAACTTGCTTTTGGAAAGTTAGTTTTGACAAATCCAGGGACGTTTTAAACATGTATCGAACCGTTAAGAAAAGTAAACTTCGCCGTGTTTGAGTCTTCATTCATAATGTTTATCATTCGATCGATATTTTTAGACTTTTTGGACATGCGTGTCATCATTTGCAGCGTGTCAACATTCATCCACGACGTTTGACAGATGATTGTCATTTCAATGACTCTTAAATGGTTTTCTCTTTTTTTCTTTACATGATAACTTGCGAGTGAAAATAAAATTAAACTTCCTATAAACATGCCACTTAAATTGATGCCCTATTTACATTTGTTTCATAGGATTTTGTTACCACTTTCCTCCTCTAGCCTTAAACTTACACTCTTACAAACGTCCCAGCGAAAAAAAAGCAAACAAACAGAAAAAAATAAATAAGTTATTTGCCGGTCTAGGTCGGTCCGTATGGGAAAAAACTGTGCCCGAGGTCTTGAGTACGGCCCTCGGCCTTCGGCCTCGGGCCGTACTCAAGACCTCGGGCACAGTTTTTTCCCATACGGACCTCCCGCCCGGCAAATAACATATATATATTTACGAGGGCCAGATCTCAGTTGTAGGAGGTGCACAAAATCTTTCGTATACAAGGACTTTTGAAAACTGGGATTTTATTTACGCACTGCATGTTTGAAGATTGTCAAACAGGGCTTAACACCTAAAAATATACTTTCACATGGTTTAGAAAAGCGGTTTGTTCGTTAAAAGAAATTGTGTCTAATACGAATTTAGGCGGAGTCTCTCGTCCATGTTATTTAATCTGCTATATCTTCAGGTTAGTGTACAACTGTAAGTAGACCAATACATTTCACAGGCTCCGGGTGGAAAGGGAAGGGGGGGGGGGGGGGGGGAGGGGAGAGGTGGTGGGTTGGGCGGTGGTGAAAATCACGAGGAAGTCAAATGCCTTGGCCGGGTGCCGAAATTTGCTCAATGTTTAGTCATTTTCCAGTTATCAGTTAAAACTTCAGCCTTTTCTTAGCCGTCTGTAGAGTTTATCCTTAGTTACTGGGGCAAACGGTGGATTGTTTTTCACTGAAGAGTATGTGATACTTGAAATCACACTGTTATAGTCACCCAGATTGAAATTTTGTATGAGCACCATGTACCAATAATGAATAGAAATATTTAATTCATTCAAAGTTTTTAATTGTATTTGATGCTTAAATATTTGTGCGTTTTTACAATATATTTTAGCGATGCCTTTTACTTTTGGTAAAACCATCGTGTAAATTAGGTTAGCTTTACCTCAGCTATTGGTTAAACTTCGTGTAGTCCCTAAAGTTACCTGCTTTAATTTTATTCCGGGAATCATTTGAAAAGTTTGCATAGCGTGACAATGGTTCCTGTAGCATTTTCGGAACTACTAGGATACATATCCAATATATATATTAAACGTGTACATTGTGGTTTTCTTCTTGTGTTCTCTCGCTGCAACGTGGGCTCGTATGCAGTGCACATTAAGGGACCTGTCCGTTGTTCCATGCCCTATTACACGTCCCCAAGTGTGTTCCGACCTTAACGACAGTTCAGTCTCATTAGCTACTTGTAATAGAGACCTTAAGCAAAGGCGACAACGACGCCAACAACAACGGAACTTAAAAGTTACATTCGCGCTTCCTGAATCAATTGGCGATAGTTTTTACTCATTTAGTTTGTGTAATGTGGCCGAACTATCCAGAAACTAACGTTGTAGGGGAGGCCTTTTAAAGTTCAGAAAGAGAAAAGGAAAACTAATCATCATGCATTCAAGTTCTCCATAAAACCTTGAATGTGGTCGTTTCACGTTGCTGTTTTGCAGAGGAAGGCAAAGGAGTGTCATTAAGTATGCAATGCACCTGCAGAGCCAGTGTTTTCTCTGCTGATTAAAACTATTGTTTTCTGGTGTTATCGTTCCCCCCGTCGTCGTTGTCGCTGCATAAGGGTCGTTGGGACCTCCACAAAGCTGATCTTTGGTAATGCTGCCTTTTAAGGTGGCCTTTATAAACACTTTTAACATTTCTTCCAGGTCTATGTGAGTAGTAGGCCTGCATCTTTTCTGAGCTCTATTTTCACTGGACCCAGCTTCACTGTTTTTTGTGCTAAGGCCAATTCTTTTCTTGTTTTTTCTTTTGTCCTCTTGACAATAATCACGGTGAGACATTGCAAACGGCACAGGTCCCCTTAGGTGTGTCTCCATGAGACACTTAAAGGTCTGGGTCTATGATTCGTTATTAAGGTACATAATTCGCTACAAAATATGATTCGTTTATCCTAAATCGACAATCTACCCGCAAGGAGCTGCACTCATGGACCGAGCGTTCCTACACTGTACTTTGGGCAAAGATGAATCCCAAGCTCTGTTTCCTAACAATTGCCGTATTTATACTAGAGACCAATAACCAGAAGAACAACAAATGTTTGCCAAAGTTCGACGTCCAGATGGACAATGCCGTTCTCTGGTATAAAACGGCCAATGACATTTGTATCCCACAGAATCTTCCGTCAAAAGCTGCCTGATCAAGGAAGAACTGTATGAATTCGACTCCGGCTTGGTCCGTAGACTGGCTTGGATTCATTTAGTAGGCTTGCACCTTTTCTAAGCTATATTTTTACTAGATCCTGATAACCTGCCGCTCCATTGTTTTATGTGTCTGGACGCATTGTTTTGTTGTTCTTTCTTTTGTTCTCTGGACCAATAATGCGAGATGTTGCAAATGGTGCGGATCTTTTCTTTTAATCGCTTTGGTAAATCCATTTAGAAAGTCAAGAATGTCTTGAAGCATTCATGCTGATCCACCCGAATGAAAGTGCCGATTTTTGTCATTTACAATGGAAATTTCTGTCAAATTTGCTTTGTCCTTCAGCTTAGTTTAATTAACTTCCATTTTGAGCAATAAAAAAAGGGAGAAAGTTAAACAAGGTAAACGAAATCCTCTGTTGAATGCCAATCCTTGATGAAACTGGTAATTATGTCGAATAAACGGGCTTCATACTCTTTTATAATTAATTTCGCTAAATCTCCTGAATATAAAATTTGTTTCCTGGTGAATAACGAGCATGCAATCACGTTTTCTCTTTTTAATTGGAAAACGCTCTTAGATAAACGACTTCTGATAGATGTTAAAATTAATTAAAAATCAACTCGGTGTTTAAGGCGAAGGGAAACACCTGTTTCAGTTTGAAATATTCAACTTTTAGTTTACTGAAGCAAATTGTCTGTTCGATAATTATATTTCTTATTTATGCTTCTGCGGCTGAAAAGCGAAAAAGATTTAAGTCTATTTGCGCTTTTTAGACTCTAAATCTGCATTTGAATGCGAAAGTTCAGTCTAACCCACCTTACATAATGATCTTACCCGCTTCATCTTGCTTACGACTTCGCCAGTTGTCGTTTTGAACTCTCTACGGTAATTCTTACTTTGAAAACCAAGAATAATAGGATTTACAGCCGAGTTGCAATGCAACAGAAATAAAGAAATTTGATGAAAAAGACCCCTGTCGTGAGTGTAAAACAAAAAATACACCGCGCGAGGAGTGAAGCATACGATGAAAGCCAAGGTTACCAGGAGTAGTAACTTAACAACCTTTCGTTTGTGTTGTAGCTCTTCGTTGGCGCAAACCTTGTTATTTCCAAAGTAAAATCCTTTGATGATTCGCGAGTAACAGAAGCAAATTATGAACAATGCCAAGGCAACCCCGAAACCAAACAGTGAAAAGTAGATGCGCCTCCCGTTCTGCCCAAAATCGTACAAGCATGTTCTACGTGGTTTGTCGTACTTCGTGAAGACGAAGAGAGGGGCGATCAAAGCGATGGCGTATAGCGAAATTCCACAGATCCAGTAGTAAACGTTGCTACTGCTTAAACGCAGCCTGTTCTTCATTGGCTTTAGGAGTGCATGGTATCTCTCGATAGCCAACAGTGTCAACGTCGTGATCGAAACAACTACAGTCACGCTGGCGACGTTGCACGAGGCGAACATCCAACATAAAACAGCACCAAATATTCCGCTGGGAAGCCTAAAACTCAGAAGCAGCGCAAACGGAATGAAGCAGACGAGCGAGATGAAATCCGCCACAGCAACAAACGCCAACAGAATGTTTGTTGTCGACCGCATGTTACGATTTTTTCGCACTGCAGTTATTACCAGCGAATTCCCCAGCAGACCAATGAGAGTCATAATCAGATAGCAAATCGTAAATGGTCCCTTTTCCGTGGAAAATTCATTTTCCTTTTCTTGCTCGAAGGAGACGTTCGTCTGGTTGTCGCTAACTGTCACCGATACGTTTTGAAGCATCTTTGCTTAAGGTTTCTCCACAAAATTTGATGCTTAGTTACGCAGCTGGAACAAGACGGAGGCGATGAAAAACGAAAATATTGTCAGATTTCAGTATGTAGATTTTTTTTTTGTTTTCAAATTATCCCTAGAGCACTTCAGGTTTTCGCTGAGAAACTTAGTAAGCATATTTTCTTTGTTTTCCAAGACATCGTTCAATGCGGAAAATTCCAGTTGTAAACCAAAGAACATCTGTAGGGGTGGGGATATTTCCAGCTCGAATGATGGGCAGGTGAAAGTCTTTAACTAACATGGAATTAGAGGCGTTTTTATGACGTTGTTTACAGAGCCTATACGTGAAGACATATCTTGTATAAAATGATTTTGGCGGTTTTAATTCGAAACTCTAAAACCACTCAATCATAGCCGGCTCGAGTTACTGACAAGTGGAAAGTTCAATAAGTGGCATCAAATTTCTAAAATTGCCCAGGTTGGTTTACACTGGAAAACAAATATTTTTTTCATTCGTTTCCCGTGGACTAAAAAGTTCTAGGTTTTTCCTCATAACTAATATAATCAATCGCAATTTCAGGTATAAACGAGGAAAAACGAAAATATTATTGACGCATAGCCATGCCGTGGTCGAAAGTGGTTTTAGATGCTAATTAAAAAGCCCGATGTTGTTTTTCTTATTCTAGTTTTTTGCCACAATTATAACCGACACGTGTTTCGTGCACATTCGAAACAGATGAATACACACACAAACCAACAACCCCCCTCCCATCCCATCCCTAACTCTCTTTTATGTTAGCGGCATAGTGACTCCTTCAGATCCAAGGACATAAATGTATTCAAGCGAGCAAAAACAAATTAACGACGAATTCTTGCAACAAACTACATGGTGTCAGGATGTGTACATGTCGGAAAACTCGAGATGTTCTGATATATCCGGGTATCGGACACAAGTCCCAATAAAAGGCTTCCTTAAACGCATAAACTTAGAAGACTTGAAATATTTGTGTGCAATTGGCCAAAATGCATCACGTGATCATGATGAAATATGCCTCAACTGACTAATTCTTGGAGGTGTCCCATGTTTTCACAAAATGATACCCTCCTTGAGTCTCAGTAAAACGCAAGTCGCTTCAATGCGATGAAATATACTATTCGTAACCTTGAAGATGAACTGAGGGCGTTTTGCTGGTTGTATCATAAGGTGACATCAATATAATATACGGAGGCCAGAGCCGGGATAATTAATTAAGAAGTCATCACTCGCAAGGCGCTAGGATTTCAGCAAAAATACTTGAATTTAAGGATTATTGACACAATCCAATTAAGATGGGCTATAAGAAGGTGAATGGTCGGGGTCCTTCGGAACTTAAGCACAGAAGTTCGTGAGCCACGGACAGCAACCGGAAGTCGAATGTTTCCTTTCTTGGCGCGTTTTTGCTCCTCACAACGGACGAAAAAATTTCTTGTTGGACGTCCGTGGCTCGACGTTACAAACGTGATGGCGTCAAAACGTTCCAAATAGGGAAAAAATCTACTTCCGGTTGCCGTCCGTGGCTCACGAACGTCTGTGTATCTACACGGTTGTTGTTCGCTCTTAGACAAATGTTTGCTTAATTTCGTTTCTTTGGGTGCCATTATGTCCTTGTAAGTACATAGAAAATACGATACAAAAGCGAACAACTCGCAGAAAAATAACTAAACGATAAGAGAAATTAAAACTCACGGAATTTTTCTCTTTTTTTGATTCAGTAGAGAGAATTGAAATTATACCGAGCTTGACAACCAATATGGTCTTTCTTACGATAATTCCTTTACAATTATTAGAGACCCTCTTTACAGTTGACGATTGAGGTGACCAGAATATAAATAGAAGCAGTTTGCATAAGATGACAGTTTCGGCCTGGTTTCGGACGATAGAGGTGATTATTAACCAGCTTTCTATGGAGGTCACTTTTACGGTAATTATACAAAGAGAATTTCCCATTTCCTTCAAAGGGGACTTAGTATCCATTGAAAACCAAAAGGGAATACTGAAAGTAACAGCAAAAATAAGTTTATTTCAACTCATAACGTGAAATACAACTAATTTAGGGACGGACCATTAGAAAAGTGATGGGGGGGGGGGGGGGGTGGGGAAAATACAAAAAAAAAAAAAATTCGTGCAAGCCAAAATGCCCGAATAAAAAAAATTCTTGCAAGCCGAGACGGAAGAAAAAAAATTCTTGCAGAAGGAGATTAAAGAATTAATATAAAAAATACCTTTTAGTGTTTTAGTGACAGAAAATATCTTCCAGAATGCCCCCAAATGGCCTTTTTAATGTTTTGAAAATCTAAATTTTGGCTGGAATTTACCCTTACTACAACTCAGTATTTTGTTTTGTGTTTGTAACTGGTAGTAAACCCAATAATCACGAGCAATAGGTCAATTAGTTTTGAAGAAAAACAATTTTGTCAGTAAAACGCTTCCAGCATATCTGCTTATCCATAAAGCGCTTTGTAGTTTTATTCGTTGGGCGACAGAGTGCTTTATGGTTACAAAATTTAAAAAACTGTGTCATTTTCAAGAAGTCCTGTTAAACGTTTGTAGGAGCATCTAGATTGAAGGGCAAGTGTTCACTTAATACACCACAAAATACTCTGTGGCTCATTGTCAATACCACAAAGTGCTCTGTAGGCAAATTAAAACCGCACAAAGTGCTTTGTGATCTGGTGGTCGAAAGTACCTTGTATCTTGTGAATGACTTGCTGTTTACTGAAGGATTAAGGCGGTCAATAATCGACATAGTTTTAAAATAATTTATGTTTAAAGCTTTTACTGCAAAAATCAGGATGTAGGACAAATTTGCTTCCAATATAGTACGGAGAACCCTTTCTATTAAAGACGCACATCGTCGGAACCGACTCCAACTGTCTGGCTTAGAGAGGTTTCCGGCTTATGGAGAGTAGAGGTATTAAGGTGACACCAGTAATACTGAGATAACAAGCTGAACCGATGCATAACTGGGACTACACGCGGCTGTATTACATCTGTCTGAGGTCGTTGAAACTACGAACTGGGACAGAATCAATATTGGAAAATGGATTGTTTTTTTGTGCGTCAGATTTGAAACCCTCAAGGCCCTTACTATTCTCAACGCATTTAGTTATGTAAAAGAGTATCCATGTAATATCAAGCAAAAACATTAACAATCCCACCATGAATTTGACTTTTAAATTTTAAGTAAATTGAGATTAAACTACTACTTGAAGTGTTTGTTATGAAATATTTCATAAGATTTGAAAAAATTTGAATCAATTGTTATTAAAATGTGTTGAAAAGTAAACAATCAATAAACAGACAGTTCATGAAATTTGATTTAAATTATTTTAAAATGATGACCAGTCTTTTATTTAAGTATGAGGCTGATTTTACTACCAGCACTAGATACTACTTAGACACTAATTTCGTTGTTTTTGTTTAGTTTTGACCATTATGCTGTAATTTTTAGATATTGTCTCAGGGGTTAAAGGTAATCATTCCAAGCCCACAAGTACAACTTTTTTAAAAAATCCTTTATTTAAAGTTTTTTTTTCTGGAAAACAACCACAACAAAAAAATTCGTGCAGAGGGTATCAACCGAAAACAAAATTCCTGCACATGCACTGAGCAAAAAAAAAAAAAAAAAAATTCCTGCAAACTGAAAATCCCCCCCCCCCCCCCCCCACTTTCTTCACTTTTCTAATGGTCCGTCCCTTAATCCTCCATGTTGTCGGGCTATGATTGTCAAGGTAACGGCTTATTCGTACTGGTCAGCGGAAAAATCAAGATGGCGGAACAAAATGGCGGGAGATCGGCTTGACAGTTATGGGACGATTTCAGAGGCAATTACTGGAGCAGGCGGCTGTCAAGAACGAATTTCAACTACACTAGAGAATTACCTGTGAAACTACGAACTTTAGAGACAGTAGTGAAGCGTTTTTAAGCTGTACCATGAATCGAAGAAACCTTCGGATACCAAGCAGTAAGTGTTATGTATTTTAATATATATTTTTTATTTTTTCCGAAATTTTGAGGGGTCCAGAAGGGGGTCCAGAAGGGGGGGTCCAGGTTTTGTCTACACCCTGATCTCATAATTCGTGACGTGAATTGCGAGCCGCAAGTATCGTACGCATATTCCATCTTCCTTGAGTGGGAAAGAGTTTGAATCAGACCTTGAAACTGGGAACAAATAAAGTTCTTTTCTTCGTCTTTCGAGATATGAGATTTAATTTAGAGAACATCACATGCCAGAAACACTTTTATTTTAATGAAAATAGGCATTAGTTTCAAGGCCATTTTGAGGAGCGTCGGTACACAAATCTGCATGCTTTAGAAAGCAGCCAGCGAGTTTGGGATGTTTATTGTATTAATTTTCTTGTGAGATGGTTGGTCTAGGTTTGTGTAAAGTTTCAAGGACATTGAGTTATTTTACACCGTGAACGGGGCTTCGTCCTTTGACCTAACTTTTCGTGGTTTTCATCGGCCCGTGACGGCACCTAGGCCGCATTTCGAACTCTTGCAATTTTCTCAAAAAATAAAATACCTTGGAACTTTAAAATATGATTTTTTTATCCAAGGATATCTTCAGACGAAATATACGAAATTCGACCAAGTGGTCGCTGAAATGCAGTTCTCGATTCTTACAGTCAGCCGCTCTTAAAATAAATAAATTAGTTGTCATTTTCTTCTACTCTAGCCTTTATTTTCATAAAATTACGAGAAAGTTCGACTCCCTATGATATGGCCTAATTTAAGCAGGTTTCTTCATTTAGGTTTGAAATGTTCTCATGAAAATCACGATATATAATTACGATTTTATGATGCGCTTAAAATTTCAATTCTCCTTCTTCGTTAACCACCTGCGTTAACGACCGTACGTTAACAAAATAGAGGAAAAGTATAGACGTCTCGTGTCAGCGGAAAAATTATAAACCTCGTACTCATTCTCTGTTTTGATTTACTTGGGTTATTAAACTTTGACCCTGTTCGACGTATTTCACCGAGGTAAACTGTCAATATGTTTTCTCTGGTTTTGAGATTTAGGAACGTAAATTTACTTCCGTTATGTAGAATTACGCGACCGTGGAAATCCACCTTTTATTTGGCTGTCATGGAGCTTTTAATAAGGAATTTAGCCATCTTCACTGAACCAGTGGCACACATATTCTGCATGACGTGCACGTGACTGCGGTTTTCAAACGCTCGAAAGCTAAGTGGCAGCAAAAGCCATTAGATAACTGTTTGTTCGTAATAGGCTCACGTGACGTCCCCTCAGGCAAAAGTGACAACCGTGCACAAAGATTTTAAGACGGCCGTCGATAAAACCCGGAACATGGAACATTCCGGGACATCCCGGAACATCCCGGAACACGAAAAAAAAAATGATAATAATAAAAAAAATAGATAAAAAACAATGAAATAAAATAAAAGTGAAGGAAAAATGAAAAAAAGTGTGTGTTTTTTTTATATAAAATGAAATCGCATTGTATCCGAAAGAAATTCATATAAGAAGAAGAAGTACGGACAGGAGCCCATTACGGAGTAGGTGGGACGGTAGGATTAATGGGGTGTTGTAACTGACCACACTGAATGAAGGCGCAATTTGGGTTATGAGGAACTTAGGGAGCCTCCCACTTAAACTTAAATGATTGAAATTAAATGTTGACTTCAAGACGACGTTTGCATAGAGAGCGAAATTTCGCAATATATATTATCAGGTAAGGTCTTCATTAGAAGAGATGTTTTACAGTGTTTAACAATCCTTAAAGCTTAACTTCTCCGAGTCAGCGCTTTTACATTTAAGGTGGGGGTACACCCGAATTTGAGTGAAATTTGAAGAGGTTTTAAGGATGGATAGAAGAAAGACGGTGATTTTTGGAACACTAACAGACAGTTGATACCCACGCAAGAGCACCCCGAGTTTCTAGTGGACTAACTTGGTATCCGTCTATTAATTATTAACTACAAATCCTAATTTTAAAACTTCCCTAAATCTTCAATATTTCTTGTTTCTCTTAATTTTACTACTCTTTTGAGAAAAACTATCTCCTCCCAAATATACCTAAAAATCACCCAAAAATTTACAAAACAACCCAAAACATTGATTTGTGTAATGAGCATAGGGTTTTTGTATTGCTTGAAACGCGAACGAGATATTTCCGTTGGACCGATTTTAAGCGGCGTGAAAACGGCTTTCAGGTAGACCCCCTCCTTAAATTACTCCTACAACGTAATACCTTCGTAATGAAAAACGACCCTCATGGTGAATTGAAAAGAAGATATTTAAACTTTCCATGAATGACGCACATAAAAACAACGTCTTCTATCAATTTGTGATTAACAAGGATAAGTCCTGTTCAAATTTAAGTGCGCTTTTGACCGCGGAAGCCTTTTTTTGTGTGAAGTAGTGCATAGATTTTGACCACTTTTTGCTGAATAGGGTGAGGCTGGTCTGGAATTGGATATAATTTTCACGTTGGAAGGCCTAACGAAGTCCTACTCACATGTTTGACATTCATATCGGTCTTTGAACCAATTTAGCTTCTTGTATGTTTGTAGCGGGTTAACATGATCATTTGGAGAATTTGGATGGTATGCAATTGACAAGAAGGTCGTGTCTGAAATAGGTTAGGAAAAATCACATATTTTGGTGTGGAATTAGGCAAGAGTTTCAAGAAGCGCTCTACCCCCGGTTGCAAGATGTAGGTGAAGCCATAATTATTTGTCAGTAAAAGACGCCTGACCGTCTCTGTGTCTTAACAATAAGAGGACTGTTATTTACGGCTAAAGAAAATACGCTACTTTGGCTTGTTTGGAGCTTCAAAACCCCTTCCATTTACCGGATAATTGGTTTTGAAACAGGGATTTTGCGCAAAACGAAAGGAGAAAATACGATGGAGGCCGGAGGGTGTTCTGTGCTCCTTCGCGTATTCCAGCTGAGCTTGAAATGATCCATTTCTGGCGCAGCGGACGATAAACACTTTCGCGCAAAATGAAAGGAGAAAATACCATGAAGAAACGCCTGAGGGTGTTTCGTGCTCATTCGCGTATTCCAGCCGAGTTGGAAATGATCCATTTCTGGTGCAGCGGACGATAAACAGGTGCTGCAAATGGCGGGAAAGTACTTGCGCTTTCATTCAGTGTGGTCAGGTACAACACATTTATCCTACCGTCCCACCTACTCCATACTTCTTCTTATATGAATTTCCTTCGGATACAATGTAATTTCATTTTATATATAAAAAAAAAAAAAAAACACTTTTTTTCTCATTTTTCCTTAATTTTTATTTTATTTCATTGTTTTTTATCTTAATTTTTTTTATTATTATCATTTTTTTTTTCGTGTTCCGGGATGTTCCGGAATGTTCCGGAATGTTCCGGGATGTTCCGGAATGTTCCATGTTCCTGGTTTTATCGACGGCCTTTTAAGACAAAGGCGAAGTACTTCAATCAGCGTGCATCAACAATGACCACAACATAATTAAGTAAAAATCCATTTTGTGACATCTTAATTGCTGCAAAATGCATTTCAGTTACCTCGCTATAAGTTATACAGCTCGCCCGCCGCAGCTCGAATGCCGCTTTAATGAAACGATTGCGTTGTCATTGCCAAGCATCGTCCGTTGACAAAAGAAAACATTCCATCAATGCGTGACTGAATAATTCCACCGGTTTCGATGAACAGGATAGTTCAAATTTTTGCTTTCAATATCACGAAATGGGAAAGTTCTCTTCCTTAACTCTCACCTTCACGGTCACGTTTTAGGTTTTCTTCCCTGGATCCAAAATTGCAATTGCATAGGGCCTTGCTGCCCATTCGCGGTATTATTATTGACTGTGGAAGCAAGCAAGTCAAGATTGATGATGACATATGCAGATTAAGGTTTACACGCTTACTAAGAGTTGACTTAAATTCTTACAACCTGACAACAAAAACTGTTTTGTTTTACTGCGGCCAGATAAGATTGAGAATATATAAACTCTCAGTAGATAAAACTCGTTAAACAGTTCTCATTTTAATTTCACGCCTACGATGCATAAAATTTCTTTTGAAGAACCCGTTGCATTGGCTCCAATCATTTTGATTCCACACTTGATTAAATCACCGGCGCTTCGCGCCGACGGCCAAAATAGCGCGCAAATTACAACTAGAAACGGACCTGTAATAAACAACCAAGATATTGCCAGATAGAGAAAAGATTGCGAATATATTTGGCTTTTACAGCTTTAGTCATTTGGCTACTGTAAGGACATTCGAGATCGACAAAGGTTATTTGGCCACCGCATAAGGGTTCGAAAGCAAAGGATAGTTTGCACGCGACAGTAGCTGTACTGTATCTTGTTAAACTTGCTCCAAATCCTCACGAACTGCCTTATATAATTTCATAGTTTCGTAACATAACGTAAGCTGATTATTTAGTCAATCTAAATACAACAAATTTTCTCCTCGAACATTTTCACGAAGGAGTATTTGTTTATTTCTGACAGTTATATCTACGTCTCATTTCCATTGTGACGGCTTTAATTGGCTTGTCAAAGGGACTTCAATGAACTGTTGCCAAGTCATCAGATTCCTTAGAAGCTATTGAAAGTGAAAGTGAAAACCGCTACACTTACTGCTAATGTTTATTTTTTTCGCCGGTTCCTGCCTTTTTCCGGCATAATACTCTCGAAACTGCCCGCAACTATGCTGATGTATCATATAAGGACCTTTCAAATAATGACGTTAAACTGCAGGTTTGGGCGTTCTCAAGGAAAAAATACTGAAAGTGTCGTAAGAGGTAGATTTTTAGAAAGTGTTGTAATCTGAAAATAATTTGGCGTTCCCGGGAAATTTCCCCCAAAATAAGTTATCTCTCTATAAGTACTAAATAAATCCCGTTGTTTCAGTTAAACCGCATCAGTCGCGATAAAGGTCTTGTAGTGAAAAGTGAGGATCAAAAACTATCCAAAACTGACCTATTTTACAAATCTTTCAAATGGATGTACTAAGGATCTTGGTGAGTTATACTTGAACCTAATTTCTGACCTTTAAAATGATGACAACTTGATGATAAATACTACAGGATTTCAGTATCAGTTTGACGAATTTAATACGTTAGCGTTGAGGCTGACTCATGTTCACACTGAACTATTTTACAGTATGGAATTTCTCGTGAAGGACGGGATTTACAAGTACTTCTATTTAACGGCTTATTTTTAAATCGCTTGACACAAAATACACATAGACACAAGATCTTCAATTATTTTCGTCATAATATTACAATTTTAAACAAATATCGGACGATGGAATAGGCTTGGCTTCACCGCATATGCATCGTCACTTTCGATCATGCTATGCACTGATTTCCGTTGCTGTCATTAAAAACCTTACGCTTAACTAACTTGGGTATTTTTCTTTTCTTTTTTTTTGTTCAGGTTCTTGTGGTTTCTACGTTTTGTCAAGGAGTTTCGCTTGGTGATTCCTCTGAGAAAACATTCCAAGTTACTGTGCAATCCTTTGAACGCGAGCACAGAGCGAAAAGTTTTCTTAAGTGTGAAAAACGACCAGAAAGTGGGAACGTATTCAGAATTTCGTTCACTGGAAAAAAAGATGAACCTGGCTCAAGTAAGCAGTATATTTTGGTTTCTCTATTTTCTAAACTCTTTTCTAATGATCACTGTGTCGAAAACTGGTCCAAATAATTTCAGCGGGAACACAAAGTCATCACATGCCCACAGCAAAAACAATTGAGTCTACAGAAATGTTGCTTGCCCCACAATCAAACGTCTAGTGAGAATGATCGCCATTTCAGAGTAGCAGTCGTCAGCATTACACTTCGAAATCCACTGTAAGAGATCATGATCGAAAATTAAGCGTCTCCTTAGAATATTCTCAAATGCTTGGTAAGCATATTTTCATCCGTCCAGAAAAAAAAATTTCGGGCATCAATGTGCGTCACAGTGTAAAGTTACCATAGCAATAACCCTTTTGAATTTGGGGGTTTTTCTTTTCCTCCCCCCCCCCCCTTCTCTCTCTCTCTCTCTCCTCTCTCTCTCTCTCTCTCTCTCTCTCTCTCTCTCTCTCTCTCTCTCTCTCTCTCTCTCTCTCTCTCTCTCTCTCTCTCTCTCTCTCTCTCTCTCTCTCTCTTTTTTAAATTTTTTTTTAAAGAATCCAGGCCTGGAAATACCTGGGTGATGGCTATTTTCGGTTACCTAGAGTTTATAACGTGATCTGGCCAATCTTCCTTCATATCACCCGAACAGCCGTAGAAAACATAAAGGGCCAGTTATTTAAACAGAGTCTAACTTAGGCCGCGACAATCAATGAGCCTCCAAGTCTGTTTATCAGTGGTTTATTTTAAGTAGATCATAGTTTTCTAGTCTGGGATGCAAGCCTTTTTTTTTGTTAGTGTCAGCAGCAGACAATGTTTAGATATGACTGTTGGCAAAATTGAAAATGGTTTAGAACGTGGTCTTGTGAAACACCGTCTAAGCTGTCTTTTGAAAACTGACCCAGAGGATTTACAGGGTCGTTCTTCAAATAAAATTTAAGGAGATTAACCTTCAGACTTTAAAGACCATAGCATATATTGTTCTCCATTACCACTAAGTACTTTTCGAACAACGCACGATGTCGGGTACAGTTAATTATTAGTACAATCTGGTTTCCAATGCGCATGCGTGGGCGTCTTGTTTCACTTTTTGTTATATTTGTTTTCTCTGTTGCTTACTATCAAGGTTTAATCGGCTTGATTAGTTTTATTAGATATTTTGGTGCGTAGTATGGCTACATATTCCTAATCGTTGCTTATATTTCCTTCAATACCAGTTGTTTGTATTTTGATAACTACCCTCAAAATGCAAACAGCCCGCTGCTATAAAAAATTTTAATCATGATTCTAGCCTACACCAAAAACGCCTCTTACAAAGATACATTTCTCTCTGGCCGACTTGGCGTAGACTCAGTTTTATTTTCAGGGCTTCTTCCTTTTGGAGGGTTGCTGCTTTCGGGGGTTTATTATTTAGAATAACTAGTTTTATCACTCCGCCGAGGGGTTGGGGGAGGGGAGATGAATCTTTTCCGTGCGAACGGGACTTTGGGCGTGATGCTCAACGAATTTGCCTATAAATTCTGAAGGTCTCTGAAGAGTCGGTTAGCCGAGAAGAAATGCCGCATCAGGCTGGCCACGAACATTTCACAAGTATTTGACAATTTTTCAATTCTTTATTGTATTAATTAGAAAGTGTTTGGAAATGGGAATGGCTGGGTAAAACTTTGAAAATAAGCCCCGCTAAATTCTATTGTTTGTTGCGGTGTTGTGGTGTTCGGTTCGGATAATGTCCTCGCACTCAGGGCTTTTCGAGGGAGGCTGGATAAAAGGAATACAAAGAAGCCTACTGAATCTCTGCTATAATATTTAAATGTAACTAAAAGCTTTGACACTGCCTTGAATCATTATGAGCGAGAGCAAAAACTGGGCAAATCGTTTTCATAGTTTGGAAATGTAACGTGTATTCCTGTGTTGTAAGACGAAGTTAGCTTGTAATGCTCTTATCCCGTTCTTGGACCTTGTTCATTTTAATTGTGGTTAATTCCGCAGGGTTTATCTACACAATGAAGTGGACGCCTTCTGGAAACAAACAAACAATGGACTTCACTTTACGACCTGCCCGATTTCCAGGGTACATTCTGACTGTGGAGGATGGAAAGCTTGTGCTGAAGGTATGGATGTTTCGGTCAAAATTTCTTCACACACATTCGCATAAGGGGAACTGACCACGAGGTTTGGTCAAGGAAAAAAAAGAACTTTTCAAATTCAAAAAAAAAAAAAAAAAAAGACATGTCATCTCAGTAGAGACTTCAGTTTCCGTCAATATTATTATTTCTTTTTTCGCAGAATTCATCAAGTGTCAACCCAATTAGAAATGACCACAAATTCGAGAAGAACCAAGTTTCTTTGAATTACCGCAATGTTAAGGCCAACTACGACATCATCAGGACTCGTTCGAGGCCTCCCGCGGTACTTAGAAGCAGCAAATCTGGACAAGCGACCTTCGGCAAGTGGAAGAATTGGAAGGACTCTCAGATCTGGTTCAAAATACAAAACAATTGACGCATGATCTTTACCACATCACATACATGCAACCATTTGTCATCCAGTCATCTGTGTAAACGACTTGCAACTTGAACAGTTTTTAGAATCAACACACTGTTTTTGAAAAGGCACTATTCATCCCATCCCTGGGAAACTTAAAAGGGAATAATGTGGGCTCGTAACCCTCCCCCCTCATCCTCCTCTTTCCCCTGGGGTGGAGGGCTTTTCAAGCGAGGTTGTAGAACTAGAATGAAAAGGCTTCTACGGCATTTTCTACTAGATGAAAATGCGATGGAATTTATTGTACGAGCCACTCAATTTCCAGACTTTGTACATTTTGACTTTGGAGGTTCGCGGCAGCGTCACCCACCTCCTCTCTCTCTCCCAGGATTGAAAAAAGGCGATCTTAAGATGAGATTCGCCTTTTATTTTTTCTTCGTTCTCCTGGGTCTCTCATCTTGTTCCATGGTCTATGCATATGCCAAATCGACGGCAGTTTTTTATGGCCTACACTCAGTTATAGGCCATGGAATGACGTCATAAAATGTTCAAAACTCAAGTGGAACCATGAGAGAGCCGCAGGCGAGTGTTTTCACTGCCAAGTTTAGCGCTTAGCAGTAACTTAGCTTTAAGACGATGCCTACCAATACCGAAGTATTTTTGCGCGGCTTATGACTATGCGGAAAAAGCAGATCTTAGCAAGGGCTATGGAAATCCAAAACGAAAATTAGGGGTAAGCAAAAGGAACAAGAAAAAAGGAACAAGAATTATTCTAAAAGGCAGTAAAGTACAAAGCAATGTATGGCGTTTTTTTTTTTAAAATAGAAGATTTATTATCTCTGAAAAATGCATGGTTACCCCCAGTTTTCTTTTTGGATACCAAAAGCACTTGCTAAGTCAGTTCTGCTTTCTCCGTATAGTTTTACACCGAGCAAAAATATCCCTGTATTAGTAGACACCACCCATAGGAAACCCGAGTATCTAGAGATGCGCAGAACGTCTGCGCAGTAACAAAAGTAGGCACTGTAATTAAAGACGCCCATCGACACATTTCCTGAAAAAAAATACTATGATGAAGCTTATGTCGAACAATCACGTCGTCAAATCAATTTTTGAGTATAACGAACAATGAAAAATGAAAATGCAAAAAATATCTTTTCTATTCTTTGTATGTGTTGTAAGAAAAACAAAGACCCTGCACGCGCGTTATAAATTTTGATATATTTTCTAGCCGCACTCAGCCAATTAACAACGTGAAATGACCAAATCCAAGGTTTTGTGGAGAACGTGAACACTCGACGGCGAAATTTTACATTCTCTGTCTCTTCTTGAACACTGTTCCCACCCGTTCACCTGGATAGTTCAGCCACATTTTACAAGTTAAATGAATTGGAATAATCGCAAAGAAGCACTAGTGACGCGAAATAATGTTTTTAAACGACGATTTCGTTGGCGTTGCCGTCGGGTTCCTTAAGTTCCCTATTTAATTACCATTTATAGCGACTCAGTGTTTTTTATAAATAGCTGTCAGAGCCTAATTGTTCAAAGCCCAATTAAGCTAATCCTGGGTTAACGTGAACTTTGATTCGATTATATTAACTAATCCGTAAGGATTCGTCCAAAAGATTTTGTCTCTTAGTTTTGCCTTAGACTTTTCTTTCCCACTAGCTTAAAATTAGCCTTTAAAATCATTTTTAATGAGCGAGCTGAAAACCTCGATTAACTTTTCATCGTGGATTAGCGTCAATCGGCTTTTGAATAACCTGGCCCTGCTGATTAGTTGGCTTAATCGTTAGTTATCAACGTCCATTTTCTCCTAACAACGTCAAAATCGAATGAAACATAATGTTGTGAGAATAAATGAATGATCAAAAAGATAAAATGTCTTGAAGTTTAAATGAATTCTCCCGAAATAGTGCCATACGAAATATGTGAGGAGAGTGAGGACAAAATGTATATTAATACTGGGTTTTAAAGAACTGAATTATATCAACTCGTTAATTCAGAATTTGATGTAATCATATTTGTGTAGCAGCTACAGTAACGTTATTATAAAAGCTTGTTAGAATTTTTTCTTTCAACCCGTAATTATAAATACGGTAGTTAATCAATTTTCTTCTTTTGTGTTTAATTCTTGTAAAGTTGTGTACAGAAATAAAGTGTTGATTTTGAAAGTCTGGCAGTACACAGAACTTAACAACATGACTCGTGGCCTGTTCGTGTTTGATATGTCTTTGTCGTCTTTACTATTATAAAAACTTTTTGACTAAGATACCAGAGAGCATATTGACTACCGCGTACTCAATTGGCTACTCAGACATCGGATAGTATTTAAATTTTACTATGAGCTCGTCAGCTCAAAAAAGCACTGTTTAGGCCCCGGATGGTAGGAACAGTCAGCCATACTCTCCATACCACGAGGCGATCGTTGTCAGTCAGTATCGTCCTGGCGAACCCGAGGGGAGGGGGGGGGGTGGTACTGCCTTATATGGGCTATATAGGTATATGTTGACCCAACGGGTATGGTTTTTGCACCTGTTTTGGCCATAAATAGGGTATCTATTTGTACACTATAGTCTTGAATTCGTTTTTTTGGAAGAACCTACTTCTTCATCATGATGTTTACGGCAACTGTGTACGTGCCGCAAAGGCTTGTCACGCGCCGGGCTCCAGGGGTTTTTGAACTGTAACCTGCGATCCGACGTTCTTGTTTTCGGGGAAGCGAGAAAGTGTGGCAGTGCGAGAGTCGGCGGTCGGAGAAGGAAGAAAAGAAAGAACTGTTGGTGTTTTAAAAATCATTTTCTTTTTTTTTTATCCCTTCTTCAAACCTCTTAAAATTCCATTCAAATTCACGTTTACCCCGACCTTAAAGGAAACGTGAATCGAACAAACACGGCAAACTTTGATGCTCAGTGGAGTTCAGGAACCGAACAAAGGAGGTTTGGAGGTTTCCTTAGCAACAGACTTGTCAGTTTCTCCTCCCTTAATCTCGGTTGACCTTTTCTGACACCAATAAACAGCTGACCGATCAACATAAATAAAAGAGGAACAATCAAACGTCTTAAATGATGATCTCATCCACAAACCGAAAACATGGAACCATTTCATGCAGTGCAGAAGAGAGCTCCACCGTGGTGAGGCGGTTTTAGAGCTTTTTTAATAAAACGGTCAAACTTGAGTTTTTCGTCCATGTAGACTCAAAAGTGAGAACGAGTCCTTGTTTTGAATCGAGAATTACTCTGAGAGTGAGAGAGAGATACTTGAAACAGACAGCAGGGAATATTTTTACTACCAAGTGAATCAGCCATATTTTCACATAGGATAACTGTAATGACCTGTTATATCAAAGGAACAAAGTAAGTTAAGGTGTAAAATCAAGATATAACGTACTATGTGAAAATATGATTATGAAACCGGCAGGGACTCGAACCCTGGTCTCTTGCGTTCAAGGCAGACGTGATAACCAATACGGCCACATACAAGCTACAGTGACAGCGGAGGAAATAGGAAAGCTTATTCTTCTTGCATCTTATTCTTATTCTTATGAAACTGAGTTAATTTGACTGGTAGAATTTCATTCAACAAAAGATAAATATTCTTGTGTTAGAAAAATATGGTAGGTTGTTTGTTTCTTTCTTTCTCGGTTTTGCCGACGCAGCAGTCTGTTGACCCATGAATTACAATTATCAGCATAAAAGATTCTTAGGCAAAAAAATTCAGTACAATGCCTGATGTACCGTTTGATGTTCCGGGGGAAAACCCCTTGTTATATCAGACGTTTAAAAAAAGAACAGGTTTCATAAACAGAGGGGTTATTCCCGAGATATTTTGAGATATGAGATGTCCTTCTCGTATTATTCAAAGTTATTCATGAGTCTAAAAAAACGGTAAAGCCAGGTTAGAAATCGCGGTGAATTATATTACAAAATAAAAGTTGTGGAAAAGAAAATCTTGAAAAGTGGTATGCTTTGGAACATTTACACGGTTTGTAGTTTTTAGTGACTTCATTTGCAAGGGATATACTAAGATATGTATTCTTTCCGTGAGCTAAGTGCTTGGTATAAGAACCGGTATCGTTCCATTCTAGAATTACAGATCTTTCAAGACGTTGTGATTCGTTCTGAAGAACAAACGCTATACGATGCATTTATTTCAGTCCCGGAAGCGATTGAGAGGCGTAAAAATATACCCACTTTCTGCCGACGTATCAAAGTGAGGTTTTAGGGTGTGCTTTTCGATGCCTGAAAGTGAAGCAATCTCAAGGATATGTTTCTATTTCTGCTTTTCAGAATTTCCAATGCGATTCTTTAAACGTAAAAGATCCTGTTAGTTGTTTTTTTTTATTATTATTTTGTCTTGCGTGAGTGACTAAATTGACCGACTGCATATTATCAATCTGTCTGTTAATTAAACTGTTAATAGTTATCTCGCTGTGACGTGCCACTAATGTATCTTAATGGCTTTTAAACGTTTGTTTGTATGTAGTTTAGCATAATCTTAACCCCTGACATTCACGTCCGGAGTTCTATGATTACTTAAAAGTAGTGTCTGACAAGTAACGTGATTTTCCTGTAAGTTTAAACAAGAAGTTCTGCTTCCCTCCTTCCTTTCACACGTCTATGGGTGTGAAATGCAAATTTAGAAGCCGTTCAGTCGTGGCATGTTGTTGACTCAAGAGTCCTTTAAAAAACAGGATCATGTTTACAATAGGTTGAGTCGACTGATATATCGACCGCTATATCGTCTCAAATTTTCGTGAGTTTACCACAGAATTATAAGATATCCATTTCTAATTCGGTTACCTCGTGAGCAGTGGGAAGGGAGAATACGCAGTGTTGTCCTTTGTGTTGTCTTGGGCAAAACGCTGACTGTTTATATGGACACGAATAAATTAATCATCAAATCGTGTTATCTGTTGTTTTGTGTCTTTGATTTCACTTCTTCTTCCGCATATAATCCCTGTTTCGCTCCAATTCTCCGATGAACCTCTCCAATTCAACAGCTGTTTACTGCCTCCTAAATAGCCGGACAAAGAAACGCTGGGTAGCCCGGAAGGGGGGGGGGGGGGGTGGGGTACTCCAAAAAAATTGGGTAGGGGTTTGCAGCCCGCGTTCCCAAAACCCTTACCCTATTTATGACCAAAATCTGCGATTTTCCCTACCCTAATTTGACACCCTGTTTATGACCTGATCCTTAAATAAATACCCTGTTTCAAACCTGCCTTATAACTATTTCCCTAGTTAAGACCAATGTTAAAGGCAATGTTTATCTGCTTTTATTAAGTAGGTCAAGACTGCATTTGTAAAGTTTTGAGCTCAGAATTCCACACTATAACGTGGGTTGCATAATGTGCCGTCATAACAACAGAATACATCCTTACCTTACGTACGGTGAAAAGGTCGATGGAAAAAAGGTGGAGGGATTAACGTGCCAGTATCTCTGGAATTGCTGCTTGCTCCAGGCGAACCGAAGAAACTTACAACAGAATGAAAGTTCTTGGTAACTGGTGTCAAGTAATCCCGCGCAAGTAATAGAATCCCACGATCTGGCCAAGTTGTCATAACTTTTAAAAATAAACGACTTTCCGGTGATTCTATTGTTACAAACATGCCCGGGTTGACATGTATGTTAAGCATTATCCTTTAAATAACTATTTTATTCTTGATTTCACTGTAATGCAATGTTCAGTTAATAAAATATTTTACTTAATTCATCTCCTCACACTATTTGCTGGCTGCTTCAGTTTATACTGTCTGGTCAACTTCAGTTCAAATAACCTGCGATCAGGCGTTCTTTTTTCTTTTTCAGACTGCGGTCGGGAGGAAGGAAGAAACAAGGAGCGTCTGATTCAATTACTATACGAGTCGTCTGCCGTGGTCGAAAAACAAAAGATTGTTTGAGCCACGTTTCAAATGGTTAAATGTTTGTATGTTTGACTTCCGTTATAATTTCAAAATTATAGCGGCCGTCGATGGAGATACGAAGAGCGAATTTTTCGCTGCTGTTACTTCGTCTCTTGAAGACTTCATCCACAAATCGTTAAAGCATGAACAGACAGAATGTATTCGAACAATCGTTTGCTTAGAAGAAGACGCTTTAGCCGTACTTCCATAAGGATTTGGCAAGAGTGTCATATATGAGTTGATTCCAAAAGTCAGGATGAAAAAATTATATCCTTCTAGTGGTTTCAAAACATGCTGTTGTTGTGAATCGAAAATATTAAAAGGAAGGATTGTGGAATCACTGCTGTAACAATTGGCGAATCCGTCGAGTTCGACAGAGAAATTGAGACAGGGAACGTCGACATTGTTTACCGTGGGCTCAATGCTGAACAATGGCTAAGTGATCGATGGAGAAAGGCGTTACGATGTGGCAATCTTCACTAAAAAAAGGTTTTGGTAGTCGATGAGGTTTCACACGGTTACAACCTGGTAAATCTAATACAGTATGATAATGTCGACGTTCGAGCTGAAGTTTTTACGTTCGCTTGGAATGAAGCTGAAGTATAAAGATGCTGAAACTTGAATTTGACTGTCTCCTCGATTTATGCCTAAAAGTTTGGAAAATATTAATCTCGAGTGCTCAGCCGTCTTTTGGGCTTAGAGATAGCCATTGTGTATTTTTAGAAATTTTAGAATTGGCATTTTAAATCATAGATTTGTTCGTAGCATAATAGCGGAGCTCGGCGCGCGGGGAGCCTCATAGCTAAGAAAATTTGGGAAACCCATGAATGCAAAAAATTTTGGTTTGGTTATGACGTCACTTTTTGTTTGCCCGACCGTCCGTCCGTAAGCAATTCCACAATGCTAATGGGCCCGTGTTTGTTTGGAGGGAAGTTGCAAGGCGAGATGCGTTTACAACAGAAAGGCTGAAGAAAAAAAAAATACAAATACAAAGTCAATTTATATGTATTCGTTGGATTTGTTGACAAACGTGGAAAGAGTGGAAAGAGAGAGAAAAAGAAAACAGAAAAGTGGAGACGATTAAGCAAAGTTCAACGTGGAAGAGAGCAACGATTAGCAAGTTGGAATAGGCCGGCCGGAAAACTAAGTTTAAAGAAGCCTCCCATTTGCCTATATCACCCGTTCGTGATCAGTTATGGTAACTTTCAGAACTCTAAAATAACTTTACATGGACACTTTAATCGCTTTCGATACCACCAATGTTCGACGAGAACTGAATTTTTGAGCACCGCACGGCTCTCATGGCAGTTTGAAAACACACACAAGTTTCAAAGCTCTGAAATAATTCTACCAAACACCAAAGAGTATTTTTCTGTTTAACGTTTATTGCGTTCGACGAAGGAAGAACGCTTCCTAATCTTCTGGGCTGCCTGTGATCGCGCAGGTATCCTGTGCATCCCAAGCGAAAGCTGACCCGTGTTTTTTCGTTCGATCGGCCGTTCACCTTTTCAGCGCCATTTTGAGTGACGTCACAATTTCGTTGCGCAAAGCATTCTGTTTCGTGCTTCGCTAGAGTTTGTGTAAAGCGGCCAGCAGACCGTGTTCGTCTCACAACTCAAGTTTAGAGGTTTTGTTTCTTTCACTCTTCGACGAACAAGGACATATATGGGATCATTTGTGATGAACAATGCGGTAGCACAGTTTTTCTCCCTCTGAATTCATGAGGTTTCTATAATAATTTTTTATGCTTGTACAAGGCTTTCAATATGCTAATTAGATCGGAACATTCAAAATGTTTATCGCTTCATAGCGGTGGGATTTTCGCGTAGAGTAAGCTTACATCCAGAATGTTTATTGCTTCATAGCAGCAAAATTTTCGCGTAGAGTATCAAAAATATCTTTCTTTTTGCAAGTAAAGAGTAGTAGCAAGTTAAAGCAAATAGTGTACCGTCTCAGTAACACTTTCATCTCTCTGAATTCTTGAGGTTTCGAGCAATAGATTTTTATACTTGGGTGAGTTGTGTCTGAGATCAGATTAGACTGTCAAAATGCTAATTAGATCCCAACCTGAAAAATGTTTATCGCTTCCTAGAGGCGGGAATTTCGCGTTAAGTATAAAAAATACCTTTCTAGTAGCTAATAAATAGTAAGATTTAGTAGCAAATGGGAAATATATAGTCGATCGCCAGCGGTAGTATTTTTATCTCTGTGTTAGATTTTTATGCTTGTACACGCGCATTTGGTTATCCGATGGAGATCAAGACCTCCAATATGCTAATTCGATCTCCACATTCAAAATGTTTATCGCTTCATAGCAGCGGGATTTTCGCGTAGCGTATAAGAAATACCTTGAAATCTTGTTGTTAGTAAATAGTAGTAGCAAGTAGAAGTAAAAGTATACCGTGTTGTGTTAAAGTACGTTCTTCAATGATTAACGACGTTACGAAAATATTTTGCAAATGTCATGCAACCTTAATTATAATTTTTCTCTGTCAGATCTGTCAAGTACTCGGGTTTGCCCCTAATCTCGTAGCTTCAGGGTGGAAGAGTGAAATAATCCCCCATGCTCCAGATGTTTCTTCACCCTCAAAGTTAAGATTTTTATTTGCCCATTAACTTTGCTTTATTCAGGCTGGGTAACCAGCAGTAAAACTGTGGTTATTAATTTGGAAAGGAAACTTCAAATATTCTGTGAACATGATGATTATTGCAATAAAGAAAAGTTGCATAAAGAGTAAAACGAACGAAATAAGTCAAATTAAAACGAACAGGAAAGTGCCTACCATACCTAAGTTTTGTCCTTTGTAAGGAATCGAACGCACTCCAATAATCTGTGATTATTACTAGTTTAGACATTAGAATTATTACTAATTAGGAGCAGGATTAACACAGTTTTGAATTTCCAAACATTTTTCCTCGGGAACTATAAACTTGCTCTCGCATAAAATAAACTTACCGTGTTTGTGAGTTATCGTGATAATCAATCATTCAAAGTGATGGCGTTTGAAACAAAAAGAACACGTGCTGGCCTTAGAGATGCGAACCACGTGAAAAGCAGGAAGAATAGACATACTCGAAATATGTGCGCCAAAGGTTCGATCTCAACCATTCTTACCTATACGTGACAATGTTTTCGAACCTTCGAAACATTGGGGACAAAGGTTCGATCTTAATCTTCAAACGTATTCTTGTTTGTACGACAATATTCCTGAACCTCGAGATAAAAAGTACATATAAATCTATTGAATTATCTTAGCTAATGACATTATTTCTCAACGTAATGTGGAACCGAGAACAAGAACAGGGAATCATTGACAATATCGACGTCAAAGGTTCCATCTAATTCGGTGATCTTCATTTTATTCGAATGAAGATATTTCTTCCGAGATACAAGAACCAACAACAAATCTTATCGAAATATTTGCGGCAAAGGTTCGAACTAACCTTCATCCCCATTCATGGCATTGTTCCCGAACCTCGTGTAAAACAGACGACAGTAAGAATAAATCCTTTGCTTACATGGTAACAGAAAGATTTCGCTCTCGCTTTTAAGAAAGTAAACGTGCATTAGCCCGTTACCTGAGCACAATTTTTAAAGCGAATCTGAAACATTTCCCAAAACAATCTAAAATTAAAACGCAGCAAAGCAAAAACTGTGGTTACAGGATCTTACAGCGGACATGGACTTAAATTGGAGACGCTTGGTTCGCGAACAGAATACAACAATTTCGGGAATGGTTATTTTTATCAGACCTTCGAATTACTACAAAAAGGCACATACCAGTTCAACATTGTACCAATTAAGAAGAATCTGCAGAACTAGTTCTCACAATGACACCGTTACAGCAAAAAACTGACGGAAAATCATCATCATTATCATCATCCTCATCACCATTGTTTCTTCTCAACCTACTTAATCCCAGGCTCCCTCCCGTTGTTCCAGCCCCTTCGTGTTGGGGCCTTTGCCTCTAGGCTGTACATGCCACTGGTGGAGAGAGGCAAAGTGACAGTTTAGTGTCTAGCCAAAAAAACACGTCACAATTACGCCAGCTAAGGTTCAAACCTTGAATTGAACTCTCGACCCACTCTCCCACGCCATAGTGGAGAAAGAGAATGTGAAGCAACGTGTCTTGTCTAGAAGAATTTTTAAAGATTTCTATAATAGGTCGGGGTTCGAAAATTTTTCACCTAGGTGGAGGGAGGAGCAATGCTGACTACAAAAATATTTTTGTTGAAGGAAACATGATAATGAAAAAAAAAAAAAAACAAAAACAACAAACAAACAAACAAACAAGATAAAAAAAAAAAACAAACCAGTCTATCGCCGCGGTCTACAAGGACTCCAGAAAGCGATGCTAAAGTGATTATTTTAAAGAAAGCACCATTAATGGGAGGTTCAGCGACATAAATTTTCACAACAAGGTCAATTCACATTGACTGTTAATTGTGGCATCACAGGGACACGCCAATCTGGAAACTGTTGTCTGTACTTGCGATCCAGCTTCAAAACACAGCCCTTGAATAAAACGAAAGTCTTGTTTCAGTTGTTTCAGAATGTGTCAGAACAAAGATAAGAAAGTGTTTTTTTTAATTATGTCCCACTTATTGAAACACGAACGCTTTAAAAAAAGAAAAAGAAAGTAATCTAAAACCGAATAACTTCGAGAAAACCAGAATACACATTCTTTTAAAGAAAATTTAGAGTTCGAACGGCTGCCTTTGGCTGGTGTCACTCAATGTTCATCTTCTAAAATTTCGTTTAAAACGTTTCCTTTGGAAGTCATTCATTACTAATCATGCTTGATACTACGTATACTTTTGCTTTCGGGAAAAAGGCAATAAAAGAGTCCCATCGATAGACAGTTTCTTTACTTATGGGGGAATGCCAGATTGACAGAAAATGAGCTTCAGATTTGCTGTGGTTGTTTTAAACACGTTAGGCTACATTTGCCTGATATCAGGTCAGTATCGCCGGTGATTTTGCCTTCGCACTGGAAAATATTTTTTTTTAAAAAAAGACAATTCCATATTTGACAGCAGAGTGAACAAATTTCACAATAACATTTCTGAAGAATTTTGTATGTTGACTTAGTTTGCACATGAGCATTAACATGTTTAACCAGATGTATTTCGATGAGGTTCTCTTTTCCCTTCGTTTTGTCCATCCTCTTTTTATTGGTTCCGCTTCTATCACACTCTCTCTTATCCAGATAATATCGACTTAACCTTCTCAACGATTTGAATTTATAGAACGAGCTTTCTCTTGACATTCGCTTAAAGAGGACTGTCACGACGATTTTGCTGGCGCTGTATTTTAATCAAAACTACTCAAATAATTCAAATAATCGTTTTGCTAACGTGAAATTACTGTTAGAGCACCAGGAAGAAAATATTAAGTAATTTCTCCAAGGGAGAACTAACTATAATTATTTTTTGCGACTTTTCTAAAATACACAGTAAGAACTTGATAAAAAAATGGCTAATGTGTTCAAGTTTCAATCCATTTCCATCCTAGCCATCCGCAGCCAAACATAATTAATGCTAGTTTCTGTGCACTAGAACGGTTATTGTTAATAAAACTGAACCATTATTTTAACGATAAAATATTGTTTTGGGGCATTCAGAGTGACACCAAAATAGGTGACATTTTCGCTTTAAAAGCGATCTCTGGTGTGAGAGTGTTTAAGCTTCCTTTAAGCCTCAATAGCAACACTCGCTATTCTCCATGTATTTCTGTCGTTTCAAGCATTTGTTTAAAGATCAAGACACTTTAGGTTTTGGAATCAGTTCCCGATGTTTGTCCTGACCTATATGTTTGATAACAGAGTGAGGGCCCAAAATTAAAAAAAAAAAAAAAAAAGAAAGAAAAGAAAAAAGAAAGAAGCGTCCAAAGTATAAAACAATGTAGAAGTAAATACATCCGCTCCTATTTCAAGACGGACACCTCTCTAAAATGGACACCTAGCTTATTTTCCTTGCGACACTTGACTGAGTCACTGTGTCCGTTACATAAAGATTGGATTGTACCAAGAAGTTTAAGAAGACAGATGAAATGAACAAGCCAGTAAAACGTTTTATTCACTAAAAAGGCAATCGCTGTAAAAGTCACTAAATCGATTCATGATTATGTGCCCGGACACTGAAAAGGACTTTCTTCAGACGACTCGTTCTCTCATTTGAAGCCCGAAATTTTGTTTTGCCCGTGCCCAGGAATGGTGCCCGAGTACTACCCTGGCAAAACGCTACGTTTAGACATGGTGCCCGTGCCCGGTTCACGGTTCTAATTTTAGGGGAGCCGTAGTCAGTTAGTCAGCAATCAATCAATCAATCAATCAATCAATCAATCAATCAATCAATCAATCAATCAATCAATCAATCAATCAATCAATCAATCAATCAATCAATCAATCAATCAATCAATCAATCAATCTGGTGTTAGCAGCAGCCTTGAACTGTTAACAACATCAATGCCTAGTTCTATACTGAGGTATGTATGGATTCTTGCGTCATCCATACACAACAGCCGTCTTTTTACGGATAAATGGTAAACTTTTAACATCTCCGTTCTTTTCTTCAGGTGTCAATCCCTTGATACCAATGATCAACCCAGTTCACCGCACCATAATAACAAGGCGAGGTTCCAATGTCACTCTGGTGTGTTTGGGTCGTAACGTGGAAGTCTTGGATACGATGTCGGTATGGAAATTCAAAGGTCGAGAAATCAAAGACAATACCAACAAGAAAGCTACAGAAAAGTGGCTCCCAGGAGGAAGGGGCAATTTCACGTTGCACATCGCGAACGTTTCACAAAGGGACGTTGGCCAATACACCTGCTCCGTGTTTGTTGCTAACTTTAACAAGGCGGACGTTGCAGAAGGATTCATGAAGATAAAGTTGTATGGCTCTGGTACGTTTATTGATAATGTTTGTTTCTTAGGTGGTGTTTACATGATACCGGTGCGACGTTCATTCCGGTACGAGTTCACTCCAGTTCTCAACTTGTGACTCTGTATTCGTTTACATGATACCAGCACAAAATCTCATGCGGGAGCGAGTCATACCGGTGCGAGTTCACCCCGGTAACTGTACCGGAGCGAGATTTTCATTCCGGGACGAAAACTCATCCCGATGTCATGTAAACGCGGTACGGCCGTTCCCTCCAGCATGAAATCACTTTCTCGGGAGTCTGAAACGGGCAGCGCAAGCGCAGTCTTCGAAATCCAGTCTAATATGGCGTCACAATCACTTCGGTCGACAAGAAGTGTCCATTCATGTAAACACGGTATGAAATCACAATGTCATACCGATATCAAACTCGCACCGGTGCGAGTTTTTACACGTAACACCCCAGGATCCGAAATTAACTTTCTTAGGCAAGCGCCAACTGGCGACGGAATATTTTTTTTCAGTCGCCATATGGAAAATTGTGGTCACCAAAAAGTGTCAATAACATTTTTCCTTCGCAGTAAAACACAAACCGAACGTTTTGTTTGCCAATTTTTCTTTTAAGAATCAGAACGAAGAGAATGCATTTGGGGCCGCAATGGCAATTTTTCTGCTAACGAATAAGATTAAATACAAACACGCTGATCATAGCTGTGAAACGTTTTGGTAGATTTATAACAACAGGAAAATCGGTTTTATACTTCAAAATCAGCGGAAAGGTAAAAAGTAAGTGACCAATTGGCGGGCGGCTTTGAATTTCATTTAAATCGATTTGGCTGAAAATCAAAGTTATTGTTTGTATAATGATCGTGGCATGAAATAGTTAATCGCCCGTTGGCGACCAGTTGTAAAATTCTGGTCGCCAGTGCAAAATTTTTAGTCGCATTGGCGACCAGGAAAGCGCAATTTCGGACCCTGAAACACCCCCTTACTAATTTTCCAATAGAGGGAAAAAATCTTAGAGACAGCGGATACGAACTTCCATCGAACCTCAACTTGACTTTCTGTCACTTGACTCTCCCCAGCCCCATCATTTGATAAAGATTCCGTGAGAGAATTGAAAGTTTGTCCGTTACAATATCCATTTGGAATCCTGATCTTGTAGCTGTTTTCAATTTGAAGAAAGCACATTAGCCTTTAGTAAGTTCTCAACAGTTTTCTAGACTGTTTACATTCCCATATGTCCCCGTATGATTTTCGCCATCTTAGTTCGCACTTTTGAGCGCAACCTGGGAAGAGCACAAAAAACTACCGAGCTCCCACGGCATACAACCTGACAAGGAGCCGCCTGGGTAGTTTTAGGGCTATTCTCAAGTTGTGCTCACCATTGCAGACCAAGATGGTCGCAGTTTGGTTGAAGCATGCAATCTCGTCAACCACACGGGAAATAGGGTGCTGTAAACAGTATAACAGCTTTCGTTTGAATTGTCATACTTTGTAATAACGACTCCCCATAGCCATTTGCAGGACACACTGAAATCTGAGACCTAATTTTACACCAAAATCATTGATTCAAACCCTATAAATACAAAACAGGGCCGTTCGCATTATAGCTGAATCTGACTGGGACGTTAGATTTGCCCAGATTCTTCGTGATCTTAACTGGCCAAGCTTTGGTGAGAGACGAGATAAACACGAATTTTAAACACTGTTGAAAACTATGATTGCAAAGGTACCTAAATATTTTTGGTGAAAAATTCATTATGGCAAACACTATCCACAATTACAATGTTCGGGACTCGGAACATCTTAGCAAGCCACTAGCTAATATTATTTTGGAAACATTATATCTGAAACAACTTATTAACATATCACCAGGTGACCTACTATATAATTTTATTGTAATTTTCCTTTATATATTAAATAATTGTAATCTATTGCAATTTAGATTGAACTGCTCGGCTCCTTGGAAGATCACGAAACCTGTGGTACTGGAGCCACTGATAAAATAAACATTTCGTTATATATCCCTTGGGAAGCACGTGCCTGTATATAACTTGGTATACGCTTGAATTACTTCCAACATAAATTACAGCATCTTTGATATCGCTTTGACGCTTGCAAAAACTTTATTGCAACTATGGTTTCTTTGACTCATATAGTAAGATGGCCGGGAGGGACATACGCTTTACCAATGCCGGACAGTGGGTGCCCACGATCAAGGAGGGTGAGCTGGTCAGAGGGATCTCTCCAGCAAAACACGGAGGACACCAGTCCACTAAGTAACTGGTCACGGCCAATTCACTTAAAAGGTCGCCAGAAAAGCAACGAGATCACTCAGCATTTTTGTGTGAAAGAAAACAAAGGTGGATCCAGAGACTGGCCGGCGGGAAAGTACTGTATTTACAAAAAGGGGAAATGCCCACATGGTAAGAATAAGCTGAAAATGTGTTGGTCTTGATGGTTGTTAAGCAACGCCGGTCATCTTTATTATCTCATTTGAGTTTTTCAAAGCTAATTTCTGTTGTCTGTACTCTGGCCTATTAAATTTATTTACATGGAGTTACGTTCTAAGCGCGCTAATGGAGTTACTTTCCCCATTGCTTTCGGTGATTTTTACTCAAATAATTCATGAAAGGGATGGATGATCCTTATCAACATGATAAGTTTAACAAAAGACGTGGATGATTGATTATTGCAAGTGAAGAAAGTCTCCTCTAGACAGAAAGTTAAATGACTGTAAATTACTTTTTTGGTTTCCATGACAACAGGTTTCAGTGAAGGCCGGATCAAGTGGGACGACGAAGACACGAAGAATGATAACATGCACACTGGTATTCTCCCGGACGGTACTTATGGCAAGGATACTGTCGTGTATTTTTGTTGTAGATCAGATGGGTCAGCGGAAGCACCAATCGAACTGCCCATGCGTCATCCTTTCTTTCTGTTAAAACACTCCAGCAAATGTCAAGCTGTCATGGGCATGCGCGTTACGGAGGAATGGTTGTTCTGGGATTGTGAAGACAAGGAAAACAAAAACCTGTGGTCTGGTAACTTGCCTGAATCATTGGTTGCCAAAGACATTAAACTTTACTTCTGCTACTACTCCGAGTACAGATCTTCCCTGATATAAAAGGAAATAAAAGGGAACTATTGAAAATATATTACAGTGGCAGTTTTTTTCAGCCGATCTCTTGATCATTGTAGGCGTTTCTTAAACGTGTAAATAAACCAACCAATGCCTTCTACTGCAACAAAACAGCAAACTTATCCCTTTTTAATAACAACAACTAGAAATAACCAAGGGTTAGGAAGAGATTTTCAATTAAACTTTTGTTGAGCATTGAAATTGGTTGGCCATCACGTTGGGTAATTATCATTAAAAACCTGCATGTCTCTGTTGAAGATGATTTTCAGTCCGTATAGCGTACTACGCAATCTTAGGGTTTGTTGTCAATATACGTTACAGCTCTGTAATAGCTTACTACATCGAAAGTTTATTCTATATCTCGACAACTATTTACAGCAATATGGCTTACAATATCTCATTTTAAAGTGTATAAAATGGGCTTCTCAGAAAAAAATAAATCCCATCATAGAAACTCAGCACTTTTCTGAAAAAAAAAAACAAATCTTATAACATGTAAAATAACAAAAATTAACCAAAACATTTTATTATAATTTTATATAATTCATTGTAATTGTACAAAAAATTGAAAAAGAAAATGATTCCTCTCGCCGTGTCAGCAACATTTCCTGAAAATTTGGCTGGAAAAGAAGAAATCTAAAATTAGTTATGATTTGCGTTTTTTTCCCATGCAATCGCATCAAAACACAGTCAAGAAATGCATTTCTCCACGGGAACATAACAGCTGATCAAATTACGGGACTAATTTCACACGGGCAAATAAAAAAGATGTTTTCAGCAAAAAGTATTGCGCTTTTTACCAACAGATACGAATTCATGATCAATGTTTAAGATTTAGACGAGATATTAAACGCAAAAAGGTAACCTTAGGAGTATATCTTCGCATTTTAAAACCATGTGCTCGATGGCGTCGCTTCAGCTCCGTGATCGTGAATTGGAACATGTCAAACGGCTCCTTCAAAGAGTGAAATTCCATTTTGACATATTTAACTATAACAATAATCAGTATTCAATATAATATAACTAACCTTAAAAAATAACCTGCAGAAAATCCAATTACGCTCGAAGTCCTCCAAGCTTATATGGCACAGGAGATCAAGCGAAGAAATGTTAGAAGATGTGCTGCTACGTTACAATTCCACAAATAAATACGATACAAAACATACTGACAATATATAACAGAACCCAGCTTAGTTAAAGCCTTGACTGGTATTTCTTTATACGTTCAGAAACATTAACATGATTGCATATTCACACGCCCGGCTTGTCATGTTGTATGTTCTGTGGATTCAGGCCTCACTATTAAAGACTCTGCTCACACAAATAACGTTTTAAATTGCGTCAATGAAAGCCATGTACAACTGAGTAGCAAGAAACCCAATCCTAATATCTACAAATTCTATACTTCCTTTCGCGCTTTGTGACGTTGTCACCGCATTAGTATTATTGTAGCATGCAATGTGATTTATGTGGTGTCATGTAGTTACTTTGTTACAATAATTGTCTCTTTATAAGTTTAAAAAAAATAATTGTACTTTAAGTTTCATAACTACAGAAGACATTTTAATGTGTAAAAAACTCTTTTATAAACGAATAAATGTCCTTTTACATCTACCGGAATTTACTGAGATATAGAATAAAATAACAAAATTGAAAATATCTCTCGCTGTTGAGACTGATTACATGTACATAAGCCAACCGACTGAAGATATTTGCAGAAGTATGGAAAGTGAAAAAAGTTCGAGAAGTCGAAGGTCAATTTTTCAAGGAAAGAGAATGTTGGATTCCGACTCTGCATATTACTACCATGTGTTATGAACTGTTCAAAATTTAGCCAGCGGAGCGTTGTCAAGATTATTACCTCGTCTCCTTGTCAAAAGGTACCTTAATTTATATGAAACACCTTACTCATACATAAACTTTGCTGGTAAATTACCAATGAGATGAAATAAAGCGAATCTTCGTTAAGAAACGACGAGCCACAAACAGTTATTAGCAATTTTATCAGTAGACACAACAGAAGTGAATATCCATTTCCATCTTGCCATCCGCACCCCAAAACATTTATGAATAGTCTCCGAGGATTATGATAGCCATTTTAAGGAAGATATGGCCATTATTTTTGTGCTCCATTGATGGATAAGTTTCCTTCGGATTTTCAAAGGGTTTCTTAAAAGAGATAACACCTTAATGTTGTTGACTGACCGGAAAATTAAACCAAATTTTATTCACAATGTATACCAAGCAATCTATCTCAAATGGACACCCCTGTAGTGTCATAAAATCAGAAATAGCTACCAATTCTTCAGTAGTAAAAAGCAGTGTTGAAAGAAAGCACGAGACGAGAGAAGGCTAAATCTACCTACCGGACACTTGCTGCCGTGAAAAACAACAACAAGAACAACAAGAATAATAAATTTTTGCTGGCTCGAAGAGACAGTATTTTTGAATGCATTTTTACTTGAAAGCGCAAGCAGTAGTACATTTTGACATATCTAACTAATAAATCAATTAAGTATTTACTTTCATTTGAAAGAGGACGACTGTGTCCAACGTGCAACGAAGATAATGATATGTACATGTAATATGCTCGAACCTGTCAAAAATACAGGTGAAACATCTGTAAGAATTCCCTAAGGAAAATGGCGACTCTCACAACTTGGTGGGGTCATGTATTCGTGTACTACCCTACGGATTTCCTAAAATGGTACTTTAATTTAAGTAAACCCGAATCACTTGTAGAGGCTTGTAATAATGCCTTCTTTCATGTGAGAGTTCGGATGAAAAATTGGCGAAGTCAGTTTATTTCAATAAACGTTGTTGAACAGACTTGTGATTGGGTTTGTTTGTTTGTTTATTTTGTACAGCTTAAAATTGTGCCGTCTTTTTCTTAACTTTCGAGATTGGTTATTATTTGGAGACAGATACAGATAAAGTACACTCTGTTTTTTTTTATAAGAACCTTTTTTATAAGAACGTCGAGGCTGAAATTAACCAAAATTTTAAGAACGTATTAAGAACGTTCTTCAGGTTGAGAGTCGATTAAGAACGTTTTCATTTTTCTAATCTGCATATAAAATCAAGGTAACAAATGTAAATTGACCAAAATACTGAAGGGCATGTTTTGTATAACATTAACAATGATGACACACATCTCGGTTTGTCATAATCAGCACTGAGTTCTTGATACCATATCTCAGCAGGCAATGTACTTTGACAGGTTTCCTCGTCACGTCCGCGTTGCGGATTTACTGAAATGCATGTAGTGTATACATTTGTCTGTATAGTGAACCAGCCGTGAGCTGCTACTAAAAATAGTTCGCGGGAAAAAATACAGGGAATGTATGGAAAGTTCAAGACACGACTGGCCGCTTTCTGGCACAGCTACATCCCTCCAATTTTTTTCTTAAAATCCTTTTCCTAGTGCCAAAAGTTTCCAATACATGAGTTTTTCAGAAGTGACGTTTTCTGAAAACTATTTGATATCGGATTTCCATACAAACACTGTTATTTCAAGCCGTGTTTGACTACTCGTCAAAATGGCGCCGAAAACGGCCTTGATAAGGCCTATTCATCAGCCTGAAGCGTCGTGTTATGAATGTTTAAGGGTTTCCTTACTTCTTAGCCAAAAAATAATTTCATTCACCCAATAAAGGAAAATGAAAGGTTCTATTCTCGGCTCTTTCCTTGTAATTATTACGACCGTGGCAGGAGAAATCTGCTCTATTTTTAGTTTTATTCATATACTAATCTCCAACGAGACTATCCGCAAATTCGGCAGAGTTCAATCGTGGGTCGAAGAGATATCAATTTTAATTTACAAAATTTAATAAGGTTCAGAACATTAGTTTGTTATTTTGTTTTTTTCTTGATATCATATGGATATTTTTACAAATATGAACACAGTTAAAATTCTCTCGAGCGACCAATTCCGATCCATGACCAAATGAAAGAGTGTTTCACTTAGCCGGACGAATTAAAACGTGGGTTAATAGTGACTTCGTGACTTTCAGGTGTGATTCTCGTTTAGAGAGATTTAACGGCATATGCTCACATTTTTTGGCAATTATTATTTGTATTTTATATTTTCTTTCCATAGTTCCAGTTTATACATCAATGAGGTAAAGGAAAATGACCGATCATTGTTTTATAGTACAGAAGTACGAGGGTCTGGTTTCTCCCGGGCGATGCCATTGTTTCGGCGTTAAATTATGGATAGCACGCTGATATTTTGAGTCCCAGTAGAACATTTGCTTCTTAATGGGGTTTATGGGCATGGGAAGAAGACAATGAAATGGAGAAAAAACAGCATGAATATTTATTTACACTGCAAAGCCAATTGTTAATTTTAAGACAAGGTTGTCAGGGAATAAAAAAAGGACCTTTGACAAGATTGTTTAAGGGCTTTGAATAAAATTACAAACACACCCCAGTCATTCACCTGGAATTTTTGAATATTTATCCCCTTTATAAAAGCCCCAACTTACTTCAATTCATTGATGTCACCGGTACACCTGTTATCCAATCAGAATCAAGCATTTGATTTTCAATGCATGCATTTGCAAATTGAAAGCTTGGTTTCTATTTTTTTAACCGGGGGAGTTTTAAAAAAAAGTCAGTTTCTTTACAATGAAAAGAAACCGCACATCAGTATAAATGCTGACACAACTTCACTCCAGTTGCATTTAACAGAAACATAAGATGCAAGGTTGGCTAGCTGGCTAAAGAGCACTAATTTTTTAAGCAAATGACAGTCGTGTTGAAACTCTAGCTGAGCAAGCCACTAGCAAAAAGCAAAGCGACGTTTAATTGACGTTGGAAATGTTTTAACATTTCTTTTAAGCTACATTGGTAATGAAAGATCCAAATAAAGAAGGTAAGTTCTTAGACATTTTCTTCCTAAATGACCTTCTCTTTCAGTTTATGGATTTGGATTTTTAGTCCGGCAGTGTTCCAGTTGAATCGTAGAAACGTTTGGCGAACCCGCGCTTTTGTTTTAATTTAAATTCGTGTACAGTTTGACTCCTAGCAGTCGCCGAATTTTTTATTCTGATCGGAATATCGCTTTAGGTTACGGCTATAAGGAAATCTTCATAACCATAATGTCGCAAGAGAGTGTTTTACAGTTTTAATTTCAAGATGTCATATTTTCTTGAATCATGATGAGATTCGCCTCGATCCCTCTCGCTCGTTGAAACATAAACTTGACTAACACATTTTACATGACTTGTCATTTCAGTAATCCCAGGTAGCCTTTATTTTCCCATCGGCTTTTCTCTAGAAGAATATATTTACATGGAGAATATTGTTTCTTTTATGCAAGAGCGATTTTATAAAAAAATCTAATAGCCACAGTATAAACTGTAAGACAGCTGAAATAGCAAGACCGACAAATATCAGAAATTTTAATCTGAAACTTCTCATTGACACAAAGTCGATTTAACAAGCCATCGGGGAACCTTGTGTAGAAACGCCTATTGGGCCCTACTGAGTGATAGAAATTTATATTGTTGTCGTTCGGTTTAATCTCCGGGCAGACTGGTTTGATGATAGCAAGAGGGACAAATTGAAAACTTAGGAGACGTTGAGACTTAGTTCATTGTTCAATGGAATCATGTCGTGCCAGAGTTCATAACAACGGAAAATAATTAAAATATCAAAAGCGATCGCTACGGACGGTATTACCCACTAGCTTTCATTTGAATGATCACATTGCAGGATTTTGTGGACAGATTATTGAAAACTTGTTGAAGCCATTACTCCAACGGAACAACTGAGGTTTGACTATTGAGCGACAAGGTTAGAAATCCGGGTCTCATACGCTAAGTTCCTGAAAAATTGAATTCCAAGCTTGAGGTCGCTCAGAATCAGGAAATTTCGTCAATGGACTACACTCATTTATTTATTTATCTATTTATTATTATTATTATTATTATTATTATTATTATTGTTATTATTATTATTATTATTATTATTACTATTATTACTATTATCGTTATTTCTTTTAACAAGAACGTCTAATTTGGGGAATGAGGTTGAGCGTTTTAAAATTTGAAGACTGTTATTTTATCCGTATATCCGTTATTTTATCCGTATATATTCTGTTATTTTATACTGTTCATTTAAAAAAAACATTTGGTGGAAATTAAAATGTTTTTAGTATGTTCTTAACTTTTAGTAAGCTCAGCCTCAACGTTCTTATAAAAAAAGGTTTTTATATAAAAAAGTGTACTTGTAAGCACTGATCACTGAATGCCCTAAACCTATTGGGACGAACCGACGAAGAGGAAATACATGGCCATTTCAATTGTTATGAACGTTGTCGGATTTTCAACTCTTGGACCCCGACAAAACCAAAAGGTCATATGGATTGATGCCAATCCTTTGTAATTCGGAAGTAATTTCACAGTTGTTGGTGGCATAGGATAAGTGAAAAGACCATAAACAATTCCCTCTGTGATTCGTTTACTATAGTTGTGAGCCATAGTCAAGTTTGGTAAATTTATTATAAAATTATTCATCTCTCAGTAGGGCATTTTCGCATTTTTGGTATGCTGTCGTTGATTGAAATTAACAGCTGTGTAACAACGTCATCATGGTCTACCAAGACTCTAGTCAACACCCTACAGGACAGGATTGAAAACTCAAGCAAGAAATTACCAGAGTTATATATAATTTACAAAGACGTACTCTTTAGATTTTGCGTTGAGGATCTTTTTCATCCTCGTATTTGACTCAACAACTTTAAACCGCGCGAGTTTTTTATTATCCGGTTTGTATCGAATGAACTCCCACTCATGCTATTACTAATAAAGGAAAGTACGAGTGGCAAAATAATAAGAAAAAAAGACCAGAAGTTCAGGACGATGAATAAAGTCTGCAAATTTTATTTTCTTTCGATAATTTTTACGTGGTCAAATGAATGAGTGTTCCGCTCTCCTAAATTGGTTGCTTAGGAGGAAAACCGCGAGAGATAGGCAGATACTAACTATCCGATAAGCCGACTATTGACCATATGTCGGGCTTTACATACATTCTCTAAATTTATGCATTTAATAAAAAAGCTTTTAACATAGCTTCTGTGTTTGATGGTTGGTTGGTCCCTACGCCGTAGGGAACATTTCTTAAAGGCGCTATGTGGTGGAAATTTTTAAAGGTTTTCAGTCAAACCTTGTTGTGAAATCAAAGTAAGTAGCTTTTACCCATACACGAACTGCCTTAAAAGCAACAATAGAAAGATTTCAAGTGATCTTTATTTTTAAATGGATAAAAGACCCACATAATAAATAAAAGGTTTTAACGAGTTTTCCAACACACAATCAAAAGATGTTTTTTCTTTCAAATTGCAATCCAACGGCATCCTGGGATTCCATGCCCAAAGACAGGTTTGTTATAAGTTTAGAAAACTAGAATAGTAATCTCAGTGAGCTAAACAAAAGTTATGTTTGCTGCTTTGGGGTGTCCTTTGATCCAAATATGGAATATGTCGCTTATTTTTTTTAAAAGCTAAACCTGATGACATATTCATTTCCGAGATGATTTTAATATCTCTCACGGAATTGGGAGACATATAGATTATTAAAAACACTTCAAAATGGCACACGATAAATAGAATGGCGAAACACTGGTACACTGCACTAATGCATAATGGTACATTTTGATCCACTGTACCTTTTTGAAAAATTATTAATGAAAACTGATTAATTGTTTGCTATTTAACAGGTTTGTCACTGGTCCCTGGAAACTTGCAGAGATGATTTTCCTTCAGCGTAAAGGAAGATAACAAGCCTACTTCGAGATTGCAATACGGCTCGTTTTAACAAAGTAATAACCTTTGTTACACGGCTCAGAAACATTGGTATAACGTAAACAAAGGTCTGTACGCCTAGCCTTAAGACGATTAAGTTATCAAGGGGCATCCTAGGGGCTAGTTATAAAAGGACGCTATCACATCCAAAACGACGACTGGATAGAAGTCAATCATGAACAACACATTATTTAACGGTAGCATACAAAATCATTACGATGATACCGAAACAATGAACCTGTCGGGAAATGAATCCAATACCACAAACAAACATATTCCATCCTCGAGTGACATCCATCTCCCTCTTGTGTTTTTGGGCGTCCTCGCTTGTCTCATCATTGCCGCCAATTCACTGGTCATTGTTTTGGTTTACAGAAACAAGCAACTGCGAACAACTACCAACTTATATCTAGCATGTCTGGCTTTTTCCGATCTACTATCAGGATTGATTCCAATTCCTTTGATATTTGCCTGCAATCTCATGCCATTTGCAGACAGTATTGCTGCTTGCATTGCCATGGATCTTGCATCTCGGTTTATCGCCTTCTCCACGATACTACATCTGGTGATTGTCACTTTTGAGCGTTATGTGATGATAATCCACCCAATGCAGTACCGCAAGATCATTTCCAAGCAAACAACAGTGGCTTCACTGATCCTCATCTGGATTTTTTCACTCAGTGTGTCACTTATTCAGCTGTTTTGGATCAGCCTAGACTCCACCCAAACGCTGACACACGAGCGACGTGCCGACGCTATTTACAGCTACTGTTGTTTCGTATTCCTGGTCGTGCTTCCTGTGATCCTCCTTGCAATCATTTACGTCCGAATTTTTCTAGTCCTTCGATCACAGCTAAAGAAAATTGGTCGACAGCTCTCTCATGTTACGCGTGTAAGACGCATGAGGCAAAAACGGGGCCAAAAGCGAGCGGTGATCATTTTTGGCTCAATGATCCTTGCCTTTATCTTAGGTTGGTTTTCATACTTTCTAAGTGGAATTTTCTATGACGAGAATGTTGCAATCCATGTTCCACCGATTGTCGATACGATTCTTCTCTTTATGAGATTTGGCACCTCTCTTGTCAATCCTCTGTTGTACACGTTCTTTAAAGAGGATTTTAAAAGCGTTTTAAAATCTTACTTTTACAAAAATCAACCTGGTTGCTTTGACAAAATTCCATTGAGTAGTATCGCTCTTTCTTAAGAACGACACGACATCTCTTACTGAGTTTTCCTCCCATCAGAATAATTTAATCCTGCATATAACGAGATAGTTGTTCGTATATAGTTGTTTAAAACATGGAATAAATTTCAAAATTATAGCAGGCAAACAAAGTTTGAACACATATATAAAAATACCTCAATGATAACGATTGAAACTTCCCTTTGAGGTTGAACCCAGGCTACACTCTATAATATTATAATAATTTATTTTATAAGAATATCGAGGCTGAAATTTGCGAAATTTTAAGAATATTTTAAAAACAAACCTTAGTTTAAAATTTTGAAACAATATAATTTTGTTTTTTGAACATTTGTAAAAAGAATTTTACAATTACATGTTTAAACTAAACTGTAAAATGCTTCCTTTCTCTAAACGGTAAAACAAGCTTATAAAAAGATAAAAACCTGCTCTAACCAAAATTCGAGGCTAATTACAGCTCGATACAGATCTGGACACCTAACAATTGTAATTGATACCCCAATACATTCTAAAATGAAAATGCCATACGCTATAATCTTAGAATATTCATTGGAATAATTTCAGCCTAACATCGGTAGAAAAATAAGAATATTCAGCCGGGGCCGGAAAACCAATATTCTTATAAAAAGAAATGAGTGTATGCGACAACACTTTGAGGTGGTACACTATTTACTTTTCTTGATAAATCATGACTGTACAATCACAGAACCGGAGAGCCATATATATATATTTGAAGCAATCATTGAGGCTATTTCTAATGTCATACAATAAGTACCACACTCAATAAATTTCAGGTTGTTTGAAGATAGTCTAATTGCGTAAAGTAAATGCAGATTAACATACTTTTAGGGTTTTAGGGCTATTAGTCTGCGGTTTGCGGGAAATTACTCGATATACATGCACGTAAGCAAGCGCAAGGTCAATTCCCAACCTTGACAGACATTTTAGGTGGCTCGATACAGTTATTTGATGGACCATACTTCCCCTTTTCAAGCAACTACTGGGCAGTCTTCTCTTTATCGATCGATGTGATATTTTACACCAGTGGTTGGCGTTGGATTGAAGTTTGGAAGTGTATATATTTTGGCAAAATAGATACCACCATGACGTCAGTAACCAAAATAATCGAAATCAGTTAATGGAGAATTTTGCACGTTCTAGATTTGAGTTTAAAGAAAACTTTGATTTAAATCTTGGACAATGTTGTGTGCAATCAAAATATACAAAAATAAAATAATCGCGTATGTTTGATTTGGAATAAATCGTAAATCCGTTCAAACTATAGAGTTTGTAAGGTAAATTTTAATAGAACAAAAACTAAAGAATACCTTTTAAAAATGACTAGAAAATAGTATCCAACTGTGCCTTGAAGTTGTTCGGCTTTGGCGGCATGAAAGCCTTTCTGGTTTTCACTTTTGCCAGCTTCAGAGTTTCAAATCGCTTGCTTACAAATTCTTGCAATTTTTATTTTTTCTTTTTACAGAAACTGCCCGGTAGATTTTGTTTTTCAAATAATCTTCAGCACGCATATTTGATGATGTCAACATTTTGGCCTTTAAGTTTTATTGAAATCGATTTCGTGGAACACTGTTGAATTTAATAATAAAAAGGACGTATCAAGAGAACGTCTAAACAGACGTTGTTATAATATGTTAATACATATTCCTTTTAATGCGTGCGGAATTCTTTCGATATGATTATGTTGTACATACTTATTATAGTAGAAAAGGAAGGTATTGGGCAATACTATATAACGGTATTGGCGGGTATCGTACACTCTGATTTGTAAATATCACAATTACTTCTCAATTTTGAAATACCACTTGCGATACTATTGCCAAATACCACTACAGGCCAGTTTTGAAATGTTTTATTGATTTACTTGAAATCCAACGTACATAATTTTTCTACCCTTGTCCTTTCAATTTATCATGTACCATAGTTCAAGGATTGGGTGGTTGCAGATGTAATACAAATCAGGAAACTTAGTTTGTAAATGTTATTTGATTGAATTAAAGCTTAATGATAATTGATTGTATAGGTTTTTTGATGAATGCGAGCTCTATAACAAGTAAGAAAATTTGTCGATTGAAGTCATTTAAATAATCGATTTGGAGCGACATATTTACTCTAGAAATACACCGTGATAATCATTTTACATCTTATCCTATAAGTGACCTCAAGTACCTACGCACTCTGTAATATAGCTATTTCTTCAATATCATATCTCTAATAATCCCAACTTCGTACTTAAATAAAGTATATGCTCGAAATTGTCAACTGGCGAAATGTTGTCATCTAATCCAGGATAACTTCATATTTGCAAATTTTACACTCCTGTTAAGCTCAAAACAAAGACTAAATTGTCAAAATAGACTTCTTCGCGTAAAATGCATTGAATATCACCTACACACTTGTGGTTTGGTCTTGGGCTTTTAAGTGTTTCTTAAAACGCGTTTAGAAAGGGTTAACAAGTTCAAGTACCTTGGGGTCCTCCTAGACAACACTCTATCTTGGAAGGACCACATAGAATATATTGGTAACAAGATCAAGATTAGGTGTTCTGCATCAAGCGCGTAAGGTTCTCCCCAAGCCAACTTGCCTAATGCTCTACAATACTATAGTTTTGCCATTATTTGATTACTGTTCGCCTGTCTGGGACAGTTGTGGGGCTGGAAGCAAAGATTACCTAGATAAGCTAAATAGACGTGCTGCATGCATTATTGATGGTCGATCAGTAGGGGCTGAGGAATTAAAATCAACACTTGGTTGGCCCAACCTACAAGCGCGCAGAAATTATCTCAAATGCCTTTTAGTTCATAAATGTCTTCACGGAATAGCGCCTTCGTACTTACTTTCAGAGTTTAGGCACGCGCATCTTTACCATGGCTATAACACCAGAAGCCGTGATTTGTTGCGCCCTCCCTTCGCAAAAACTGCCAAGTATCAGGGGAGCTTCAGAATAAACGGTGCTCGAACTTATAACACCATCCCGAGAACCATTAGACTGGTAGAGGCGTTCAGTAAATTTAAAACCAAACTAAAGTGCCATCTTAAGCAGTAACGCCCGCGGTACAAGCTGCATTTATAACTTAATTATTTGTCTAGTTTTTTTTTTTGTTTCAATGTTTTGTGTTTTGTCTTGTGCTGTGTCAGGGCTCCATTTAAACTAGCTCTGCTAAATTGGATGCCCCTGGATAAAATATTGAATTAAATAAATAAATAGTGATATTTGTTTAAGAACGACAACGACTTCCACAACGACAACGACTTCCTCGTTGTTTGCGTAAATTCTGAGGTTGCATAAAAAAACAATTCTTTGTTTAGTCATGATGTGAATAATAGTCGTGGTTACACCACCCTGTGTAAAAATGATTTTCCCAGTATAATTTACCTTGGTAAAAAAGCAAGGACTTTTATTTGACATGGATAATTAAGATTACAGGTATCCTAGTGACTTTCGAGGGTGAAACATATCTATTTTTACTGTTATTTTTCTATTTTACTCTGATGTATTCATGGTCCAGTCAAAGCTAGCAAAAGGGAACGCGACATATTACCATGATTTTCAGTGGTTATATTTAATGTATTTACAATTTCTGCCTCAACTGTAGGTAAAGTGACAAAAGAAAGCGTCTGAAAATGTTTTTCTAGCTACAAAGTCGGTCTTCCTTACCTTTCCTGTTCCTTTTAACAATAAACGAATTAAAGCGATATGGAAACCTTTATTTGATTAAGTTGATTAATTTCAGTAGGTGACTCTTTTGTTGAAGAGAAAAAGAGAAAAAGAGAGAAAGAGAGGGAGAGAGAGAGAGAGAGAGAGAGAGAGAGAGAGAGAGAGAGAGAGAGAGAGAGAGAGAGAGAGAGAGAGAGAGAGAGAGAGAGAGAGAGAGAGAGAGAGAGAGAGAGAGAGAGAGAGAGAGAGAGAGAGCTCATATCCTTACGCTCAGATCAGTAAGCTGTCGCGATATCGCCGTGCCATTGCAAATTCTACAGCCTTACGTTCCTGTACCTCCTGTATTTTTCATCTTTCATATGGAATACAATCTGTTCATTCAGGGAAGTAAGTTTTAAGTTACTCACATAATTGAACCATTTCAAGATATCAGTGTAGACTGAGGACATAATAGGACAGCCCAAAAAGGTGTGACTTACAGAATCTTGACTTGAACGTTGACTACAGTGATCATCGGCTGTAATTTTAAATTTTTTCAACTCTCGATTAGTAACAGTTATCCTATGCAGAAGCTCAAAACTATTGCCTTAATTTTATTGTCTTTAATTATTTTGTATATCTTTTAAAAGTTGGCCTTACAGGAGACAAACGAATCAGGGAAAAGTTGTTTCCAAGCTTTATTACACCCATTTTGAAATCACTGGTGATCCTTGCAATCTGATTGGCTCTCAACACTGCGATTCATTCCCAAATTGCACCATTTTTTGCTCTAAATCGCATCCTTTCTTTAGCCCATCAAAATGGAAATGAAGTAACAAATAGAATATTAATATTGACAATAAAACCTTGTGATTTCAAAATAGGTGTAATAAAGTGGTAATTGAACTTTGTGTCGTGAAATTTTGGTCTGAAATCATACTTGTGATTTCAAATCAAACTCGCGCAGCGCGCTCGTTCGATTTTGAAATACCGCGTATGATTTCAGACCAAATTGCACTCCACTCAGTTCAATTACCATTATTTAGCACCTGTAGGCACATTGATATAGTTCTCATTAAAAATATTGTAATAATGTTTGTATCTCATTTTGACCAAGGAGAGCGTAAGGTTTGGTATCTCGTGAGCTGGCAATGTTCAGCTGACGAATTCCTTGATAGGTGTTCCTTAACTTTTATTTCAAATAAACGATATTTTTTTGTCACATAAGGCAAATTTTACACTAAAGACTCAGGTGAACTTGAAGCCGTGCTCTTGAAGGTTAGGTGCACTTGAAGTGCACTTAGACTTTTGCCGCAAATAAGGGGTTCACACTAAGCGCTTCAAGTGCACTTACGACATATAGGCAGGAACCGAGCGGAGATTGATTGAAATGAATAAACTGTATTTGCCGCTAGGAAAAAAGTTGGCCGGCAGGCTGTCGGCAAAAATAGTATTTCTTTGAGGGATCCGCAACGTATCAACACCGCCAAAACGAAAAGATTCCGTTGCACTCTCAACTGTCAGTGGATTTGTTCGCAACCTTACATTGGTATTAATCTATTAACAAAAGGAAAATCTTGTTCTTGGTGTCTAAATAAAGGAGTGCTATCGACGTTTTCGAGTTATGAAAATTTAACAATACAGCAAATTGTAATCGACGGGGTCGTTCTCATCCTGTTAGGAAGTTGTAAACAGCGTTATGTGCGGGCTAAGTATTGTTAAAACAAATCTTCCAAACCCACAAGAGTTTGCCACCAAATCTCGCCATCAGGATATATTGGGTGATGAAAGATTGACATTCAAGTAATTGGGTTGCCATGTTCTGATTTCATAAGTGAGCTGGTAAGGAAGGGTATAGCCTCCCTTGAGACTGTACTTCGGCCCTTTGAACTCTAGTCTGTTTACTGGGCAACTAAGAGCGATCACCCAAGTGAAAGCGAAACCCGATCACACTCAAGTACGTGCCTAGTAAAAACCCACCTATTGTTCATAATAGATATTGTTCTCTGTTCCTCACGTTTACTTGATTTTGCGTTTTGTCCCTTACATCTTCTAATTGCGACCTGAGAGACTTGAAAGGCTTGCGGAGAACTGTGACCTCGTGAGATTTAAATGCCCTTTGTGTGTGTTCTGAGCCCTCTCTTTAAATTGGAGCTTTTCGCTTTAAAACGAAAGGAACCCAAATACCAAAAATTCATTTCTCATGTATTTACTGTAAATGAAACCTTTATCAAGCGGACACCTCGAATAAAGTGGCCAAAGTGCACATGCTCATTTCTATTGTTACAAACCTATATTAAACGACAACTTTTATTACAAGTCAGCATTGCAGACAACGGAAATGCGAAAGATTAACACCCACGAATATGTCATCAAAAGCGTGACTTGACAAAAGACTTCTAAGTTTGCGTCAGCATTGGTAAAAAAAATAAGGAGTAAAGAATCGGCGGAAATGCAAATACCACGTACAAGAAGCCTCTACAGCCAGTTTGCAATAAATCCTTCCTTGGTCAGTTTATCTTTCAACCAGTTGCAAGAAAATAATTCACCTTGAAATACACACTCGTAGGGTAACTCCAAACCGTATCCGCCACTTCTGATATATCCGTTGTTGCCGGAGTATTCCAGACCAGACTAGCCGTTAGCAAGGCTACTAACTTGCCCCCAAAGGGAAACTTTAAGACTGTTAAAACAGTTGCGAATCGGTGATCTTAGGATATATTTTACATTTTGTATTCTATTCTGTTACGGAATTCTTCGAACTCTATTGTGCTTGATTCAGTGTTTAGTGTTGTTAGTATCCAATTTGGATAGCCGTTGGCTTTCAAAACTGAGTTTTTTTTTTAACTCGCTTATTTTCTTCATAAACCAAAGTCTGAGCTCAAAGTAGCAGATTGTAGACGACGGTGAACTTGTGGAAATCCTGATACTGATCAGTACGAGTCGGTTTCCACTACACTGTGACATTTGTTGAGTCATATGGACCACATATAAGCAAGGTTCCAGGAATTGAATTCTGCCGTTCTTTTCCTTCCCCGAAGTCAACTTGAATGATTATCAATGGCATAAAAAGGGCTCACTCCATTTTCATTAATTTGGTCATCGTGCCAAAAACAAGTGGCTACCACATATATTGAGGGATGGGGGCGGTCTCCAAAGCTCTGCTTTCAAAGTTTCCAATATAGGAATTGGGCACTATGCCCAAATTGGGCCAATCTGTTATCCCAGTCTTTTCATTTGACTGAAATGTCACATTTGGCCTTTTTTAAGACTTCGGCTAAAAGACTCTGGTAACAAAATTCGATATCGTATTTTGGGAGCAAAAAACATTCTTAAAAAGCGACAAACCGTAAGGTCAAACCACTGGTGTCCCAAAAAAAAAAACGAATGTGGTTTTTAAACAATGCTTATTACAGCTTTTTGAGTATAGTTGTTATCGTGATGACTGATTACGCTAAACGATTCTAGTAAAAAATCGATATTCGACTTTGGGAACAAAACACGTTCATGGAAAACGATTTTAGATTGTAGTGTCAAGCTTATTCTTCTATAATCTTGTTGCTCTAAAAACAAACATGCTTTTCTTTGGTTCAGTGCAGCTTTTGAAGTTAAATTGTTTTCGTGATGACGGCATCTGAAACTAATTAGTCAAATGTTAGCTGTTCTGTAAACATTTTGCGGCAAAGGTTGCGTAGGAGCAATTTCCTAATTAAAAAAAAAACCCGCAATTTTTGATATTTGTAACAATTTGCAAACATTTTTTTTACTTGGCTTCATTCACCAGACTAAATCGTAATATCAATAGCTAAACCTTGCTTCACATTTCATAATTATTTCTACAGTACAAAACCTCTATACATAACGATATACATTTCGGATGATTTACCTATCCGTAAATTATTGATCAGTACTACTGCCGTTAACAAAAGATGAACAGAAAAGCCACGATAAGGTCTTTTCTTTTTAGAGTAAGTAAAAAAAAAAAAAAAAAAAACAACACATATGCAACATATTTAGTCATTTAATTTCATTGATATTAATTCCTGTGATTAGCACCTTTTCGAAACTCCATTGGAAACGAAGTTAATTTTCAGTTATCCAAAGTTTCCAAGGCGATTTAAGTATCAAATCCAAGAGAAGACAGGAAAAGTCAGCGTAACAGACGCCCTTAGAAATTCAATGTGCCGGTGCGCGCACTATGGTGACAACTGTTCTTGTTCCTCTCACCTTTCTTCCTTTCGAAAACGGGTCGGAAAGAAATACCAATACTGAAGGGTTGGTTTCTAAAATATGTCTAAAAATCGACGCTTCCTTGCAACTAATTTTTTTTCACAAGGTTAAGGTTGAGCCAAACATTAAATAAAATTTCCAAAGTCTTTATGGTGAAAAACCGAGACGGGCTCGAAGCGCAGAATATTTTTCAATTATAACTAGTTTAAAACGTTCAAACGGCTAAGACTAGATTGACTATCTTTCTACAATCAAGCGTGATTGAAAAGTGGTGTCTTTCATAAGGATATTCGTGTACAATTTCTTTAGCACACGCTGCTAGCTAGCTACTTGCGAACAGTATTAAAATCGTAAGGAAGTTGAAATTGTGATTAACACAGCCATCTTTTCTCATACAACATAGCTCAGTGTACCGTCTAAATCAGCCTTAACGATCCACGGCTTCATTAATGGTTAGTTAGCAGCATTGAGTAAAACAAATAATGTCATTTATGAAAACAAAATAAACTAAGGAGATCTGTTAAGAGGTTAAGGATGACTTTTTTTTTGATATTTTTGTCTATAATTCGTATAAACATAATTAAAAAAAGCTTTTATAAAGAAACATCATTATGCCTAACACCACTTAGGACGAGAGCCATATCATATATATAATATTTTGAAGCAATCATTGAGTCTATTTCTAATGTCATACAATAAGTACCACACTCAATAGATTTCAAGTTGTTTAAAGATAGTAGAATTGCGTAAAGTAAAAGCAGATTTACATACCTTATGGTTTTTTTTTGTTTTTAAAACCTGCGTCAAGCCTATTCCGCTCTCTTTGAATACTATTAGTCTGCGATTTGCGGGAAATTATTCGATATACATGTAAGCAAGCGCAAAGTCAATTACCGACTTTGAAAGACATTTAAGGTGGCTCTATACAGACATAAAGCGATGATGGAGTAACTTTTGGTGAATTTATACTTGGCATTGCTCTCATAAACCTTCTTGGGTTTTTTTTTTTTCACTTCGTTAAAATCTTTCAATCACTTGACAATTATACTGTTCATATTACAGGTTAGTCTTAACATAAGAAGATATCAGTTCTCTTTGAATGTTGGAAAATATCCTATTTTCGACTTACTGAAGTGATGAAATCAAGCCGTGTCATCTTAGTTTGTAAATGTTATTTGATTAAATCAGAAAGCTTAATGATAATTGACTTGTATAGGTTTTTTGATGAATACAAGCTCTATAACAAGTAAGAGAATTTGTCGATTGAAGTCATTTAAATAATCGATTTGGAGCGACATATTTACCCTAGAAATACACTGAGATAATCATTTTACATTTTATCCTATAAGTGACCTCAAGTACCTACGCACTTTGTAATATAGCTATTTCTTCAATATCATATCTCTTTAATAATCCCAACTTCGTACTTAAATAGAGTATTCTCGAAATTGTCAACTGGCGAAATGTTGTCATCTCATCCAGGATAGCTCCATATTAGCAATCTAACTCTCCTGTTAAGCTCACAACAAGGACTAATAATATCGCAAAATATAGCTCCCTTCATACAATTTGGTATTAAACGGACTTCTTCACGTAGAATGCAATGAATATCACCTACGTACTTGCGGTTTGGTCTTGGGCTTTTAAGTATTTCTCAAATGAAAAATGCATATCGTTAGTGATATTTGTCTGAGAACGACAACGACTTCCACAACGACAACGACTTCCTCGTTGTTTGCGTAAATTATAAGGTTACATAAAAAACATTTTTTGTTTAGTCGCGATGTGAATAATAGACGTGGTCACACCACCCTGGGTAAAAATGACTTCCCCAGTATAAATTTCCCTTGGTAAAATAGCAAGGGTTTTATTTTACCTGGACTGAATTAAGGTTACAGGCAGTGCCCTCATGACTTTCGAGGGCGAAGCAGGGACGATGGAGAGAAGAAGAAGAAGAAGAAGAAGAAGAAGAAGAAGAAGAAGAAGAAGAAGAAGAAGAAGAAGAAGAAGAAGAAGAAGAAGAAGAAGAAGAAGAAGAAGAAGAAGAAGAAGAAGAAGAAGAAGAAATAGAAGAAGAAGAAGAAAAAACACAAAAAAGAACAATTACACTTACCTGTTCGCTATGATTCGTGACGTGTGGATCGCAGCGAGACAGCCGCTAAGCATTGCAAAGACTTAAAAATTTGTGTCCTTGTTGATCTAACTGTAAATCCGGATCTCAATGCCCTTTCTCGGTCAGAAAAACGCAGTAATCTCGCAATTAGCCCTCTTTGCTTTAATCGGTTTCGCTTTACCAATACGATGAACTCTTTGAAACTCAATATTGTTAGCAGGATAATCAAAGCCATGGTCGTTCCTTCCCGATGTATCAATGCAAAGCTTTTGAGTGTCGCCTCCGTCCTCATCCATCGAAGGACTGGTTTCCCTCATTCAAAAAAGAAAAAAAAAAAAAAAAATCAGGTTTTCTCTTCCGTTGTACGCTACTGCGTAAAGTTGTTTTCAATGAAGTTCCAAAGGCTCCTTTATATTTGAGACCTTGATATGTTTGATCTTCTTTTGCGGCTGCTTAATCTGTTCGTTCAACCGAGTTAAAACTGTGTCCATATTTTTGACTTTGGTGTCCGGTTGCTTCTTTGAATTTTTCTTTCATTACGCTGGTGTTGCTTTTTAGTTTTCCCCTCCTCCTCAATCTTAACACCTCTGTCACACATCCCATTCTAAGTGGTCTCGATGATATCGAGTTTCCTGAGTTTGGCGATAATCTTATCTAGTTTGTCTGTCCCGTCGTCCGCTATATTTAGCGCTCGTAGCACTTCGTCTTCGTCTTTTGTGCGATTTTCTGGTGAATTGGTCTCTGAAGAAATGGAACTATTTCTTTCTACATGTTTTCGTTTAACATATAGGAAGATGTTAGCTATAGCCATGCAGGGGTCAAAGGAAAATTGGCAACTCGATCAGGGCTAAAACAAAAAACAAAAAAAAAAAAAACACGTCAAAGCGCTGCTCGTTCCTGTCCCAGTCTCAGAAGAAGCATTATATTTGTTGAATTTACATAACAGTAACATTGACAAATATAATAAAGATGTAGCTTGTGACTTATGTATAATAAAATCGCTGCGTAATAAATTCATTCAGTTGAGTATGGTAGACTCACAAAAAGTAAAAAAAAAAAATAAATAAATAAAAAAACTTGAATGTTTTGCTAAACATCGAGCGTAAAGAAATTTATGTTCAGGTCATAATAAAATATTCTGCAAAAATTTTGTAATCGAAGTTTCGTGGGAAACTCTCAGATGTCAATGTGAATACAAAGTCAGCCATCCAACGTGAACCGGCGGCAGTGCTGGACTTGTCAGTGTCAACATTAGCAAAAGTGCACGGCCTCAGTATATATTAAATAGATTGTCCCCGTAAACGTCAAGCCATAGCGTAGTCTGCTCAGCGAGAGAGAAAACATTGAGTGACCTTATTTTTCTAGACCCCCCAATAAAAGAAATTGTCATATGCCCGGCTTACTTTTCTAGACTTCTATCTCAAATGCCTTTCAATATATTTGCTCAAAGTGTTCCACACAAGTTAGTATCCGAAAGTTAATACATATAGATTCAAGAACTCTTACGTTAATCGACTAATTTTTAAATACAATTTGGCTATGTAGGTACTTTTTTACTCAAATACTCAATTGTGACATAAGATATGTATTTTTTATCTTGTGAAGAAATAGACTTTTTTATTTATTTATTACAGTAGGTTTTGACAGTGAGACAAGTTCACAGTGGATTTGAAGTGTACTTAGAAAAAGCTAACCGAAAGTATAATGACTTCAGGTCTTCGTGGTTTCTTGAAAAAAGTGATAAACTAGGATATTTTTTAAATATTTGATTGAAACTCAACAACAACTGACCTATAGAGTATGAATACTACCAAGAGTGAGATTGATATATGGCGATATGTAAATTATCCACTCGATTTCAGACGAAAGCTCGACACTCTAAGAGGTAATATCAATTTTGACGAAAGTTTTAATTTACGACATTCGTGTTAATGCGTCAACCTTTTGAATGTTTTTTTATGACAATTTTGGTATGAATTTCCTGTCAAAATATCGCAAAGATAGAAAAAAAAAATTACCAAAAGAGAAGAAAAGAAAATTGCGGTTGGTCCATATTTTTAAGTACTTAAAACCTAAAATGAAAAAACAAAAAATGAAAACAAAAACAACTTTATGAAACAGTATCGATACATACAATAGGCTAGCATGACCTTTAATAATCGGTTAAAAGTCTACAGCAACTGACCTGTAGATTATGATGTTTTAAATTATTGGAGTTGTAAATATCATTTAATTTCAATTGTGTTTTGTTTATCGTGGCATAACTGCATACAAGTTTAGAGCTAGCTCAACTGAATACATTTTTAGCTAATAAAGTGTACTGACCACACTGAGTAGAGCTGTGTTGTATATTGTAAGAGTAAGATTAACCTCTAACGATATTATTTGCGGGTTATAATCACCCACTCAACTTCAGATGAAACCACGTACGAAGCTGGAACAAAATGTTCGATCGGGATTCGTGTAGTCATACGTCAGCTATTTGAGTAGATTTATGATAATTTTGGATTGAGTCATTTTGAATTTCCTGTAACTAAAACATGCGATAAGTAGAAAGGAAAGTTAATGAAGAGATGTGGCAGTGGGATGTTTGTGGCAAGGCTAGGTACACGCTAAGATATATTGGGATGACCTTAAATGCCGTTATACGTTTAAGTGGGTACTTGAAATAGAGTGACCTCTCCTCGCAGAGAAAAAAAACCTAAAACAAAACGCGGAATAATGACAACAAAAGATACTGGACCAAGAGTAATTCAACCGTGAGGATCGATTACATTGCAAAAAAAGGGAAGGCCAGGCCTTACAGCTGCGAAAACAACAACAGCTTCAGAATGGTATATAAAGAGACACAGCCTTAGGAAAATCATAATGACTTTTCGCTTGTCTGCAATACTCAGTAGCTGGAAATACTGGACGGAAATGGCGGAGTCAATCGTTATTGTTATAGTAAGTACAAACGATTATAATGATGTTCATTTGCTCAATTAAGTAAGCTACTGTCGCTTTTTGCAGCAAAATTAGTTAACAAAATTTGTCAGCGAAATGTGGCCAGAGATTCAAGAATAGTCTTCTGTGTGCACTTTTTTTTGCTTTCTCACTTAGCATGTCAGCTCACACAGCGATTCATTTCTTTGTACTTTAAGTCTTAAAGACTGAGAACGCTCAGAGCACAAAAAATTCTTTAAAATACTGATTTTTTTCAACTGACATGTTGGAACGTATTAAATATTTTTTTCGTCTATTGTAACTAACGTATGCATGCTCCAAGTCGTAACTAGCAAAAGGGAAGGCGACATACTATGATTGTCAATGATCATATTTATTGCATTTACAATTTCTACCCCAAATGTAGGTAAACTGATATATTTAGAAAGCATTTTAAAATGTAACTTTTCTATCTACAAAGTCAGCACTCCTTTCCTATCGCAGATCTTTCAACTGTTTCTTTTAACAATAAACGAAAACGATACGGAAACCTTTATTTGGTCACCAAGTGACTCTTTCTGAGGTAAAGGAAAAAAAAAAGAAAGAAAATATGAAGAATACATGCTCATGTCCTTACGCTCAGATCAGTACGCTGTCGCGATATCGCCGTGTTATTGCAAATTCTACAGCCTTGCCTTGCCGTATTAAAGAAGAATCATGAGATTTCAGAGCTCGAGTATATTGCCCATGACCACCTTTTCCCACACGTCTTACTTTCGCTTTCGTGCTTTGGGCCCGATTTTATCCTCCTACGTAGTTGGGGCCTTAAACTACCCTTAGGTATCACACTTGCGTTGGTTCCTTTTTTAGCCTCCAGCGTATAGTTTAACGCAGCAATAGCTAAGATTACAGTTTGATATGGAAGAAACAAAAATTATAGGGCTTGCCAAAAATGCTTACATCATATTAAGGGTGGGAGTAGAAGAAGTTCTTCACAACGGCAAAATGTTTTTACCTCTAAATATATGCTTCCTGCGACGAAACTGGGATTACTAACAAAATACTAATCTCTTGTCTTACCTCATCGTATCGGTTGTGCTTTTAGGGAGAATTCGTTGTATTTGGAGCAGTCCGAATTATTGTCTAGGCATTGTAGCCTTCATTTTTTCTTCATTTTCATTGGCTCTAAAACAAAGGGTCACGGGTTTTCTAAAGTTTCGATTTATAGGATCAGTTAGGAAAGTAATTAGCACCCAAAGAAGTTGAAAGTTATGAAACATCTTAAAACTTAACGGCCCAAGTATAACTACGCCTCAAAATCTTTGCATCATTTAAATTCCTGCCGGTCAGGTTTTACTTACTGATCTTCAAAGGATTTGAAATAATGTGCTGTGGAGAGGAACAAGGAGTAACAGGGAGTTCTTACTTTTGTAAAATTGCGTCATTTACCGTTACATATATGCACTTCACGACGTTTTACTTATGATGCGAACTGAATCTATGAAAATGAGTTTCTTTCAGTGGGAAATCGTGCTTTCACAGCTCACGGTTTAATTTAGGGAGCGATATAACATCCGTTAGTAACTTTCTCTTTTCATTAGACGACTATCAATTATCACTTATCATTTTTTTTCACCCGGTGTAATATTTTTTTACAATAAATTCCTAAAAGTATTAATGAGTTACATAATAGTTCCGTTGAAATCTTGTGTATTAAGTGTCTATTTAATGGTTTGCACTGGAACCTGTACAATTCCACAAAAACAGGGGCATTTCTTGCTACAGAAGTATTGCTTAAAATCTGCCATCTGATTACTCGTTGTGCACTGAAAAATAGTTCTTCTTTCCGTTTACCGTATTTCTCTTCTCGTCTTTCATAATAGTTAAGTCAATGAACTAAATATGTCCATTGCTTTTCCCTTAGATTGCGGCTGCCCTTCTGTTGGGTGGTGTGGAAGTTCAGTCAAAGCTTGTCAGCCTTAGTTCATTCTGGAGAGAGAAACACCATGGCATAAACACACCTTGCGGGGGTAATCTGATAAGAATTTCCACCATTCCGTCGCCAAGCAACGCCGATACCGAACAATTACAAGTAGAGTGCAACGGGCGAGACACACGTGATCACCTGTCCAGTAAGTAAATCAAACTTAGTTTAATTGTCCTATTTGAGAACGATTACAAACGTTTTGAAGAAAAGAGGAAGAAGAGGAAGTAAATGTTACAAAGAACAAACCAATTAATGAACGATAAAACCAGCGAATGAACGAAAGTTGAATGGATGAATGTTCTGGAAGAAAATATTGTAGACAACGACTTGGATTCTTTGGTTACATTACACTTGTAATTTGATCCTAGCACTTGTGATAAGCGATTTAAGTTGGGGACGAAACCGTTTTTGCTTTGGTTTTGCCTTGGTGCGCCCAACCAAAGGGAGGTAAATTCAAAACTAATCGTGAGTTCCTGCCAGGCATTTTCCGCGCGCGCTTGATATCGGCTCTTGTGTTGTTTACGCCTTTTGTGATTGATCATCCTCGGTGACCTAGGGGTAGTTAGTCGGGTGGAAGGGATTTCCGTGGGCAAAAGTGTACTGTAAGAACGGGAGAAACCCTTCATGGGCAAGTACTCTTACCAATCAAATGCGTGAAATTCAAATGCTTCCGGAAATAAGGTCCGGTAAGAGTTATTACCTAGGGGTTCTCCAGTTCTTATAGTCAACCTTTGCTCAAGAAAATCCCTTCCACCCGGCGTCTAACTGCCCCTGGTTCTCCGAGCATGGTGATTGATCGGAGTATTTTTATTACTTACTTTCGGTCTAACGGGAAACCAGTCGTAAACCGCTTTATAGTTTATTGGAATATGCATAATTGTGTATCTGATTTCGCTTTTTTCGTACATTTTTCGATGCGACTGATATACTTTCATTTGCAAGCGGAGGCTCATGATTAAATACTGAAAGCATAAATAATCAAAAAAGTGAAAAGTTTCCCATGCAAGCCTTTAGGTTGAGTTTACAGCTGATTTTGGTTGTACAACAACGACTGTGTTGTTGCTCAAGACTTTCCGTCGACTTTCAGTCTGCAAACAGTCTGAGTGGCTAACAACTTTTGCTTTTGCTAGGAAATTGGCTTTTAGTTGTATTTGATCACCAGCTATTTATTTAGTTAATTAGTTTGTAAGTTATTCTTTGTTGATTTTACAAGGATTTGAGGTCGTAACTCGGACTAATGGAAGACAGTGTATTCAGTTCACGAGCCGGAACGATACGAAATATGCGCTGAAGGTTATTAACGGAAACAATACGGTTTTCGAGGTAAGCGGAAAAGAGCTGTTGAATGCGAATTTTATATATCTCCATTTAAACCTGGAACTGCGATTGCGAGAACGTGAAATAAACTCCTAGACAGATAGGGAGTGGCGACTTTCTTGCATAAGCTAGTTAATAGCTTGTGCCGCTCCAAATATAAGAAAACGAGCAAACATTTTACCCATTAGATAGTTTTATCCAGCGGGATAAATGCTATTCAGTGGAAAAAAGTATTTCGATTTATAGATTTTATCCAGCAGATGACGACTAATACTTTTGGACACACTGTTTCAGGTCTGGAAATTGGTGTGGATTTTAGAGGCTGGTTTTTAGAATTGATATTTCGCAATTATAAAATTATTTTGGTCTGAAGAAATGACCGGCATTTGGAGAACAGTCCGGCACATTAAAAAAAAAAAAAAAAAAAAAAAAAATCCGAAGAATCATGACCCCCTCCCCGATTTATTTTCTTATTATTTTTTTTTCGATTCATGCGCTCATTACAAAGGCATTAACCTTTAAGACCACGAAAATATCCAATCAGTTTAAAAACAAAATCAGTACCTGCTCAATCTCATGAAAATGTAATGTGTCTTACACCTTTGAATTTTTTTAAGTATTCCTGCTGGTATACAATTGTACTCTACTTATGAGAAGAGTGGGAAATAATGAACCTCTTTAGTCAATTCATTCCCCCCTCTCCTGCCCGCCCGCACAATTTTGAGTACTCGAGATCTTCACCGCACAGCATTGTTACTTCCTTTCAATGATAAGTTCATCGGTAAAGACAATAAAGTTGTGTCTACTATGTCTACGGAGGACAAAAATCAGATAGTAGATCCACAATATAGAGTACTGAATTTCATCTGAGATTAGGTTTGGCGTGAACTAGCTTTAATTAGAATGAAAGTAAGCCCAGAACCAAAGAAATATTTTGTTGTACCATGGATCATTTGAACAGTTTGTTGGTCCCGCCGTGGGTCATGTGCTGCTTTGATTAATAAATTTCGTAATGCTCGGGTACTACTGAGACGAAGGAGTTGGAGAGAAACGGGGTGGGGCGGGGGGGGAGAGGGTGAAAAGACGTATGGGTATGGGCGCCGCTGGGAATGACTGATACATAAGTATGCTTATGGTTAGGCTTAAAGGGTTAACCTTAATGAGGCAAAAGCACTTGATTCATCAAGTTCATTCCAATTTTAATTCCTCCTCGAAAACAAATGGCGGACCCTAATTTTGCTTACTCAACGATGGGTTTTCTATCCTCTCATGAAACATTTGCGTTCTAGTCAGACTCAATTTGCGCCTAAGCAAATGAGCTGATTGCAAGAGACTATGAGGTAAGAGAGCGAATACCCCATACATGCCCCTCACTCTATGAAATTTTTTTTCAATCTATTTTTGTTTGCGTTGCTATTTTAATGACGACATCTTATTGGTCAGTTAGAGTGACGTCATTTAATTTTAAACTCAATGGCGGATTATAATTTCCCAAAATAGCATGGCGCGAACTAAAAAAAGATTGAAAATAATTATCATGGGGCACAGGGATTCGCTCTCTTACCTCATAGTCTCTTGGCAAATGTCATCTCTTCAAGTGCTACATCTGTCAATTTCTCTAGTAACTCTTGGTGAAATTAATATCATGTTATTTAATTCACAGAGACAGGATTGCTCTACGGCTTCTGGTGACTTCCTGTTCAAGCAGAGGTCTATTCGCCACAAGCGATTCTACGTCTATGGACACGGTGTAAGTGGATTGTATCTAACTTGCCTTTGTGATGGAAGAGATGGCTTGTTCCTTATTGGTGTCAATTCCAGCACAGCAAGGAGGGATCGAAGACTCCGATTTAGAAACCTTATGTTGAATTAGAGTAAACTTGATGGCAATCCACAAAAAAAAAAAAAAAAAAAAAAAAACGATCAATAAAAGCATAACTGGTTTGTTTTTGGAGGAGATGTGGTCAATATGTGTCTGTGTGATAGGGGAAGGTGGGTACTTAGTAAATTTTTGGTAGGTATTCATCCGCCTTTTGGTGCCCTAATCTAGCCACCAAATATCCTAATCCTATTTATGCTAAGACTTAGAACTCGGGCTTGATTCTTGATTTCCACAAAACAATTTCTCATCGCGTTCTGTATACCCTATCTCATGATACACTGCTTGGAAAGACACCTTTCAAGTGGAAGATACTTCCATAGCATACATATGTGACCCCCCCCCCCCCCCCCCAAACAGTGTTTCATGTCACCATCTCAAACTGTCACATTTCATTAATGACAAACTAGAGGGTAGCGGTGATATCGTCTTTCTCAAAGTCATTAATAATCCTTCAAGCCAAAACAAAGCAAATCACTACCGTGCAGGAGGTTTAAAAACGTGAACTTAATAATCATAATTATTTTTTATTTTTTGCTTCGAATTTCTCCAAGAATTATCAATAGCTTGAGAAGCTATATCAAACACGAGGAAGAGTGTTTCATCCGATTTCCAAACACCTCGCAAGAAGTAGCGTGAGAAATGAAAAAAATCCTGTTAAGACCAGTCCCCGTGCCCAGGAATTGCTCCCAGGTACTACCTTGGAAGTAGTGCAAGTGGCCAAGCACGGTGCCAAGAATTTTGCCCGGGCATCGACAAAAAGCTATGTTCAGAATAGTGCCCGTGCCTGGGAAACACCCCTGCCACCCCCTTCCCTCCGACATATCACCAATTTTCGTATTTTGTATTCCAAGAGCGAACGACCAGGAGGGGTTGGAATATCCTATATGCAAAGCTGTCGGAGGGTTCTCCCTATATCCACAGCCAGTATAAACTGTAAACAAGTTTTCGCCAGAAAAATAAAGTATATATTTGTGTTGAAATGCCTTAGCTACCCAAGCCCACAAAACAAGGTTCTAGAAACGTTTAGGGTTTGTTTTTAAAAATTGATAAAACATGGCGTCTTTATTAAAACAAATAAACAATCAATAGTTCTTTTTGTTTTAAGCTAAGGAACATTGGTTAATGTCTCTTAAAGCAGAAACGTTGTTGCCATAAATATTGAAATATTGCTTTTAATGAGTGATGTGTTCGATTTAGATCCTTTTTGGTTTATCGATCAATTAAATGTCCAAATCTTAATGGAGCTTGAAAAGTACCCTAAATTGTATCCGTGCCTGAGGGTGCCCCTGTACAACTGGCCCTCATTGCACTCTAGACTTGACTTGCGCGGGTTCCTGCGCTGGATTATTTTTGCCCTTTAACGTTCCAACATTAATTGGCATAAACTCGTGTGTTGCATTAGAAATTTATTGACTGGTATTTCTGACTTTCTGCAGCAGTTCAACGAAGGGCAAAAACCAACACACGCTCTTTTGTAAATTTCGGGGCATGTCTTAGCCCCAGACCCTGGTATTCCGGGAGGTCCCGGTGGACCCGGTGGTCCAGGGGATCCGACTGCTCACCGATCGCCAGGACTTTCGATTGTGCCAATAGTTCTCGGAGCACCATCAGGTCCTTTAGGACCCTGGATACCTGAACATAACATAAAGAAAGATGAGTGGTGGGATTCTGGACAATTCTGACAGGAATACTGCTGAACGTACCAGACGTTGAAAGCAATAAGAGGTTCACGTACACGAAGCACATTTTGGGCGAAAAAAACGACTTCAATCAGGTTGTTTGGAGTTTGACTTTTTAAGCCGGATTCTTTGTGCCAAAAATACTTGGAAATCAAGTGCTACAGCTACAAAGGGAATTCATAAAGGTGAAATTTCGTTTATTGCAAGAAACAGCAAGAGATTACTTGTGTCAAAAGCTAACAACTTGATCGGATTTGTTCAGTTAAAAAACTGAAATCATTCATGGCCGCGACCAAGTGCTTTTACCTCGCTACGGCTTCTACCAACGAACGATGACCGAACAAAAATAACAGTGCCCTTTTGATGGAAGGAGGGAGCAAGCGTAATTCAGTGGAAAAAATTACTGTGCAACTTTCCTCTTTGGACCTACGGCTTTCTATTTTTATTGATCAGTAATCGTGTGATTTTTTAAGCAGTAGAAAGATTCAGAGTGCTAGGTGCATTAGAATAATTGATGATTAACATTAATTTTGGTTTAATTGTTGTTAGTTTGCTCATGAATTAAAATTTTATTTTCTCTTAATAGCAATGAACTTTTCTCGTTTTATCCACTTTGTACGCTAAAGAAACAGGTGAATTGTTCAGTTTGTTTTGCTTACGGGTGAGTGTTTTTACTATTGGCCAGAGCTGACTGCTTTACGAAGTGCCTCGATAGCTTTAAGAAATTTTGCTCTTTATGTTATGAACAAATGATTGCAATGAGCCCTCGTATAATTAAGGATTAATTTTCACTTGTATTTCCAATTTTTTCTAACTGAATTTCCCGAGTTGCGCAAATCATGAAAATTAATCCTTAATTCTACTCGGCCTCATGTGATTACATATACTAACAGTGGGAGTTATAAGTTGTAGTTCAGGATGTACAGTTATGATTTTGTTTTCTTGAATATGCCTGTGTCATCCACTGAATTATACATCATTTTCAAAGATATTCTTTTTCTCCTTAATCGTGCAATATACGGCTAGGTTTTTAAAGTGCTGACTCGTGTTGGTAATTAAAGTTTGAGCATAAATTAGCATAATGCCGGGAAGAGGCCACGTGAGAAGAACATGCCTTCGAGTTGTGATGTTATCGATGAAGTTTTGAGTGTAGAGTGTAGAATCTGTTTTTAGATCAACCTTGCAGAACTGAAACAGCCTGAGTGAAGCGTAATTACGAGCAAAAATTTGAAAAAGTCATTATTTATCGTGGGTGTAATTAAATATTAAAAAAAAAAAAAACGTTAATTACATCGTCCTCCGATCCCGTAATAGCTGCCAGAACAACGAGTAAATATTAACATCAAAACAACTACAAATCGTCGAAGGACTGCATGGAAAAGCCAAGGTTCCTTTAGCGGAGAGTTTAGGAAACATCATGAACGTCGAAAAGACCAAGAATATTCGAGAGGCTCAAAAAGTGTTTGTGTACAAAACGATGGAGAATACGGAGAAGATCTTAACAGATGGCGGGGAAGATTTATCTTCGTCCAAGGAAAAGTTAACTGCGTTGAAGTCTTTGCTGACCGAAAAAAAAAAGAAACCATAAAAAGCTGGATGAAACCATACTCAGTGGAGAACAAGTTTTTGTGTTTATATTTGTTACGTGTCTAAAAACCTAGGACGTCCGGCTTTAGTATGAAAAATTATGAGCCTGATGTCTTAACATTGGAGACATGTCTTATAATATACGGGGTTTTGAAAATAGAGCGATCTCGTAAAACAATCATAGATCTTAGAAGGCTGGTATGGCTTGGAATGCTTCCAAAATTCTGACAAATGCCAGTGAAAACTACATGTTTTCGACTAAAAATTGGAAAGCAGCTTTAATATAACGACTGCAGCTCCTCTCCCTACCGGTCATGATGATTTCAAGCCCGGTCACGTCTCGTTTCTGGCCAGTCAAATGACACTGAAATAAATGTAACTCTTAAACTAGTTGAAAACACTGCTTATTAATGGCAAGTAGCGGAACCAAGCCAGATCGCTGCAAATCTTTTTTTTTTTCTTTCTCCCGCAGTTCAAATGTATGAATATCAGTCACTTTCATCGCATCACCGCTACCGGTATAGAACGAATTTACAAAATTGTAGAGCATGGTACCAGTCTCCCGGATGTCATCAGGGTTCGAGTCTCCAGTGTTCAAGACGGAAGTTTCTCAGGCTTTTCTTTTGCAACTGCATAAGTAAAAAGTACCTACATAACTGCGATGGTCGTTCACTTATTCAAACAATACTTAGGATACATATTGGTGAATCTGGCCCCAGGCTTTTATATAGAAATTTTTACGGGCTGTCCTCACTTTTTGCACTGAAAAGTTTTCTTTCTTCACAATGTACCAATGGAAACACGGTCTTGAGAGAGGTATCAGTATTCCTTGGGATATGTTTATTTTTTATTAGGATCGAAGGCAAATTTCAAAAAAAAAAAAAACAAAAAGAAATTTCAATTTCACATTTCGTGCTATGCAGTATATTTCGTTAATTTTATTTCCCGTTTTAAAGTTTTGGTGTAGCCAACGAGGAGGAATAAGTTAACGCATAGATCGCCTACGTGATTTAGGTAAGTGCATTTACATAACCCAAGTGTCTACACGCAATAAGGAAACAATCTGCCTATCGCTTACTCTAAAATAATGGAATTCTACTAGACTTTCCTCGTGAGGAAATGTTGCAATCATTTGATGATAGGTCTTTTGCCGGCACGGCTCCCGCGCTGTGGAATGCTTTACCTCTTGCGATACGGAAATCTAGACCACTGCAGCATTTTAAATCCTCACCGAGAACTTATCTTTTTAAATCAGCTTTTGATACCTTAAACACCAAAAAGCCGTCTGTATATTTCCTTAAATTTATTTCCCGTTTTAAAGTCCTCTGGTCTAGCCAACGAGGAAGAATAAGCTAACGCATAGCTCGCCTATATGATTTAGGTAAATGCATTTACATAACTCAAGTGTTTACACACAATAAGGAAGCAACCTGCCTATCAATTACGTTCAAATGATGGAATTCTACTAGACTTTCCTCGCGAGGAAATATTGCGATCATTTGGTGATAGGTCTTTTGCCGGCACGGCTCCCGCGCTTTGGAATGCTTTACCTCTTGCGATACGGAAATCCAAATTACTGCAGCATTTTAAATCCTCATCGAAAACTTATCTTTTTAAATTAGCTTTTGATGCCTTAAACACCAAAAAAGGCGTCTGTCAGTTGTCATTTACATGGACATATATACCTTCTGAGCAAGCAAAAGTCATTATTTTTACCTTATTGGTTTTTAGGTGTTTTAAAAAGAAGACGGTATCCGTGACAATAATTCGTGATACGTAGCTGTAGAGAATCTGCGGGAATCATTTTTAACATACCAACCCTGGGACCTTTATAAGAACATTTCATGTACGTGCCTAGTTAACATTAGAGCCGAAATGACCATTACAGTTGAGGTTCCTCAGGACAAGTGGACGAACTAAATGGATTTAAAACTCATCTCTGCAGTAATGAAAGCTGGACATAGATTTTTAGGAATCAATGATTACAAATTTCGTTGGTTATATCGGTAATTTGCGCTTTTTTGGTGTGTTGCAGGACCTATTAAGGTTTTGAAAGTGAAAAATATAAGCTTCCACCTCCTAAAAAAAGGATAAAAATTAAGACACGTCTTAAACTAGGAGGTCTTTGTAAAAAAAACTATTTGAGCTTCTTAACTAGGGGGTATTTACTTTTCTGTTTGCACAATAATTAGAGCATAAAAGGTCTATATACGAATGGGATTTATCTCCTACAATTATATCTTAGAATTGGTAATTCTCAAGGGTTAACAAGCATTTAGATGTAACAGAAAGAGGAAACTTTAGAACCTTCCTAGGGTATATTCTAAGTTTTATTCGTAAATGAAACAAGCGTAGTCTGACGGATCTCATATTAACTTGCCGCATGCATGGCAGTTATCAAATCGCAAAGCTAAGCCAATCAGGGATTATTATAAAAAAAAATGAACTCTTATAAATAATACTTTATAAATATCATGAATGAAGGTTCTATTGTGTCGAATTGTGTTCATAGCGATCATTGGCAAAAACGATAACTAACGAAGGATTTGTTCAAGTTGCACCGTGATATTTCTCTTATAAATTTGATTAACTAATTGACCTGTTTTCAAATTTCGCTTCACATTGGTGGAATTTGACATTTTGTCCTTGGGAAGGACAGCAACAAAGATTCAAAAAGTTTCTTTTTGCTCAGTGGAGACGATTATGGCAATCTCCCCACATTGATCACCTCGTTGCAAATCGATATGAAAACTCATAGACAATCAGATTTCTCTCCAAAAGCAAGACAGGTCTTATTATCAGTTGGTTAGTCAATTTTGACCTCCTACGTTTAAGAGAAAACTAAAAAAACGTGTTGAGATAGGAAGTCTTTGTGAATAGTTGTTACGTGTCTAAAACCTTGGACGTCTGGCCTTAGTCTGAAAAAATATGAGCCTGATGTCTGAACATTGGAGACATGTCATAAAAAAAAAAAACGGAGATTTGAAAATACAATTAAGCGATCTAGTAAAATAATCATAGATCTTAGAAGGTTGTTGTGGCTCGGAATGCTTCCTAAGTTTTGACTTTGGGAGTGAAAACTACATGTTTTCTACTGAAAATTGGAAGGGGGTTCCCCACCAGTCATGATGACTCCAAGCCCGGTCACCTACCATTTCCGGCCGACAAATGCAGGATGTTCTTCGGAGTTACAGTTACTTTCGTACTTTAAAACTCTTAAACTAGTTGAAAGCGTTGCTAATTGATGGCGAGTAGCAGAAACAAACCGGATCAACAACAAACCAAGACTTGAAAACGGGTTGGAGAAATAACGTATTTGTCATAAAATCTGACTACGATATTATCTCACATGAAAATGAACAATTCATGTCTGTTAAAAGACGTCGTGACAAGGGTATTAAAAAGTAGAGAACTGAGTCCGTAGTCCGTCATACTTTTCAGTGAAAGTACTAATTTAATGTTTATTTTAATTTAACATATTCAGTATATCAATCAAATCTCTTTTGATGGTACTATTCAGGAAAAGAGTTAAAGCGCATCCTGTATGAACATCCGTTGGGTTTTTTATCAGTTGTTATTTCTGCTGAAAATTAAGGTTAAAATAACCAAACAAACAAAGAAATTAATAAAATACCGGATGAGCAAATAGGAGGGTAAGACAATTAAACAAAGAATGTTTGTTTTCCTGGAGCTAGCGAGCCATGTACTGCTCTGTGGATCACGTTCTGTCAACAAGCTGCATTTACACAAAAAATATGTACTTTCAGTGAGAACTGATACCAAACGACCTTTTGTAAACTGAGATTTCGTTTATGTGCCTATTTAACATCAGAACCAAATTGATCTATTCAGTTGCGGTTCCCGAGGACAAGTGGGCGAACTAAATGGATTTAAAACTCATTTCTGCAGTAAGTAAATCTAGACAGCTTAACTGTTAGATTTTAAAGAATCATGCAATGCTTACAATTTGGGTTGGTTACATTGGGAGTTATGTTTTTTTTTTTTTTGGTGTTTCGGAGGACCTATTAAAGTTTTGCTGGGTGAATAAAATATGTCCTTTCATAAATTGAACGCACGTCTTAGACTAGGAAGTCTTCGAAAAAAGGTTGCTAAGAGCTTTCTTAAAAATTTAGGAGGTGCTTACAGTTAGCACAATAATTAGAACATGGGAGGTCTATATACGAATGGGATTTATCTCCTACAATCATATCTTTGCATTTCTCTCAAGATGTAACAGAAAATTTTAGGAGAAAAATTTAGAACCTTCCTAGGGTATATCCTAACTTCTGATTCATGAACGATACCTTATCACAAGCCGAGCTGAAGAGTCTCTCAAGCTTACTTGTCGTGTGGCAGTTATCGATCGATTCTGAAGGCTTAGCCAATCAGGGATTGTTTTGTAATAACTTATAAATATCATCAATGATAATTTTATTTCGATCGAATTGTTCATCGCAATCAAAAAACCGATAACTAACGAAGGATTTGTTTTTGTTCAAGCAGCGCTGCGATATTCCTCCTGTAAATTTAATACATAAATTGACTTGTTTTCAAATTTCCCTTCGAATTACTGGAAATTGACATTTTGTCCTTGGGAAGGAGAGCAGCAAAAACTCAAAAAGTTTATTTTTGCTCAGTGGAGAAGATTGTGGCAATCTCCACACACTGATCACCTCGTTGCATACACATAGAAAATCAAATTTCTCTCCACAAGCAAGACAAGTCAATTTTGATCTCCTACGTTTAGGAGAAAACTATATACACGTCCTGAGATAGGAAGTCTTTGTGAATAGTTGTTACGTGTCTACAAGCTTGGGACGTCCGGCCTTACTCTGAAAAATTATGAGCCTGATGTCTTAACATTGGAGACATGGTTTTGAAAATACAATTAAGCGATCTCGTAAAATAATCATAGATCTTGAAAGGCTGTTATGGCTTATTATGGCTTGAAATGCTTCCTAAACTCTGACAATGGGCGGTGAAAACTACATGTTTTGGACTGAAAATTGGAAAGCAGTTTTAATATTCGGACTGCAGCTCCTCTCCCCACCGGTCATGATGATTTCAAGCCCGGTTGCGTCTCGTTTCTGGCTAGTCAAATGACACTGAAATAAATGTAACTCTTAAACTAGTTGAAAACGCTGCTTATTTATTGCGAGTAGCAGACCCAAACCAGATCGCTGTAAATCTTTTTTTTCTTTCACCCGCAGTTGAAATGTGTGAATTTCATAGTCACAAAATTGTAGAGCATGGTACCAGTATCGCAGAGGTTATCAGGGTTCGAATCTCCGACTTTCAAGCTGGAAGTTTCTCAGGCTTTTATTTCGCAACTACATAAGTAAAAAGTACCTACATAACTACGATGGTCGTTCACTTATTCAAACAATACTTAGGATACATATTGGTGAATCTGGCCCCAGGCTATTATATGGAAATTTTTTACAGGCTGTCCTCACTCTTTGCACTGGAAAGTTTTTTTTTTCTTCGCAATGTACGGGTGGGAACACGATCTTCAGAGAGGTATCAGTATTTCTTGGGATATGTTTATTTTTATTAGGATCGAACGCAAAATCGCAAAAACGGCAAAAACAAAATTCAGGTTCTGCAAAACATTTCATGCTATGCAGTATATTTCGTCATTTGTATTTCCCATTTTGAAGTCCTCTGTGCCAGCCACCGAGGCGGATCAAGTGAGTCAGTCATGCATACTCTTAGATCACCTACGAGATTTAGGTAAGTGCATGTAAATAACGCAAGTGTTATGTATATATACATATCAATAAGGAAACAATCTGCCTATCACTTACGCTCAAATGATGGAATTCTACTAGACCTTCCTTGTGTGGAAATGTTGCGATCATTTGGTGACAAGTCTTTTGCCGGCACGGCTCCTGCACCGTGGAATGCTTTACCTCTTGCGATACGGAAATCTAGATCACTGCAGCATTTTAAATCCTCACCGAGAACTTATCTTTTTAAATTAGCGATGCCTTAAACACCAAAAAGGCGTATGTCAGCTGTCATTTACATGGAAATATATACTTTCTGAGTGAGCACGTGTCATGATTTTAACCTGATCAGTTTTTACGTGTAGTTAGAAGAAGTTGTATTCTCGAGAATAATTCGTGACACGTAGCTGTAGCGAATCTGCCGGGATCATTTTTAACATACCGACCCGGAGACCTTTATAAAAGCATTCATGTACGTGCTTACTTAACATGGGAAGAGCCGAATTGACCTATTCAGTTGAGGTTCCTGAGGACAAGTGGACGAACTAAATGGATTTAAAACACATCTCCGCAGTAACTAAAGCTTGACAGCTTAACTGTTAGATTTTAAAGAATCAAGGCTTACAAATTGCGTCGGTTATAACGGGAATTTTCGATTTTTTGGTGTATTGCAGGACCTATTAAGGATAAGGTTTCTAAAGTAAGAAAATATCAGCTTTTATCTTCTAAAAAAAAAAAAAAAAACAAAAAGAAAAATAAAGGCACGGCTTAAACTACGAAGTCTTCAAAAAAAAAAAAAAAAAACCTTCTGAGCTTCTTATCTAGGAGGTGCTTACTTTTGTGTTTCACAATAATTGGAGCATAAAAGGTCTATATACGAATGGGATTTATCTCCTACAATTATGTCTTTGGTGATTCTCCTAAATATAGCAAATATTGACTAAACAGATGAGGCGGACACTTTTTTAGCACTAGAAAGAAAGTAAATTAGTGCATCATGATATGCTTCATATTGGAAATTCCATTTTCGGTCGTTTAGCTGATAAGCCGACATGACGGTCAACAATTGGAAGCCGGATTGCGGTGTACGGAAAGCAGGTGGGATATAATTTGTCAACTGATTGCGGTTTACAATCGGCACTGCATGTTCGTTGATTAACGTACAACAGTCTTGTGTTTTAATTAATCCTTGCGTGGTAGACTTTCAAACAAATTCACTTTGACCACGCTTCTTCGACTTTCGTGACAGTCCAAGTGATGCTTACAAGTATTAGATCCGGAGTTTCTAACTCGTGATGAACTCATGAGCTTCTAAAACAATTTTTTTAGTTACCAAATAACTATGGTTCGAAGGTCTTGATTGAGACACGCGCCTTAATCACGCGAGGCGTTGTAATCGCGTCAGATGCAAACTGACGGGTTCAAGGCTCAGGCAGATAACGACAGCCTTATTACCCCCCACTATATCAGAACAAAAACATCACGAAATGTTTTTGGAGATAACAAGATTTTACATTGCACGCAATATAAGTTCACCCGAGCAGTGACCATTGCACGCAACGGAAGGAGCACATCCATTGTTGTCTGAGAAAGTCTGCCTCTTCCAATTCTAAAAACAAGGAAATGTAAGTAATACCTTCATTGACTGGAACCAAGACTGTACGATCGTTGACAGGTAGTTTGAAAAGACCCGTGGGATAGAAACATGTTCGCAAACTCTTGAGATCCACTATCGAAATGTATATTTTCCACACTGTTTTACGTATATTTCTAGAGGCACAAGTTGGGAGAGTCTGTTTTCATGCATCAGCCATTTCCAGCACTGCACACTCCCCCACGACTGACCGGCCCCGTGGGCATTCGGATTTTTGTAAAACTAGGTCGGCTAATGCCCCACGGATGGGACTGAACGAGCTGTTCAGTTCAAATGCCCGGCACAGTACAGCGAAAGAAAAAAAGTTTGATTCTTTCTTGGCTTTTGGCTTACCTATGTTGTGATCAAAGCTAAACAAGGCCAAGCTAAGTCTCATAGGGTCCAATGTCTCCGTATTGCTCTTAAGTCACCGTTAGTACTGTGGATCTACCATCTCATTTTTGTCCTCCCTAGATATTAAGTTAACACAGGCTCTGAAAATATTGCTTCAGTAGTGACAAAAGAACTAGAACTATATAAGGTTTGACTGCCTTGATTGAAAAATGTGTTTTAAAAGCGTTTGAATCTTGTCAGCTGCAACTGACGGATTCCCTCACCGGATGATGACAGCCTAACCCCTCTCTACAGTTCGAATGCCATTTCTTTTGACAGCGCTATTATAAAAAAAAATGCACGACTGAAGAAATACTTCTGGAGATAAGCAGATTTTACGTTGCCTATCTCGCAGCAATAAACTCATTACGGAACAGCGGCGGCCATCTCCTCTAAGGAGCTCTTGTTAATAAATGCATTCATTACAGTTTGTCAAAAGCCTTTGTCTCTAATACTTCTTAGAATGAAAGAATTCAGCCCTTTCTACCCTTTTTGCCCCCCTCCACCCTCCCCTTAGGAAGGCCTCATGCTAAGGTTACCCGATGGGCAACTTTTTCGGAAAACAAATTAAACGAGTGGAAACAATTCTAACAAAAGTTCGCATGACATTTTTTTCTTTGACACATAAAACTGGTGCCGCAGTTTGTTATTAGCCAATGCATTTGTTAGTTAAAGTTCGGGCACGAGTAACAAAGATAGTCAATGAAAGTCGTCACAGGAAATTTGCTCGAGCGGTCCATACATTCACGGTCTACTCAGGCTGCGAACGCAGACGTATTTCCAGCTGTGTGGTTTTGTTGAATCACTTTACAACTGTCACTGAATCTGAATAGATTCTGCACTAAACAAGAACACGTACAGCCAGAGGTGAATATTAGGTTCCTTTAGATTAAGGGTTTCCTTTGTAAACCACAAACCGCAAACGTCGACCGACAGCAGTTTACAGTTCGGAGTTCGCCGTATGTACATAATCCGGGTTTAAGATTGAGGGTTACTTTTTACCTATACGCATCATGGCTTACTCTTACGAAAACAAGATGGCGGCTGCAAGGAGGATAGTATTGAGGTAGCTGTTGTTGTTTTAAATTTAATTCTTGTATCTCGTAACTGAATCAAACAAATCATTCATCGAGATAACTCTTTAAAGACAGTAAATTTGACGTTTAAACGTGGCTTTATAGTTTTAAAACCAGCGAAAATCTCTGCCGTAATTCACTTACCTCTAAACAGTGTCCTTGAAGATGAAACCTGAACCTCAAACGGGACGGCAGGATCGGAGTCACGTGACTTTTAGAGTTTTGTGGTTTGCGGGAAACGAGAAAAAACCTCAATGTTAAGGTCCCTATTGACTTGAAATTTCACACGTGCCGTTGTATTTTTCTATTCTCAGGCTGTGGTCGTGTTTTTGTTGACGGCCTGTTTGGAAGTCAACCCTAAACCTCAGCCCTCGTATTATCTTAGCTCCGTCTTCAGAGAAGAGGGTTTGAATTGCACAAATGGAAATGCCCTTGGAGTATTTTGTACAGCTTCTTCTGGAGAGCGCCGATGTACATTAAAATGGGAAAGATACACCAATTACACTGGTAAGTACACGCATGACTATGCGGGAAAAGTAGATCTTACGAGGGTTGTTGAGATCCTAAAAGGAAATTGTCAGCCAATCACAGAGCGCAGTTAAGTAAAAACCAAAGCAACTGACTCCACCTTTTAATTGAAAACCGCTCTACTGCTCACGTAATGTACAGTACCTCGTCCTGAGATCATCTCACAAGGATTAACGATTCGGAGAATATAATTGTCCAACCTTCGTCTCCAAACGATTATGGTGTAACAGAGGTCTTAAAAGATGTTTTTAATAACAATTAAATACTATTTCATTAAGGATTTCAGATAATGGATTACGGACTCCCCGGGCGGGGATCAAAGTGTATTCAATCTACTGACCCACGCAGCGGAATTCAGTACGCACTGAAAGCAGCAAAAGAGAATCAAGAATGGAAACTTGTGTTTGAGGTGAATCACTCTCATGAACAAAAAAAACTCTCTTCCTTTCTACTTAACTGTTAAGTTCTAAAAAAAAATCTGTCGTTTTTTAATTCTTTTTAGCCTGGGTCCAGATTGACGGAGCCCTCCAAATTTAAGGGGTATCTTAACTAATGTTTCTTAACAAAAGTCTCTAGATATTACAGCAAAAGACTATTATTAAGGAACAATACGTTAAAAAAACATCTCAACTTAGGAGAAGAGGGCTTCGCGTATTTGGCCCTTGGGTCCCGTGGCTTTTGGGTGAACCACAGAGGGCAGTGTGAGCTCATTCAGAGGAGGGTCTCTCGTATTTGGCCCTTGGGCCTCGTGGCTTTTGGGCGAAAGTGACAGTAAACTGTGAGCCTTGGTTAAGCTAATGTCAATGTCACAGAGGACAGTGTGAGCTCATTCAGTGTTCAACTTTTTCAGTTATTCAAAACAAATCAGGTAAGATTTGCCTGATTTGGTTACTTTCGAAAAGTTGGGGGTATATTGGCTGTGACTACGAGTCACCACTGGCAGCTAATGTGAAATGCCGGAATCTGCACCACTTGGTTGCATCTAATTTCACAAATTGAGCGCTCAGTTTTGGCTAATTCGTGGATCAGTGATATAAACCTCTTCCAGACCCTATTGGGAACTTTTGGCCAAACGTTCTTGTAAAATATAAAGCACAAGAGAGGGTGTTTTATCAGATTTAGAGACACCGAGAAGTGGGTGGAAAAAATGTTTTTTTAACCAACTTTTAGGACCTTGGAAAAAAACCGTCTTTGCGAGAGTGTGTGATATATCTTCTCAAAACATAAAATAATTCTTGGGGAAATTCAATGTGAATGATTACCAATTTTATGATAATTAAGATCACATTTTCAAATTTCCTTCACGGTAGTAATTAATGAGTTCGAGGGGATTAAATATTGACGGTTAAAATACCCTCAGTTATCGAATATCGCCTTATATATCCCTCGACGGTGTAATTTTTATTCGTCCGATGGTTGACTAGTTAACATTTCGGTCACAAGAAGAGTACCTAGAAGAGAACTGATTAGTTTCTACCGTTTCCTAAGTACGTTTAATAATATCTCCACTTGCATTCACAGCAACACCGATGCAGGAGTACAAGTGACCAGGCTTTTGTGTTCATGGAGAGGCTTGTTAGAAACGGCAAGAAACGACGATTCGTATACCAAGCCACTCTTGTTAACGTAACGATGTGTATTGGAGTAGCCCGTGACTGCAATGAAAACTTATCTCTTATAGAGACAAATGATATTCGTTCAGAAATATCTTGTAGATTTATAAAGCAGAAACGTCAGTGATCCTAAGAATTGGTTCGTGAAGGCCCAGGGAAGCTGTTGCGAACAGCTTGTTTTATTTTATTTTTTTAAATTATAATTATGGAACATTCTTAATGAGTCATGTTGAAATGTTTTCCCGCATATTATATAATTATAATTTCGTAATCCCCTTAGGTGCTAATTTAGTTAAGTTGTTAAGTAAAAAGGCCATGCTGATTTCCGAGTTGCCTTTGGAATGGGCTCTTATGCTAGAAAAGGTTTATTCTAGCCTTGTAGATGACGGATTAAGGAGGGTCTCTCTTTGACGGTTGACGGTTAATTTTTAGCTCTCCTCCTACTAATGAGGAGTGTTTTATTAGCTAATAAAAGACCGCATACTAAAAAGGAGGAGGTTTATCGATATAAAGTCACTGTACGTGATGTATCATCGACCATTTGAGTGGTCAATGGGCTTATGAATTATTAAGGAGTTTTTGAATGCGAGATATTTTTCCATACCTTGTGCTGACATTTAATATCTCACTACATGTGATGGGGTAACCGGGGCCCAGTTGTTAAAAAAAAAATAAAATAACGCTAACCATCCGTGATTAAAAGTTAAGAGAGATTTTTAATTTTGCTAATCGTTGAAAATGTCTTTAAAAGCTAATTTCAAGCTAATGATAGGGAAAAGTATACGTCAAAACTAAGAGATGAAATTCTTTTGGAAGCATCGTTGCTCATTAATGATTAAACTTGAATCAAAGTTCACGTTAACCCAGGATTAGCTTAATTGGGCTTTGAAGAACTGGGCCCGGATGAATAACCAACTCTTACAAAACGTTTCAATGAAACGCACGCAATTTTCAAGTTGCTAATGAATTAGAGAAAACAATTTACTAGTTTTACTGTATACGACAGTCAAACGGCTTAAAATCATTTTAAGCTTACATGTTTGCTTTTTAGCTATTAATGATTAATTTGTACGAAAATTGAATACTTCTGTGACCGAAATTTGAATATTATTGACATAGACAGCATAGATACATGTACCATAAGCGCTTTCCGATCCGAAGCGTTGATTAAGTGTAGAGGTACTGCTTGGTATGCTTATACTAAAAATACTATTGTTGTGAAGCTAATGTAAGGGTGCATTTTCGACTTTAATTTTAGAATACAGTTGTTATTTCCTTTCGGTAGTGTTGATAGATATTTTCAAGATTATTTGACATTTTCCTGTTGTTGAAAGATTAGAGTTAACAGTTGTGCTTTGGACAGGTTTGCCTACTTCTTTTAACATTGGCTTGGGCCTCCTCGAAGGTTGAAATCAAGGCAAAACTCTTGAGGATTTTATCAGCCTGATTGGTTTCCCGTTGGCTATCTGTTTTAGTGGAATGGTTGTGTTTTCTTTCCTGTTAATGTACTTTGCCAACACCAGTTCTTATCTCTGGTTGGGCCGACCATTTGGCCTCGTAAACATGTTTACAGCACACTATAAAATAAAGTAAGGCGTGATTTGAGTGATACTCGTAGAAAAGATGTAGAATAGAATAGAATTGTTGTAGAGTTGACGTAGGGAAGAACCAGTTCCTTAAAGAATAAAGAAGAGCTAAAAAAATTCCTGGTGCCTCCTCCCTGCTTAGCCAAGCGAGTTTTACTCTATTTCTCAAATAATGCTGCACTTAGCTTAACTGGTTTTCTTTTAACTGCGCAGTGTCTACTCGAATTGACATTTTGTCGTTTTATGCAATAGGCTTTTTTCAGGCTAATTTCAGTCAAACGTTCATGTATCACGTTTTCTCAATACTGTGACTTATTTACTTGTCGTCGTTGGAAGTGTTTTGCTTAGTCATCGGGGTTAAAGTCCGTTACTATTTTCGCCTGAAACTCTAATTACCGACTATCGCTGATCACCGGAACATAAAGACGTGCCATAAAGGCTCTTCATTTTGATTTTTGAACTTTTCTTCCGTGACACTCATTGGGAGAGTAGTGTTTCCGTATCAAGCCGGAAATTATCCAACCTACTGCAGAAATACAAAACCGAAACTACTGTGGGAAATTTCCACCTTTTACAGACTGACGCGGTTCACCAACACCGATAAGGGGGAGGGGTGGGGAGGAGCTGGGTTTTTGATGCAACACTATTGAGCTGGAAATGCGCGAGAAGCTTTCACTTATGAAACGTTTCATCCTTAGCTTAGTCAAATATTATAATTGTAATACATTTGCATTCAGTTCCGCTCTTGCACTTGAATAATCCGGATGGCCGCAGCTCGAAAAGCAGGCGCTTATTACCACTGGCTGGCTATTTTAAGCGTTTTTCAACCTTGTGAGGTGCGAAGGGAAAAAAGAAATCTCCCGTGGAATGGCCTGGGGATGATTCTACTCACATCCCCAGTGAAGTGGCCAAGCGTGGTTTCCTCGGCTTAATTCCCGTTCAGAGCAACAATTTTTTTTCTTTTCATGTGAGGCGTGTGTCGAAAGTCACTTGAGAGGGTCTCAATGGGGGGAGGGGGGACAATTTTGAAGGTTGACAGTTAAATTTTACTGATTTTGACGGTTGACGATTATGAAGGGGAAATTTCTTCCATGAGTTACAGTTAATATGAACTTTTGTGTTTTTAATATCAACAATTTAACAAATTGACGTCAGTTTTCATGCGTCTGTCCTGTTACGCCGAGTGGATCCGCAGACTACTTTAACAATGTTATAACAATATTATTCATGATCAATAACAGGAAAAACGCATAAAAAACTGGCGTCAATTTGTTTTTTGCTATAACAAGAAGCCAGAAGGGTCAAAATGAAGTTAAAACGCGGAATAAAAATGCGAGAAACTTACATTTTAAAATCTCACGCGACCAAAATCAAAAACTTGTCTCGCTCTCTTATTGGTTAATGGAAAAAAAAGGGAGACTTTCTATTAGTTAAAAAGTGACAGATTGACGTTTAGATTTTTTCAAAATCCCCGTTCTCGTTCGTTGCGTCATGATCAACATCGCATAAATTATATATTCGTGTGTCTGTCCGCTTATTCTAAAATGAAAATTAATGAGCGCGCGAAAATTTCTGCAGTTATTATAAAATGTTTTCTGGAGGTTAAGTTTTGGTCAGAAACACGTTATTAATGTAGTAAATCATTAAAAATATTTTAAAAACAAGAAGTACCTCTAAACTTGGAAGTTAATTGTGATGTCAGTTTAGACACAAATTATGTGGAAAATCCGGACCATAGAGTGAGTATATTTGCGAACATATAAACTGGTTAAAACGATTTTTTGAGAGCCAACTAGAAGTCTGGAAGGGATGAATAGTTGAGATAGTGATATTTGAAATACCTTAAAACCGTTTCATGGCTAATAATAACTGTGTTTCTTACGCTTGACGGTCAAAAACTCGCCATTTTTGACGGCTGACGGTGAACCCCATTGAGACCCTCCTTTTACACAGTCTCGGTTACAGTGAAATGTACATTTATCCATTTATTTGAGCTACAGCAACAAGACATAAATGACATAAGTACAAATTAAACCAGATTTTATTTCTTTGAAACAAATCTTAATTACAAAAATTGTTTACCTCTATATACGGGACGAGGCAGGGACGTTAGCTTAAATTTACATCTTAAGTACTAAGTTTGTGTACCGCCTTTTCATTTATCGAGTCTGACATATCAAATGTGATGAGTTCTAAATAGCACAGCCCAGCCCGTACATCAATGCTACTTTTTAAAACTAAAATACTTAAATGTGAAGTTTTGATTTATAATATAATCAATATATTATTCCATAAATACAAAGAAACTCAGTTCATCAAAACGATCCACATAAAAGTTTTGATGTTTTGAGTTTCGCATAATATTAACAGCATTCTTGAATAAAACCATGTTTTAAGCCGGTGTAGTTGAAAGCCTGACCTTTTACAAAACTCTTTTGTTGCTAAGAAATTTCTAATGTAATGCCTCCTAAAATGTGAAGCGATTGACTAGTCGCAAAAAACTTTCGCTTTACTTAAGATGAGCCGCAAATAAAACAAATGAACTGATAAATGTACGACGTTCTGGTGAACTTATCAAAACGGCTGTAAAAAGAACTTCTATGTACTAAAAACCCAAGTTTCGCCTTTTTATTTTTTTATTTTGAAACCGGTTGTGAATAGACCATTTCCGGTATATTAAAATTCTAGCTTGGCTACGAGGTTCAGAGAATAAAACAAAAAAAAAATAATAATAATTATTCATCTCTGAACCTCAAAACAACACACTTTATTAAAACAGACAGTTACAAGCTGGTTTGAATTATATACCTACCCGCAAATAGCTGAGACTAGTCGAGGCGGGTAGGTATGTCTATACGTACTAAACTAAATACAAATAAATTTGACTAAAATAAAAATTAAATAAGTAGTAAACAAACAAGTGACGCAAAAAGGATTCGCTAGCTGATAAAAATTTAAGGATTGTTACAAATTTACAAGCTTTTCATTATTTTAAGAATTGAAGAAGGTGTAAGGTAAGCATTTTCTTTTTTTTTAAATGTTGATTAGTATTTCATGTATTTGTTTTTTGAATAATTTTCTGTTGTCAGATTTTCTAATGTTATCCGTTAAAGAATTCCATAGCCGTGCACCAAATCGAGAAAATGAATTCTTTAGTTGATCAACACGTGAAGACACGATTCAATGAAATTTCTTTTTGTTTTGTTTTTTTTTGTTTTATTCCCCCGAGCCTTGTAGCCAAGCTAGAATTTTAATACATCGGAAATGGTCTATTAAAATAAGTATAACGTATGTTTTTCTTTTTTTTAGCTTAAATTGGCAAATAAATCAATGAATAAGTTTTGCCTGCGTTAGAGTAAGCATCCTGTAAATCAAGGGAACGCCATCATTATTTGTTCACATTTCTCCTTTCTCACGCTCCCTACTTTTCGCAAACTAGAAAAGATTGGGAAAAAATGATATTCTTTAACCTAATACTTGGCTCAGTAAGAAATTGCCAAAGGAAACTCTTCAAAATTAATTCTTCGTTAGTTTCAGACTATTGGGCTTAGTCTAATTACTCTTTTGACGTCACACCGGCCGCCCCGCCAGCCGGCTGATCATGATTCATCCCACACAGGGCCGATACGTGGAGTTTGTTATAATATATATATATATATATATATATATATATATATATATATATATATATATATATATATATATATATATATATTTAGCCCAGCCTAAAAGCGGAGCTCCAATTTTTTTCATAGCATTTAAATAAATCTGCTGAGCGTATGAACGTAACAACGTTACCACTTCCTCATTTTTTCTGCAGTTATATAGGAAGAATAGTGCTCATTAACACTACTCTCAAGTCGTTAAAGTTAACACTCTGCAATATCTATGCCCCTAATGGCCAGTCTGAACAACTAGAATTTATTCAAGAACTAAATTGGTGTCTAATTGACAAATCGGAACTTACCACTCTTATAGTTGGCGGTGACTGGAATTGTTCTTTGTCAAAGAAAGACAAAACGGGTGGTGCACCGTGGAAGGCAACCAATTATAGAAATCTTATACTAACAACCATGGAAATGCTTGATTTAGTTGATATCCAACGATCTAAATACCCCAAATTGCGTAAGTACTCGTATGAGTCCAAGTCGCTGGGTGTGAAATCAAGAATAGACTTCTTCTTGATCGCCAAAAATTTGGAGAAATATGTTAAAACTTGTGCAATTGTGCCAGCAATTGCACCAGATCATAAAGCGGTACAGATATCACTCTCGTGGCCTAAGGAAACTAGTCGAGGACCAGGCTTTTGGAAATTTAACAATACCTTGTTGACTGATGAGAGTTATGTGAATACAGTTCGCTCCGTTTATGCCCAAACTTGTGAACTTAGATCTCAAATCGAAGACAAACGTCTTTTTTGGGAGTTATTAAAAATGGAAATAAGAGCGGCGACGATCACATTTGCTAAAAGAAAGGCTCAAATGAATCATAATAAGGAAAATGAAATCAAGCGCCAGCTCGATGAACTAGACAATTTAATTTGTAACAACTTCCAACACCCGGATATAAATAACATATTGGAAAAGTATTCCAAACTTAAAAAGGATTTTGAGTTAATTTACGAACAAAAAGGAAAAGCAGCGATGTTTCGATCGAAATGCCGTTGGCTGGAGAACGGAGAACGCCCAACTAAATACTTTTTTAACTTAGAGAAAAGAAATCACAATAAAAAAATCGTTACTGAACTTATAACCGAGAATGAGAGCGCAATAAAGGATGAAAATCTAATTCTAGACAAAATTGAGTCCTTCTTTAAGGACCTCTATACGTCCAATATATCCTTTTCTGAAACAAAATACAACGGATTTATTGAAAATTTAAATATGCCGCGTCTTTCAGAGGATGATCGTGAGAAGTGCGAAGGCCTTTTAACTTATGAAGAATGTAAAAAATCGCTTGAAACCTTTCAAAATGAAAAATCTCCGGGAGAAGATGGATTCACAGTTGAATTTTACAAATGTTTCTTTGAACTATTGGGCACTGATCTTGTCGCAAGTTTAAATGCTGCTTACGAATTGGGCGAGCTCTCCATCTCGCAACGGAGAGGAGTAATTACTCTCCTTCCGAAAGAGGACGGTCCTTTGTCAGCGCTCTCCAACTGGAGGCCCATTACTCTACTAAATACTGATTACAAAATAGCATCCAAAGCAATCGCTAAAAGATTAGAAACAGTTCTCTCCAGCCTTGTACACACTGACCAAACTGGTTTTATAAAAGAACGATACATTGGCGAAAATATTAGACTTATTAATGACGTAATGGAACACACTAGAATCGAAAAAAAAGGAGGAATTCTAATTTCGCTTGACTTCAACAAAGCGTTTGACTCTTTAGAATGGCCGTTGATAACAAAAGTGTTAAATACTTTCAATTTTGGAACGAGCCTCAGAAAATGGGTAACAGTATTCTACTCCAACATCGAGAGTGCAGTGATCAACAATGGATTTGCAACAAATTGGTTTAAATTGTCCAAGGGGGTGAGGCAGGGCTGTCCTCTTTCCCCGTACCTATTGTACTGTCTGCGGAAATCTTGTCTAACAAAATTCGCCAGAGTAGAGATATCAAGGGAATAACGATCTTTGGAAATGAGATTAAAATAAGCCAATTCGCGGACGACACTAATCTTTTCTGCGATAATGTAACCTATGCAGAGAACTCTCTGAAAACTGTAAACGACTTTACAGACATCTCCGGGCTGCGTCTCAACACCAAAAAAACCAAGGCGATATGGCTGGGAAAATGGTCAGCAAATAAGTCGACGCCGTTAAATGTGAAGTGGTTGCGTTGCCCCGTTAAAGTTTTAGGCGTTTATATTTCATACGATGAAAAGAAAAATGACGAACATAATTTCATGTTAAAATTAAGGAAATTGCAAACAAAATTGGATATGTGGAAAGCTCGAGACTTAACTTTATTTGGTAGAGTTATGATCATCAAATCTTTAGGATTAGCCAAATTAATTTGTTCAATCTCCAACCTCAATGTACCTGATGAAATCATTCCCAATGTTAAGAAGAGATTATTTAACTTCATTTGGAAAAACAAGCGGGATAAAATAAAAAGGGAAAGTCTTTACCAGGATGTAACAGCAGGGGGAATTCGCATGGTCAATTTTGATGTGATGATTAAAGCTCTAAGGCTAGCCTGGATTCCGAGACTACTGTCAACAGAGACCCGAAACTGGAAAACAATTCCGGATCACTTCTTCAAAAAGTGCGGTGGCCTAAATCTTCTCTTAAGATGTAATTATGACCCAAAACGTTTACCCAAAATGCCAACTTTTTATAAGGATATCCTTACCTTTTTCAACGATCTGAAAGGCTTGTATAGTGGTGACGGATTTCAAGAACTGATCCTATTCAATAACAAAGACATTTTAATTGATGGAAAATCTTTTTATTATGATGAATGGCTAAAAGCAGGCATTCTTACAATTAAGGATCTGCTGAATGAAAATGGCGCTTTTCTTTCATTTCACGAGTTCAGTCAAAAATATTCTTGCCGTTCAAACTTCCTTCAACTCTACCAAGTTACTAGCGCTATACCCAGGCACCTATTGATCAAAGCTAGAAGCTGTGAACAGGCAATCACGGACAATTTGCGTATGGACGACACCTTTCAATTCCTGCTTAATGATAATACTCAATTAAACCTAAACAAAATAAAGGCAAAAGATTTTTACTGGTTGTTCATCAATGGCAGTCCCCGCTGTCATACTGGCCCGATGAAATGGAGCAGGTCTCTGTCAGTAAGTGACAACGATTGGCAAATAATTTTCAAATCATTGAAGACAATTTGTAAGGAGAATAAACTCAAGGAGTTCCATTTCAAATTCATACACAGAATCATTGTAACTAAGAAAGAATTACACAGATTTGGGATAAAAGATGACGATGAGTGCCTCTGTTGTGGTGACCCTGACTCTATTGATCATTCGTTTTTCCATTGTCACTTCACAAAGGTGTTTATAGCTAATGTAATTCAATGGTTCAATAACTCAAATAATTCACATTTCTCCCCCTCGATAGAAGAAACGCTATTAGGGATGCTTTCTAGCCAACATGGGAAAAAAGTTACCAGAAAATTCAATTATACCCTTTTATTCATGCGATATTATATTTATTCTCATAAGCTACATTCTCAAGCAATAACTCTTGAAGGTTTCAAAGATGATATCACTCTCAAATATCAAATAGAAAGCTTTTCATAACTTATATCCTAAATACTCGCTTTAAAGGATGCTCCTATCTATCAAAAATGTCCTACTCCGCGTACATTACATTATTAGAAATGCATTTACTAGATCTTTCTTTTTCTTTTCGCGTTGTAAACTGTAAAAACTGTAACATTTAGTCATTAGTATTTTCAAATGTATTGTAATATGTATCTTTCGTACTCTTGTTTTCCTTTTTTTTGTAACGTGTGTGGTGAAAATAAAGAAGCAAAGTATTAAAAAAAAAAAAATATATATATATATATATATATATATATATATATATATATATATATATTTTTAGTGCATATACAGCAAAAATTGTCTATCAACAATAACAACAACAATGTAATACAGAGGGCAAAATTACATACTCCTGATAGGTCGAGCGGCGAAAATACTCGCTCCAGATTGGTTGAGCACGCCAGTTCTGCATTTCGTTGGTTTCTTCATTTTGTGTCCAAAAAAAAAAAAGAGTTCTTTCAAGTTCTTTGTAGTTCGACTGTTTAAGCTGAGTTGTTTGTACCACAAATACATGGAAATCAAGTGCTGCAGCTAGAAAGAAAATTCCTAAACGTTAAGTTTTCGTGTCTTACAAGAAACAGCAAAATATCATTTGCGTCAAAGCTAAAAACTTGGATCGGATTGACATTTGTATAGCTGAGGAACTGAAATCAGTCATGGCGAACAAATGCTTTCACCTCCCTACTTCTTCTTACAACGAATGATAACCGAGCATAACAGTGTCCTTTTGATGGGAAAAAGGAGCAGGTCAAATTCAGTGGGAGCTGATCCACCGTTTCCTATTTTTATCGATCTATTTTCGCGGATTTTCAAGCGGTAGGAAGCTTCACAGCGCAGGTGAACAATAAATTTAAGCCTGACGTTAAGTTTTATCGTTGTTAGTTTACTCCTGAATTAAACTTATATTCACTCTTCATTGGATGTGTAAAATTTACAACTCAGTCAATATTGCTCCTACTGAAATCCAAATAAACGCCAAGAAAAGGAGAACACGGGGAAATCACTCAAGATTGGTTGCTTGGCACAGATCTTTAGTGTGTCAGTTACAACTGAATGAGGACCGTGCGGTGCGAACGAAACTGCCCCGAAACAAAATGTTCAAAAATTAGTTTCTCTACGAATATTTATCCTATCGAAGCGATTGAAGTATATTTTTAAAGCTTGAAACACGTAAAGTAAAGAAAAAACATTGGTTGTTGCTCAGAAACGCATTAGACTAGTAAACAGCGAGCAAGTTGCCTAAATTGCAATGGTAGGAGTTGCATTCAAGTTAACAGAGAAAGAAAAATTCACCGTCGTTTGCTCATGTTGTCCACAAATTCCTTAAATTAGGTCATTTCACGTTGTTGTTTTGCGGAGGACGGCAAAGAAATGTATCAAAATTTAATTGCGGAGTGATTGTTTTTGTTCAAATGTTGTCGCTACCGTCGTCGTTGCTTAGCAGGGTTTCCAGACTTATTTGGCGCTCGGATAAAAATGTTTGAAAAATCATAACTCAGTCAATATCGCTCCTACTAAAATAATTCTGGACCTTACAAAAATTTTAACACTTTAACGCTTGGTTGTAGAGCGAAATATCAGAGCGTTTTTTTAAAAAAACTTGTGCGTGTTTATACAGTCGAGGCGCATGAAGGCAGAGCGGCGCAAATGCAAATGCATGTACATGGCTCAAAAAAAAAATGTTCAAAAAATAATTTCTCTGCGAATATTGGTGGTATCACGGGTAAAATGTGTAAAGCTTGAAGCACATAACATAAAGAAAAAATATCGATTGTTGCCTGGAAGAAAGCATTTTTGTTTACAAATGATTTGTAAACGACCGTCGAATTACACGTCATGATAATATTTTTGGTGTACTGAGCAACTGAGCGACCCGGGGAAAATGTTTGGAAATTCAAAACTGTGTCAATTCTGCTACTGTAGCAATAATTCTAGTCTCTATATAAACGTTAACGAATGGAAAATATTGGAAAATAGTCTTTGGTGTTTGGAGGAATTATTTTAGAGCTTTTGAACTTACCTGCGAACACATGAGAGCCGTGTGGTGCCATGAAAACAACACCACCACGAAAAAATATTTTTCAAAACTGATTTATAATTTCTACACAAATATCGATGGTATCGAGAATCTACAGTGCGTCCTGCAATTGACGATTGAAGCATCTGTCAGTAAAGCCTTACATAAAGAAAAATTATCGATTGTTGCCTGGAAGAAAGCATGTTCGTTTACAAATGACCTGTAAACGGCCGTCGAATCACGTAAACATGATATTTTCTGCGAGAGCAAGGTAGCTCCCGGGGAAAAATGTTTGGAAATTCAAAACTGTGTCAATTCTGCTCCTATAGTAGTAGTTGTAGTATCTAAATAAACGTTAACAAATGGAGAATACTGGAAAATAGTCTTTGGCTTTTGGTACAATTATTTCAGAGCTTTTAAACTTACACGTGTGTGTTTACAAACGAGAGCCGTCCGGAGCGAATGAAAAAAAAAAAAAAACGATCATGAAACAAAATGTTCAAAAATTAATTTCTATACGAATATCAAAGGTATCAAGAATTTAATAAACGACTAAAGTATCTGTTTTAAGTTTGAAACACGTAGCACAATAAATTATGAATTTTTGCCTGATCTGTTTAAACGGCCGTCGGAATTACGTAAACGTGGTATTTTTTTGCGAGGCGGCAAGTTATTAATTAGCTCCCGGGGAAAAATGTTTGGAAATTCAAAACCGTGTCCATTCTGCTCCTAATTATTAATAATTCTAGTCTCTAAATAAACGTTAACAAAAGGAGAATACAGAAAAATACTCTTTGGTGTTTGGTAGAATTATTTAAGAACTTTGAAACTTGTGTGTGTTTACAACGTTTACAATCACATGAGAGTCGTGCGGTGCAAATGAAAAACACGGCCATGAAATATATTTTTCAAAAATTAACTTTTCCTCGAATATTAGTGATATCGAAACCGATTAAACTGTCTATGTAAAGCTATTTTAGAGTTCTGAAAGTTGCCATAACTGATCACAAACGGGTGATATAGACAAATGTGCGGCTTCTTTAAACTTACTTTTCCGCGGCCGGCCTGCTCTAACTTGCTATCTATAGCTCCCTTTCACGTTGAACTTAGCCTGTTCCAGGCTCCTAGAGAGACGCGCGAAGGAAAGGGCGAGGGGACGAAAACGAGGGGGACTGGGGGAGAGAAAAGGAAAAGTCAGAAAAGTCAGCTTCAGGTTTGTCATCCTTCGAAGCAATTGACGGGTGTTCAACCGGATAAAAAAACCTCCCCAGAAGTTGAACTTGAGCCAACATCGCAGTCGTGGTATCGATTAAGATCCGTGGGATATCCTCTGATGCTTCTCATATCAGTTGTCTCTCGCGAAATATAATTAACACGTCACGCTCATGTAAATGTGACAAATATGTTACGCATGTGCTTCACGTCCCATTCACTCCTTGATGAAGCATATAACTTGTTTCCTTTACGTAAATCCGTAAACGTGTTGTATGGTTGATGCTTTGTGCTTATATTCACCAGGTATGCATGCAACTATCACTTGTAAAACAAATCCCTAATACCTGCGTAAGCACTAGTTAAGTCTTTTAATGATCCTTCAGAAAACCGGATGGCGGATCGACGGCTGTTAAACAAAATCAATCCACGCAGAGTTTTACGGGTGCTGCTCTAGGTAAATAGTTTTTCCTTTCCGGTTTATGCCTGGTCAGTTGGCGGCAGAAGGGCACATTCGGCTTCATGTTCTTCGAGACTCGTGATTCCGGAATAGGCCAAATACACAGAATGTACGGTGTTCGTGTTCTTTTCAGACCTATTCTGGTTTTCGAAATTAACAGAATAGTATGCTGAAAACTGATAGCGGAATGAACGGAATACAGTCCGCTCAAAATAAGGGGAATTGTATTCCGTTTGGGAAGCTTTTCGTTTTAATGGAAAGACCTGGAATTGTATTCTGTAACTGATGTTCTGTGTATTATTCTGTGTATTCTGTCATAACTGAGCCCGGATAAAAATAGCCAGAATTGCTCCAATACTATCCACCCAAGTCAATTTGAGCAGAGAAAGCGAATTGCTGGAAGGCTGCTACGCCAATAAAAGAATGCCTTGTGTTAAATACTTATTTCACTAGACTAAATATAAGGCTTGTAAATATCAATGTGAGAGGAAAAACAAGAAATACTGCATTAAGTAGCAGGCACTACATAATCTTTATGAGTCGAGCTTGGGAGAATTCGCTCGGTAAGGAGGCCAGAGATGACGAAGTGGTGAGAGCACTCTTCCCCCACCAATGTGAGCTGTGTCCAATTCCTGGATTCACATTCATATGTGGAAAAAATTTAGGACCTTCCTAGGGTATATCCTAACTTCTGATTCATGAACGATACATTACAACAAGCCGAACTGAAGAGTCTCCCAAGCTTACTTGTCGTGTGGCAGTTATCGATCACTTCGCAAAGCTTAGCCCATCAGAGATTGTTTTGTAATAATTTATAAATATCACCAATGAAGATTAAATTTCGATCGAATTGATCATCGCGATCATTGGCAAAACCGATACCTAATGAATGATTTGTTTTTGTTCAAGCTGCGCCGCGATATTCCTTGTATAAAAAAAAATTAATTTTATTCATTAATTGACTTGTTTTCAAATTTCGCTTCAAATTACTGGAAATTGACATTTTGTCGTTGGGAAGGAGAGCAGCAAAGCTTTAAACAGTTTATCTTTGCTCAGTGGAGAGGATTGTGGTAATCTCCCCACATTGATCTCCTCGTTGCAGAACGGTATGAAAACTCATAGAAATTCTCTCCGGCAGGAACAAGACTGGTCTTATTACCAGTTGGTAAGTCAATTTTTGACCTTCTAAGTTTGGGAGAAAACTAAAGACACGTCCTGAGATAGGAAGTCTTTGTGAATAGTTGTTACGTGTCTAAAAGTTTGGGACGTCCAGCCTTGGTCTGAAAAATTATAAGCCTAATGTCTTAACATCATGATTGGAGACATGTCTTATAATATACGGGGTTTTGAGAATACAAGCGATCTCGCAAAAATAATCATAGATCTTAGAAGGCGGGTATGGCTTAGAATGCTTCCTAAATTTTGACAATGGGCAGTGAAAACTACTTGTTTTCGACTGAAAATTGGAAAGCAGTGTTAATATCCGCGCTGCGTGCAGCTCCTTTCCCACCGGTCATGATGACTTCAAGCACGGTCATGTTTCTTGCCAGTCAAATAACACTGAAATAAATGTAACTCTTAAACTAGTTGAAAACGCTGCTTTTTTATGACGAGTAGCAGAACCAAACCAGATCGCTGCAAATCTTTTTTTCTTTTACCCGCAGTTCAAAAGTATGAATTTCATAGTCACTTTCATCGCATCACCGCTATGCGGTATAGAACGAATTCATAAAATTGTAGACCATGGCACCAGTATCGCAGAGGTTATCAGGGTTCGAGTCTCCGGCGTTCAAGCCGAAGTTTCTCAAACAATACATTGGATACGTCTTGCTGAATCTAGCTCCAGGCTTTCATATGGAATTTTTTTACAGGCTGTCTTCGCTTTTTGCACTGGAAAGTTTTCTTCAGTTCGCAATATACCATTGGAAACGCTGTCTTGAGAGAGGTATCAGTATTTCTTGGGATATTTTTTTTTATTAGGACCAAAGGCAAAATCGTAAAAATGGCAAAAACAAGTTTCAGGTTTTGGAAAACATTTCGTAGTATGCAGTATATTTCGTTAATTTCATTTTCCGTTTTAAAGTCTTCTCGTCTAGCCAACGAGGCGGAATAAGCTAATGCATAGATCGCCCACCTTGATTTAGGTAAGTGCATATACATAATTCAAGTGTTTACACGCAACAAGGAAACAATCTGCCTATCACTTACGCTCAAATGATGGAAAATCATGTCAATCATTTGTTGATAAGTGTACGTTTTGCCGCCGCGGCTTCCGCCACTGTGGAATGCTTTACCTCTTGCGATAGGGAAATCTAGATCACTGTAGCATTTTAATCCTTCCTGGAAACTTATCTTTTTAAATTAGCTTTTGTTAGCTCGTAACGTATGTATTGGATTATAAACCGCCCTGGGGGCTTATTATTTCCCCAACATTTTTAAGAAGTGAGGACAATTTTAGAGAATAACAAAACAAAGGATAACAAGTTTATTTTGCTTCAACAAGACAAAACAAATTGCAAACGCTAACATGAGCAAGCCATAAACAACATTAACGTTCACTGACTACCGTATCTAAAACCAGTTTTGGAACACAACTGACGCTCCTCTGATACTTCACGCTGGGCTAGTACAGAAATGTGTTTTTGGTTTTTTGGATAGGAGGTTGGGTAGGCGCTTTTTAAGTTTATGGACTTTCAGGGTGGGTACTTTTCCGACGAGGGCGGTTAATCGAATAAATACGGTACGTTAATTTATCGTACTTTAGTTTCCATGCTGTGATGCGTCTTTGATCATTTTAAGTTAAAAGGCGCAATATGATATTAATAATTATTATTATATACCACTTATAAAGTGAATAGTACTTCTCGCTCGCGCTGATTGGCTAGCTCGGAGGTGATTTAAGCCAAGTGCAATTCACCTCCGAGCAACTAAAGAGAAACAAGATGGCTCTCCGTTCGCCACGGTTGCGTAAGAGGAAATTATTTCGATAAACGAGGCGGGTGTTAAAAAAAAAAAAAAGATTTCAACCACATATTCTAAGGCGAAAAATGAAAATACAATCCCTTGTTTACGAAAACTGCCCTGCACTAAAATTGCAATGAAAACAATGAGTCATCTAATATTTTTAAACACGGAGCGATCCTATAAAAGGGAAGGACATGCCCCCTTTGGAGCGGTTTGTTGGCTTCCAAACTGATCAGTATAATGGTGGATGACGTCGGTAACGGTCGAGGAAAAAAGAGAGAAGAACTATCGTTTGTGAAATCGAAGAGGGAATCGATTTATCAATAAAAATAAGCTAAACGCTAACTATATATCTTGTAAAGCACCAGAAATTAGCAAGATTAACGATAATAACGGAAATAATCAAGTTTCGTTGCCGCAATCGAAAGATTATACGAAACTTACCTCGAAATTCGAAATCCTTCTACCAAATACACAGTACAAAGATCGAAACCATTATAAACTGAAGCCTGCGAAAAACTGGACATCTGTATCCCTCCATCTGAACATGGCGATAACCAAAATGAGTCTGTGCTGTTCGCCAAAACTGGCAGGATTTTCAAAATTTAGCAGATGTTTTCCGCTAAACGGCCGCTCGAGTCGTCATGTCGGGTTCAAGTTTATTACCGCTTGTGTATCTATCGATCACGTACGTGAAAAATAACTCTACTAATCCGCTGGAAGTGGCAGCAATAAATTCTAAACTTCTATGCACAAGTCAAAAATAAAAACATCTAAACACATTTCGTACCTGATCATGCATATTTGAATAATTTGCTAATTCGAAAAATCAGCAAAGATATAAACAAAACACGACCCGATGTTGCTCTCATGTATCTTATGGATGAAATGATAATGGCAATGGTTCTCTCATCAGTATTAAAATTAGCCAGTACCAAATATATTCTAAGTTTTATTATTTACAGTAAGCAATAGAGAGGCTGGGTTCAAAAGGATTATCAGCTCCGTCGTCTTGCGTGCGATCGCTCGCCGCTTGAGACACTTCACTTTTCTCCTCCGTTTCCCGCTCCGTTGTTTCTTTTAGGCTTCGCTTCCGCGACTTTGTGTCTTTACTTATCTCTCCCCCACTAAACGACACAAAGGATTGAAGCGATTCCATCTCGGAAGCCGGTTTCAGAAGAACAACCCCTTTCGAGACAGACTTTGTTTACGAACTTTATCCTAATCATTTCGGAAATATCTCGAAAAGATAAGATTTTACCAGCCGATAAATGAATTTCCGATCTCAAAATAGACGGATAACTTAACTTTCTAAATTCTTCTCCTGTAGCCATTTTCGTTGGATTGATTTTGAACAAAATAATTCGAACTAAAACAGCTTTTCCGCCAACTCGTCACGTCCTTTCGAATTGAAGTTGCGGGAACTTGAACGTGCTAAAATAAGATTTTTGGTAATCAACCAATCCGATACGCGCGTTTTGGATATTTGATTGACAGTCTGAACGGTTCAGCCTGGTCTTATAGGATCGCTCCGTGTTTAAGCATGGTTTCAACAGCTAGACGAATTTCACAAAAAAAAAAACTGAAGAAGTGACACCGTGAGAACTAAACAATCGTCTCCAAAAGTTTTATTTGTCTGCTAGAAAGCGATAATTAAGCAACAATATTCTAAAAAGCAGTAAAATACAAGGCAGTATGTGGTATCTTTTTTTTTTCCAAATTGCGCTTTATTATCTCTGAAAAATGCATGGTTAACCCAAATTTCCTTTTTGTATACCAAAAGCACTTGCTAAGTTCTGCTTTCCCCGAATAGATTTAAACCGCGCAAAAATATCCACCACACATGGGAAATCCGAATATCACGAGATGCGCATAACGTGTGCGCAGTAACAATAGTAGTAGCTCAGAGCACTAATTGGGAACACTTTCCTGATCGAATTGAAATTTATAAGTATTGGTTTTTGAGGAGAGGGGAAAACTGGAGTACCGGGGAAAAACCTATTGGAGCAAGGACGAGAACCAGCAACAAACCAAAATGTTGTGACTGCTTTTCGAAAGAGAGAAAGAGACGTGTTCTTTCCTATGTGTCCACGAAAAATGTGTAAATTTTATACCCGAAAAGCCGTGCATGCCTTTATTTTCTACAACAAGAGGAATGAAAATAGACTCATTAATTAGGTTACGCACTTCCCAGGAAGGTGTTGAGTCTTATCGTTCACAGTTGATACCTTTTACGTGACAAAGATTTTTCAATCGAGCGTATACATTCGATATGATAAATTGATGAAAACGTACAGACATGAATGATATAGGCAAGACTTGAAAACGGGTCGGAGAAGTAAAGTATTTGTCATCAAATCTGACTACGAAATTACGTCACATGAAAATGAACAATTCATGACTTTTAAAGGACGTCGTGACAAGGGTATTAAAAAGTAGAGAACTGAGTCCGTAGTCCGTCATACTTTTCAGTGAAAGTACTGATTTAATGTTTATTTTAATTTGACATATTTATATCAATCAAATCTCTTTTGATGGTACTATTCAGGAATAGATCAAAGCTCATCCTGTACGAACATCCTTTTGTTTTTTTATCAGTTGATATTTCTGTTAAAATTTATGGTTTAAAATAACCAAACAAACAAACAAATTAATAAACTACCGGATAAGCAACTAGGAGGGTAAGGGAGTTAAACAAAGAAAGCTTGTTATCCTGGAGCTAGCTAGCCACGTACTGCTCAGTGGATCACGTTCTTTATCCTAGTTCTTAAATTAAAGGCATCTGTCAACAAGCTGCATTTACACAAAAACATGCAACGGCTTTCAGTGAGAGCATTCTTTTCTAAACAAGGGTTGTAGATGTGTTGAAGAAGGTGGAATCCTGTGACAATAAAAATAACTCGTTGTCAGTAGATTTCTGGGTGGAGAACTTTACGGAAGTAATATGAACCCGTTTTAACTGATACCAACCGACCTCTGTAAACTGAGATTTCGTGTATGTGCCTATTTAACATCAGAACCGAATTGATCTATTCAGTTGAGGTTCCCAAGGACAAGTGGACGAACTAAATGGATTCAAAACACATCTCTGCAGTAAGTAAAGCTAGACATCTTAGCTGTTAGATTTTAAAGAATCAAGCTTACAATTTGGGTTGATTATATTGGGATTTATGATCTTTTGGTGTTTCGCAGGACCTATTAAGGTTTTGCAAGGTGAAAAATCTATATATGGGATTTATCTCCTACAATTATATCTTTGCTGATTCTCAAGACCAAGGTATAATAGAAAGAGGAAAATTCAGAACCTTCCTATGGGGAATATCCTAACTTTTAATTCATAAACGATACCTTATAACAAGCCGAACTGAAGAGTCTCCCAAGCTTACTTGTCGTTTACTTGGCAGTTATCGATCGATTCGCAAAGCTTAGCCAATCAGGGATTGTTTTGTAATAATTTATAAATATCATCAATGAAGATTTTACTTCGATCGAATTCTTCATCGCGATCATTGACAAAACCGATAACCAACGAAGAATTTGTTTTTGTTCAAGCAGCGCCGCGATATTCCGTCTTTAAATTTGATTCATTAATTGACTTGTTTTGGAATTTCGCTTGGAATCAACTGGAAATTGACATTTTGTCCTTGGGAAGGAGAGTAGCAACTGCATAAGTTACGTACATAACTGCGATGGTCGTTCACTTATTCAAACAATACTTAGGATACATATTGGTGAATCTAGCCACAGGCTTTTAAATGGAAATTTTTACAGGCTGTCCTCACTGTTTGCACTGGAATGTTTTTTACTTTCTTTGCAATATACCAGTAGAAACACGATCTTGAGATAGGTTAATCAGTATTCCTTGGGATATGTTTATTTTTATTAGGATCGAAGGCAAACTCGCAAAACATTTCATGCTATGCAATATATCTCTTCGTTTTTACTTCCCGTTTTAAAGTCCTCTGCGCCAGCCAACGAGGCAGATCAAGTGAGTTAGTTATGCATACTCTTCTGATCGCCTACGTGATCAGTTTAGGTAAGTGCAAGTACATAACTCAATTGTTATGTATATACATATCAATAAGACTAGACTTTCCTTGGGGAAAATGTTGCGATCATTTGGTGATAGGTGTTTTGCCGCCACGGCTCCCGCGTTGTGGAATGCTTTACCTCTTGCGATACGAAAATCTAGATCACTGCAGCATTTTAAATCCTCACTAAAAACTTATCTTTTGAATTTAGCTTTTGATGCCTTAAACACCGAAAAGGTGTCTGTCAGCGGTCATTTACATGGAAATATATACCTTCTGAGTGAGCACGAGTCATGATTTTTACTTTATGGATTTTTAGGTGTATTTAGAAGAAGTCGTATTCTTAACAATAATTCGTGACACGTAGCTGTAGAGAATCTGCCGAAATCATTTTTATCATACCGACCCGGAGACCTTTATAAAATCATTTCATGTACGTGCCTAGTTAACATGGGAAAAGCCGACTTGACCTATTCATTTAAGGTTCCTGAGGACAAGTTCACGAACTAAATGGATTTAATACACATCTCTACAGTGACTAAAGCTGGACAGCTTAACTGTTAGTGTGTTGGTTATATCGGGAATTTTCGATTTTTTGGTGTGTTGCAGGACCTACTAAGGTTAAGGTTTTGAAAGTGAGAAAATATCATCTTTCTTCAAAAAAAAAAAAAAAAAAAAAAAAAAAAGAGAGAGTGAGAGAGAGAGAGAGAGACAGAGAGAGAGAGAGAGAGAGAGAGAGAGAGAGAGAGAGAGAGAGAGAGAGAGAGAGAGAGAGAGAGAGAGAGAGAGAGAGAGAGAGAGAGAGAGAGAGAGAGAGAGAGAGAGAGAGAGAGAGAGAGAGAGAGAGAGAGAGAGAGAGAGAGAGAGAGAGAGAGAGAAATTAAGGCACGTCTTAAACTCTGAGGTCGTGAAAACCTGTTGAGCTTCTTAACTAGCAACTGACGGATTTCCTCGCCGGATGATGACAGCCTTACCCCCCACTAGAGTTTGAATGCCATTTCTTTTGAGAGCAGTATCAGAAAAAAAAATAGGAAATATTTCTGCAGGTAAGCAGCTTTTACGTTGCCTATCTCGCTCTTGTTAATAAATGCATTTATTACAGTTCGTCGGAAGTCTTTGTCTCTTACACCTCTTAGAAAGAAAGAAGTCAGCCCTTCCTGTCCATTTTGCCCCCCTCCACCCTCCCCTTAGGAAGGCCTCATGCTAAGGTAACCCGTTGGGCAACTTTTTTGGGAAAGCAATTTAAAGCTTTCCGAACACGGCACGAAGTGCCGAGAGGAAACAATTCTAACAAAATTTCGCATGACATTTTTTCCTTTGACACATAAAACTAGTGCGCCCGTTTGTTATTAGCAAATGCATTTGTCAGTTAAAATTCCGACACGAGTAACAAAGATAGTCACTGAAACTTGTCACAGGAAATTTGCTCGAGCGGTCCATACATTCACGATCTACTCAGGCTGCGAACGCAGACGTATTTCCGGCTGTGTGGTTTTGTTGAATCACTTTACAACTGTCACTGAATAGATTCTGCACTAAACAAGTACACGTCCAACAGGAAGTGAATATTAGGGACTTTAAGATTAAGGCCTATGGTTTCCTTTGTAAATCGCAACCGTCGACCCGCAGCAGTTTACAGTTCGGAGTTCGCCGTATGTACATCAATCTGGGTTTAAGATTAAGGGTTACTTTCTACCTATACGCATGGCTTACTCTAGACTGTTCACAGCCCCCCTATTTTCCCGTGGGATTCTAGAGACCGGTACGCTTCGATGGAACTGCCGCCATCTTGGTTTGTAAAAGCGAGCGAGATCTGGGGAGAGTGTCTAAACTACCGAGGGGAAGGGAGTTTCCCCTCCCTCACTATACTAACAGCCACTCCCGCTCCCCTCGGTAGTTTAGACACTCTCCCCAGATCGCGCTCGCTTTTACAAACCAAGATGGCGGCGATTCCATCAAAGCGTACCGGTCTCGAGAATCCGACGGAAAAACAGGGGGACTGTGAACAGTCTGTAGGCTTACTCTTACGAAAGCAAGATGACGGCTGCGAGGAGGATATTATTCTGAGGTAGCTGTTGTTGTTTTAAATTTGATTATTGTTATCTTGTAACTGAATCAAACAAATCTCCAATTCATCGAGAAAACTCTTTAAAGGCAGGAAATTTGACGTTTAAACGTGGCTTGATAGTTTTAAAACCCGCGAAAAACTCTGCCGTAATTCACTTACTTCTAGACATTGTCCTTGACGATGAAACCTGAACCTCAAAAGGGACGGCAGGATCGGAGTCACGTGACTTTTAGAGTTTTGCAATTTGCGGGAAACTAGGAAAAGCATCAATCTTAAGGGGCCCTAGTCAGCCACACCTTTGTTTTTGTTTATATGCGAGAGTTTGGCTTTTATATTTTAATCGGAGCATGTCGAAATGAACGAAATCACTGTGAAACTACTGAAGATAATGAAACATACTTTCAGGAACACAACTTACAGTAAAGCACATAAGATTTCGCTTCACCACGCAATATCAATAATTTCGATGGCATCGAAAATGGCGGAGGCTGACTAGGGTCCTTTAATTGACTTGAAGTTTCACACTCGCCGTTGTATTTTTCTATTCTCAGGCTGTGGTCGTGTTTTTGTTGACGGCCTGTTTGGAGGTCAACCCTAAACGTCAGACCTCGTATTATCTTAGCTCCGTCTTCAGAGCAGAGGCTTTAAATTGCCCAAATGGAAATGCCCTTGGAGTACTTTGTACAGATTCTTCTGGAGATCGCCGATGTACATTAAAATGGGAAAGATTCACTAACACTGGTAAATACACGCACATGACTGGGTAACGCGACAAACTTGGGTGCTCGAACTTGAAGACGGTGCCTCCTTAGAAAGAGATATATTTGTACAGTTTATGACTATCAGGGAAAAGTAGATCTTACGAGGTTTATTGGGATCCTAAAAGGAAATAATTAATTGTCAGCCAATCACAGTGCCCAGTTAAGTAAAACCAAGCCACTGACTCCGCCTCTGAATTGAAAACCGCTCTAGTGTGCACGTGATATATAGTACCCCGTCCTGAGTTCATCTCAAAAGGATAAACGATTCGGAGAATGTAAATGTCCAACCTCCGTCTCTAAACGATTATGGTATAATAAAAGCCTTGGAAGACTTATGACTATGCGGGGGAAGTAGATCTTACGAGATTAAAAACCGCTCTACTGAGCACGTAATGTACATTTCCCCGTCCTGAGATCATCTCACAAGGATAAACGATTCGGAGAATACAATTGTCCAACCTCCGTCTCCAAAAGATTATGGTGTAATAGAAGCCTTGTAAGATGTTTTTAATAACAATTAAATACTATTTCATTAAGGATTTCAGATAATGAATTTCGAAGGAAGGCGGGGATCAAAGTGTATTCAATTTACTGACCCACGCAGCGGAATTCAGTACGCACTGAAAGCAACAAAAGAAAATCAAGATTGGAAACTTGTGTTTGAGGTAAGTCACGCTCATGAACAAAACCTCTGTTCCTTTCTACTTTACCGTTCAGTTCTAAAAAAGGAAAAATAAAAAAAATCAGACGTTTTTTTTAAACTCTTTTTAGCCTGGGTCTAGATTGACGGAGTCCTCCTAATTTAAGGGTTATCTTAAGGAATGTTTCTTAACAATAGTCTGTAGTCATTCCAGCAAAAGACTATTATTAAGGAACAATACGTTGAAAACATCTTAATTTAGGAGAGGAGGGTTTTGCGTATTTGGCCCTTGGGTTCTGTGGCTTGTGGGCGAAAGTGGCAGTAAACTGTGAGCCTTGGTCAATGTCACAGTGGGCAGTGTGAGCTCATTCAGTGTTCAACTTTTTCGGTTATTCAAATCAAATCTGGTTACTTTTGAAAAGTTTGGGGCATATTGGCTGTGACTACGAGTCACCACTAACAGCTAATGTGAAATGCCGGAATCTGCACCACTTGGTTGCATCTGATTTCACAAATTGAGCGCTCAGTTTTGGCTAATTCATGGATCAGTGACACAAAGCTCTTCCAGACCCTATTGGAAACTTTTGGCCAGACGTTCTCGTAAAATATAAAACCCCAGGGGGGGGGGGGGGGGGGGTGTCATCAGATTTCCAGACATCGAGAAGTGGGTGGAAAAACAGTTTTTTTAACCAACTTTTAAGTGTATGGAAGAAACAGTCTCTGGAGTGTGTAATTTATCTTCTCAAAACATAAAAAAAAAAAATTCCTTGGGAAATTCAGAGTAAAAGCTCACTAATTTTATGATAATTAAGATCACATTTCCAATTTTCTTCTCGATAATAAATTCCTTTTCTTTCTTTCCTTATGAATTATTAATGAATGGGAGGGATTAAATATTGACGGTTAAAATACCCTCAGTTATCGAATTCACGGTAATATATCGCCCTTGACGATGAAATTTTTATTCGTTTGATGGCTAACTAGTTTAACACTTCGGTCACTAGAAGTGTACCTAGAAGAGCACCGATTTTTTTCTACCGTTTCTAAGTACGTTTAATAACATTTCCTCTTGCATTCACAGCGACACCAATGCAGAAGTACAAGTGACCAGGCTTTCGTGTTCATGGCGAGGTTTGTTAGGGACAGCAAGAAACGACGATTCGTATACCAACCCACTCTTGTTAATGAAACTATGTGTATTGGAGTGACCCGTGACTGCAATGGAAGCTTATCTCTTATAGAGACAGATGATATTCGTTCAGAAAGATCTTGTAGATTTATAAGGCAGATTCATCAACCAGTCAATGGCCTTATGAATCCTTAATGATTTTTTGAATGCGAGATATTTTTTCATCACCTGGTGCTGACAAAGTAAAATCTCACAGCATCTGGGGCCCAGCTGTTTAAAAGCCGATTAATGCTTATCATCCGTGATTAAAAGTTAGAGAGATCTTTCATTTTGTTAATTGTTCAAAATGTTTTTAAAAGCTAATTTCAAGCTAATGGTCGTGAAAAGTATAGGTCAAAACTAAGGGATAAAATTCTTTTGGAAGCATCCTTACTCATTTATAATTAAACTTGAATCAAAGATTACGTTAACCCAGGATTAGCTTAATCGGGCATTGAAGAACTGGGCCCGGTTGAAAAACTAACTCTTGCAAAACTTCAATGAAACGCACGCAATCTTCAAGTTGCTAATGAATAAGAGAAAACAATTTACTAGTTTTACTATATACGACAGTCAATTGGCTTAGAATCATTTTAAGCTTACATGTTTGCTTTTTAGCTATTAATTATAATATTTTTTACAAAAATTGAATATATCCCAATATCCCAGCAAAGGTTACGAGAAAATACTGCTGTGACCGAAATTTGAATATTATTGACATAGGCAGCATGGATACATGTACCCTAAGCGCTTTCCGATCCGAAGCGTTGATTTAGTGTAAAGGTACTGATCGGTATGCTTATACTAAAAATAGTATTGTTGTGAAGCTAATGTCAGGGTGTATTTTCGACTTAATTTTAGAATACAGTTGTTATTTCCTTTCGGTAGTTTTGATAGATATTTCCCCGATTATTTCACATTTTCCTGTTGTTCAAAGATTAGAGTTAACAGTTGTGCTGTGGACAGGTTTGCCTACTTCATTTAACATTGGCTTGGACCTTATCGAAGATTGAAATCACGGCAAAACACTCAAGGATGTTATCACCCTGCCTACTTCATTTAACATTGGCTTGGACCTTATCGAAGATTGAAATCACGGCAAAACACTCAAGGATGTTATCACCCTGATTGGTTTCCCTTTCTTTCTATTTTCTTATTTTCTTAGAATAGTTGTGTTGTTGTTTCCTGTTAGTGTATTCTGGCAAAACCAGTTCTTATCTCTGGTTGGGACCATCTGGCCTTGGTTGAATTACGGTCGTAAACATGTTTACAGCACACTATAAGTAAGGCATGATTTGAGTGATACTCACCTCAAACAGAAGTATCCAATCTTGATTTTCTTTTGCTCCTTTTAGTGCGTCCTGAATTCCGCTGCGTGGGTCAGTAAATTGAATACACCGCCTTCCTTCGAAATTCATTATCTGAAATCTTTAATAAAATAGTATTTAATTGTTATTAAAAAACATCTTCCAACTAGGTTTCAATTACACCATCATCCTTTGGAGACGGAGGTTGGACAATTGTATTCTCCAAATCGTTTAATACCCTTGTGAGATGATCTCAGGACGGGGTACTATACATTACGTGCGCAGGTAACATTTACAGACTTCCAAGGATAAACCATGGATTCGGAGAATGTAATGGCCCAACCTCCGTCTCTCAACGATTATGGTATAATAGAGGCCTTGAAAGACTTATGACTATGCAGGAGAAGTAGATCTTACGAGATTCAAAACCGCTCTGGTGCGCACGTAATGCTTTTTCCAAACAAGTGTTCTACACTATTTCTCAAATAATACTGTGCTTAGCTTAGTCAACCTTTTAATTGGTTTTCTTTTAAACTCCGCGGTGACTACTCGAATTGACACCTTCTCGGTACATGCAATAGGTGAGATTAGGTTAATTTCATGCAGGGGAACCTTGACCACGTATCACGATTTTTCAATACGGTGACTTGTTTACCTATCGTCGTTGGCGCTATTCTGCTGAGTCATCGGGGTTAAAGTCCATTACAGTTTTCGCCTGAAACTATTACCGACTATCGCTGATCCGGCGAACATGAAGACATGCCATAAAATTTCGTCAATTTGAACTTTTCTTCCGTGACACTCATTGGGAGAATAATGTTTCTGTATCAAGCCGGAAATTATCCCACCTATTGCAGAAATACAAAACCGAAACTGCTGTGGGAAATTTCCACCTTTTACTGACTGACGGTTCGGTTCGTCTGGAACTGAAGACCAATTTTGTTCATTCGAATGCAATTTATTTAGCTCATTCTCCTCCTCTCTACCCTTTATCGAGTCTTCTGTTATTGGCATTCTGCTTTTTCACTATCAGATAAGGAACGAAATTGTTGCCGTATTGAGTGGCAATACTTTATTTACATAGGGCCATTTCCATCTCAGTCCAATAGCGCTTTAATGACTGAGAAAATCACTCAACTTCTACAAAAGATGATTCGCTTCAGTGCCTTGAAAATGGGTCAGCACATCATTTGCCTTCGTGGAAGACGTAGTATGAAATTGGTCTATATTGAATTGAAGTAACACTGTCAAAACAGCAGCGAATATGTTTGCCCCTTAACCAATCAGGAGTAAGTAATTGTTCCCTCGGTGAAAGGAGAATTAAGACAAAATACCCTCTGTTACAACAAATCAGTATTCAGTAATTTTGCAGTCTGTGTTACATTGTTATTTTTATTGTTGATAAGCAGTTGGCAGCATATACACTAAAAATATACAACCGCAGAAAGGATGAGGAACTTGTAAGGTTATTATTGTCATACAATTAAAAAAAGACTTCTATAAATGCTATTTAAAAAAAATGAATTTATTTGTGGAGCTCCGCCTTTAGGTTTGGCTAATACAGACATACATACATTATATTTCAGTTCAGCTACGCGTTATCGAAACAGTGCCGGACCCACCAGGCTAACTTCAGATTTCAAAAGCGAAAAAGGGAAAAAGCCCTAGAACAAAGACGCAGGTGACAAGTATGGTTTCTAATTATCGAAACTGGTTGCGTGAAAGGTCACAAATGCATTTAGGTCATATTGTTGTTCAGACTGCTTTAGATCTCAATATTATTATTATAGTCAGCGCCAATTTTCTCCCACATCATTAATGAATCATCGAGCATACAAAGCATGAGAATTGATCCTTTACCGAGGGATTAAAAGAAAATAAAAGAAGATAAATGCTTTTTATTTGCCCTCGGTAAAGGATTAACTTTCTTGTCCTGATAAACCTACACGCTGTCACGTTCCTATTGTCAACCAAAGTCGCAAGGAAAAAATTTAACATGAACTGATTTATTTACTACGGATTTAGTCATAGTTCCTTGAATGCGAAAACTATAAACAGTTTTCAACGATTTCCTCACCCTCACTTCTTCCTAACCAGTAATCAGACAATATAATTGCAAAATTAAATGATACTTAACTGTAAGTTGAAGTTTGGTTGGGATTCTATCTTGTCATTAGTCCGGAACGACGGAGTCACATGAGATGCGCATGCGCAGAACCGATCAGTATTGAACGTCAGAGTGGGACAGGAAACAGTACACTGAAGGAACGAAGGACAGGGTGGGCGGGATACGGGCATGTGACTCCTTCGTTCCGGACTGGTGACAAGATAGAATCCCAATCAAACTTCAGCTTACAGGTAAGTCTCATTTACTTTTGTAATTCTATCCTGTCAATCAGTCATCGTCACTACGGAGTCACATGAGATTTTAAAGTCCTGTGCAACGAACCCAAATAGAGAATAAATAGACACAACTGCCTTAATTTATTTGATACACAAGCAAACAAGTAAATGCCACAATGCCACATTTCACATCTCAAAGCCAAAAGTGTCATTTGCTTTAGACTACTGCTGTAAAACCATGTTACCAAAATTTGCAGTATTATCAATAGGCTTGTGATTAAATGTCGCAAAGGTTCCAGAATTGGACCATCCTGCAACTTTCATAATTTCCTCAACACTGAAACCTTTTGCTTTACATGAGGAAGCAGATGCAGCTCTGGCGCTGTGACTCGAGTAAATGGTAATGTCAAGACCCGCAGATTTCATAACTTGTTTGGTCCACCTAGAAACAGCGTTCTTTGATATGGATTTGTGGGGCTTGGTACAACTAATCAACAGCTGGGATTGTCCATTTCGCACATCCCTTGTCCTGCTGATATACTCCTTAAGGTGCTCAAATACGCAAAGTTTTTTGTCCTCCTTTAAGGCTTGCAGTTCAACTGGTTACAAATGCACCTCTGACTTAGATAATTTTAACTTCTGCATGACAGTTATTCTGTACTTGTCTTCAAATGCTTGAATATAGTTAATATCAAAAGAATAAATGGTCTGCCCGCGCTTGGCAGTGGTTGAAAACAGTAACATAGTAAACTTCAATGAAAGGTCCTTCAGTGACAGTTTACTAGCAAAATACAATGTCTTGAGAAAATTAAGAACAATGTTGACGTCCCAAGTACGACTGTACTTAGGAAGGGCTGGCCTCAGTTCATAAGTCCCTATTAAAAACAGCGACAGACTAAAGTGCGCTCCCCAAATTTGCTGCCATCACCCAGGATAATAGTTGACGATAATGCTGTATTGACTGCACTATAACCTAAACCGGAACGAAAAAGTGATACCAAAAACTCAACACCCTGGGTGACACCAGGCCAAAAAACATCAACTGCATTCTCCGTACAATAACTTAGCCGTTTCTTTAGATACGTTTGATATTGCTTAGTAGTCCCAGTTCTCCATGAAGCCATGAGAACTTCCTGAGCGCTAGGTGATAGTCCACAGTTATCTAAGCTGCCCCTGATAAAAGGCACACCGTTAGTGTGAGCTTGTTCCACAATGGATGAACCTCCTTGGGCCGGCTTGGAAGACTGAGAAGATCCTTCCTTGCTTTTAAGATAACTCTTTCCTTCACTAACATTTGAATTGCTTTTGGATACCATCCCTGAGTGCGCCAGTCTGGGAGAATGTAAACACCCATGGCTTCTTCTGCAACTATCTTGCTTAAGATAGCTGGAATTACACTAAAGGGTGGAAAAGCATAGAACATTAGCTTAGAACAATCCAGGGTAAAAGCGTCAATAGCCAAAGCAGATGGATCTGGTTTGTAAGACACATATTTTGTGAACTGATTATTGACACGTGATGCAAACAAGTCAATTTCTGGCGTAAAGCCTAACTGGTTTAGGGCATCTTGGAGAGATGATTGAGATAACATCCATTTTCCTCCCTTTTGATTGCGCCTAGACTCAAAGTCTGCAACAAGGTTATCTTTTCCGGGTATGTGTGCTACACTTAACCCGATGTTTCTTTCAATGCACCATTCCCAATTTTTCTTGGCCATAGAATTGCAGGAATGAGAATGGCTAGTCCCCATATGGTTGATGACACTTACAGCGGGTGAGTCATCAGTCATAATTCGGATGTGAGTTTGTGATTTATCGTTAGCAAAGGTTTTCAAAGCCAGTTGAATGGCATACATTTCAAAATAGTCGAGGTAATGCAAAGATTCTTCATATGTCCAATTCCCCCCCACCCCCTCTGTGGGGATGCTATCCATTATAGCACCCCAGCCTAGAAGAGAAGCATCTGTAGTTACTGTATGCTGGGGCCTGTCATATGATACAACATTATATGTATTTTCTACATTAATTCTTGACAGAAGTTCAGGCTTCAGGTGTTTTCATCGTTTATTGCGACAATACTGTTTCGTATGGTTCGAAGTTATCGGACCACACTCATCAGGCAATTTTTAACGACTGACTTTTCAAATAACAGGCTGGTAGTAAAATATGGGTGGTTACTATAGAGATGCGTTATATTTAGTAGAGTGTCTAGGTAACAGATGCATCGTGCCTTAGTTGCGTTACTCTAAAGTTCTGCAGTACATATCTCTTTCTGTGGCGGCACGAACGTTTCGGCTGTTCAGGCTACATAGCTCTTTTTTACAGATGATTATGAATTTTTCAAAAAGACAAAGATTACATTTTTTTGTTAGCGTTGCTATACGGTTTACATTTCTTTAAAATCTTCCATTTAATCTGGAAAGGTTTATTGCTGTCTTGCAAAGTCCAAACATGTTTTGACAGTTCTGTCTCGTTTCTTCTGTTCGGGCGTCGAAAGACTCCCACCAAGACTCCCCATGGATCAAGAAGAACACAAACGACATGTTCGATGTCACCATGGGCTCATACGACGGAGCGGAAACGTGTGAGTTGATTGGAAACTACATGCTAGCCTTGATAGCACCCAAATTTAAGAATGAAGTTGGCCTGTACCGTGACGATGGTCTCGCAATTTGCAAAGCCACCCCGAAAGAAATTGAAAAGACCAAGCAAGAAGTCAACCAAGTGTTCAAATCGGAGGGCCTTAAGATCACAATCGAGGCAAATAAGAAGATCGTCAACTTTCTTGATGTGACCTTCAACATCACAGACGGCAGCTACAAGCCATACATGAAACCTAATAACAAGCTGTCGTACGTCCATCAACAGAGCAATCACCCCCCAGCAGTGCTGAAAAACATACCCCTCAATATTAACAAAAGGTTAACTGCCATCTCATCCAGCGAGGAAATATTTGACGAATCCATTGCCCCTTACCAGAAAGCTCTCACAGAAAGTGGATATAACTATAAGCTAACATACAACCCACCACAAGAACAGGCCCGGAAAAAAACAAAAGAAAAAGAACAAGAAACATCACATGGTACAATCCACCTTTCAATTCAAACATCAAAACTAACCTTGGAATAAAATTCCTGCACATCGTCGACAGATGCTTTCCAAAACACCACCCACTCCACAAGATTTTCAACAGACACACAATTAAATTGAGCTACTCATGCATGCCAAACATGAAATCTATCATCTCATCGCACAACAAGCACGTCCTTTCGAATGTAAACTCACCAACGCCAGAACCTGACACCTGCAATTGCAGAAGAAAACCGGACTGTCCACTCGAAGGAAAATGCCTCCAAACAAACGTCATCTACCAAGGCACTTTAACCACTGAGACAACAACTGAAACTTATGTCGGACTGGCAACAAATTTTAAGGAACGTTACAGAAACCACCAGACATCCTTTCGACGCCCGAACAGAAGAAACGAGACAGAACTGTCAAAACATGTTTGGACTTTGCAAGACAGCAATAAACCTTTCCAGATTAAATGGAAGATTTTAAAGAAATGTAAACCGTATAGCAACGCTAACAAAAAATGTAATCTTTGTCTTTTTGAAAAATTCATAATCATCTGTAAAAAAGAGCTATGTAGCCTGAACAGCCGAAACGAGCTAGCGAGTTCGTGCCGCCACAGAAAGAGATATGTACTGCAGAACTTTAGAGTAACGCAACTAAGGCACGATGCATCTGTTACCTAGACACTCTACTGAATATAACGCATCTCTATAGTAACCACCCATATTTTACTACCAGCCTGTTATTTGAAAAGTCAGTCGTTAAAAATTGCCTGATGAGTGTGGTCCGATAACTTCGAACCATACGAAACAGTATTGTCGCAATATACGATGAAAACACCTGAAGCCTGAACTTCTGTCAAGAATTATACATTGCTCTTCAATCAAACGAATTGAGCGCTCTACGAAACACATTCTACCCAGAATACAAGTATTTTCTACATTAGCTATATCCATCAGTTCAATTCTTTTGATGCCTTCGTTGATAAAAACATATGTGCGTCAAAATTACCTCTACTGGTTTTAAGGGGCCTGGGATTTGTTACTTTCCAAATTCCTATGGTATGATGGGCCATGCATAGCCCCAGGAAAGCTGGACACTATTTGCCCAATCACTTTTGCCACTTGTCGAAGGGCTATTTTAGGGGACCCAAGCAATTGTGTGCAAGACTTCTTATGAATTGACTGCTCTCTCCTTTGTCAACATTACATTTAAGGTCAATGAGTTCATGACAAAACCAAAAACAACTATCTTTTGAGTAGGTACCAAAACTGATTTTATAGGGTGCACTATAAAACCCAATTTTTCAAGTAGCAAGATAGTTTCAATCACATTCCTGATACAATCTTCATACGTTTGACCTTGCAAATAAAGATCATCCAAATGGGCAACAGATATATGGCCCTTCGTATGCAAATGTGTAAGGACTGGCTACAGTATTTTGGTAAATTTTCTGGGAGCACAAGATAAGTCATTGGGAAGACATGTAAATTGGTAGATCTGTTCCTTCCATTTGAAAGATACCAGCTTGCGATCTAATGCTTTTATGGGGGCTGAATAGCATGCATCTTAAGGTCAATACTAGCCATGAAACAGTTAGGAACTAACAACTTAGTGGTGGTATATAAGGAGTGCATTTTGAAATGGTGGTTAACAACCAACCTGCTAAATTTCTTTAGATTCAATGTAAGCCTGTATGATCCATCCCTTTTAGGCGTTACAAAAATACAAGAAAGTATATGCTGTGGGTTGTATTCTACCGCTTCAATGACAAGTTTATTTATCTCTTGCTTTATTCTGTTAAACGACTCATGGTCATCAAATTTCTGTGATGGTAGCCAGTGTTGAACTGGTGTTTCAGTACATTCAATGCTCACACCTGACACATCAGACAAAATCTCCTTATCATTAGTTATTTCAGTCCAGGCTGCAAATTTGGTTAGCTCTGAAATTGGAGCATGGGGTCTGCTAGTTTCTTTAACATCTTTTAGCTGCTTAGCTATATCATCACCAAAAAGATATTGGCTATTTTCCGGCACTTCAATAGCGCAGATTGGTTTGTATTCTGGCTTGAGAGCGAGCTGTATCTGGTCCCGTCTCAGCTGTGCTAATTGTGTATTTAAGTGACCCAACATTGCTAGGCTATCAACGGATTTTGATCAGTATTATTCTGAGTATTATTGGCCAGCCAGTCTGTGGTTTGCAAGTTTATGGTGGCCACTTTGCGTACCAGCTGCTGAAAATTGGTCAATTTTCAGTCAGCTTTCTTCTACGTGGCAGTCAGTTGTCCCCATATTTGAGGGTTCACCCGTATGGGCTTAAGCTCAGGACAATTTGTGTGTCGCTTATGCTTTGCCACAATTTCTTTGCCATTTTATCAGGACTGAGTTTCTTTCCCCAACGTTTCGTAAGGAGTTCAGCTACATCTGGGTCAATACCATCGCCGGTCCCGTCTTCCTCCTCGTAAGAGTCAACGAGGCTTTTTAACAGCGTGGCGGGCTTTTTCCCGCCATTATGGTCGGTGACCGGCGGGAATGAGTTTTTTCGCTCGGTGAGCTTTTGTACCGATGAATCATAATCCAAATGATCATCAGTCCTCAAATCGTTTACGAGGTGGATAACAATCTTCAGATTGGGACAGTTCATCAAACGAGTCGGGCGATTTTCGTTTCGGCGGTCGTTTCGCCGGTGGCGAATTTTCTGAAGCTGCAGAGCTTTACTGCCCAGAACTGCACATCCTTTCCAAAAGGCTTGACTTTTTTTCCAATCCACCGCTTTCCGCACGTAATCCGACAGTAATGGAAGGATTCTCGTCGGTTTGTAGTTGTGCAGTTCCCTCGTCGTTCAAGTGGATTGAACGGGAGCCACTGTTCTCTGCCATCCTTGAGAAATGCTTAAGATTTCGAACAAGATGAAAGAATATTGTACGTACCTCGTGTCAAGACGCTTCATGAGTTCAAAGTAAGAAGCAGCCCAAAGTGAAGAGATTCTCAAAACTTCCGTAAAGAGACGTATGACACTGACCAGCAACGCGAAGCACTGATCGGCTCTGCGCATGCGCATCTCACGTGACTCCGCAGTGACGATGACTGATTGACAGGATAGAATCCTCGATTAGTTGTTTAATATTTGGCTAGAGCCCGCAGCATCAAAAAAAGCTGCTTCTCTTATAAAATTGGCGCGAAAACATGAGTACAAACATGACATATTAGAAAATATACTTTCCTGACCGTGAAATCAGCCTTCCTCTTTTTTAGATTATTTGTTCTACGTTTTTTTTTTTGCTGATCAGATCTTCACTACAGGATTCGATACTTTTAATTTGTTGCGGTGGTCCTTGCACACACAGTTAATTATTGTTTTTTTACTGAATTTATTCCCCGCATAAATTGTATTTCGCATAATTATGCCATTCCGCAAACTTTACCCTCACCGTGTGGCCATGGCTTTGGATTCAATTTGACAGCAATTTTGTTAAGCGAAACCAGAGGTTAACGAGGGTTTATCTGAATAACTTAACGACAGTCATTGTGAGAAAACTTTTCGCGGCTTGTTGCATAAGGTACGCGATTTGGCCTGGGCTTGAAACTATATCCAAGCAAAAGCTTGCGCATGCTTAATAAAGACATGACGCGTCTCCTCGCAAGACGTTTCTTTGATTTCTCTCTGAGGATGGATCCTGCTAGCAGGTCTGGCTTAGCCTTCCCACACGTGTTATACGTGTAATCTTTGAAGCCTGTCATTTTGTTTGCCGTTCATCTTCTCAACATTCCACCTGATGACTGAACCGATTTTGACATCCTTCGATTTAAGGTACTATATCAATAATGAGTGCAGTTATTTCTTGTGTCTTCATACTTGCTTACATGTATACCGTGGTACAGAACACGTACGGCGCTTCCACTATCGAGCGAAGTCGAAAATAGAACGTTCAGTCCGGTGAGGTTGTATTATCTAACACTGATAGATCATATCTCAGTGAACTATCGTTGGGCGATTCATTTGATCTTATTTGATTTCTTTCGACTGAGTTTAGAAACCAGACAGAGCATGGTGCAAGTCAAATACCGTTAGATTGTTTTCGTTTGTGTTTTAGATACCTTGGGTTTAACAGTAGAATCCCGTGAAGGCGCACTCTATCGAATTGGCGAATGGAAATGTTTTGATGTTGTAGTATTGGCTCCATTCAGTATCTATTTGTTTACGCTATACGTTGTTATCCTTGGCCGGAGGATTCCTGTATTGGAATTATATAACATCGAGAAGGAAAGCACCAGTAAATATTTATCACTACTGAAGCTCTTATCGTTAACAAATCTGTTGTCTTATGAACCAAGTTTAATGGCCTGGCTCTCACGGGCCTCCTGTAGTTCAGTGGAGCATTCGAACTAGTATAAATCGGAATGTCAGAGGTTCCACTCTTGTTGGGAGCCACTCTGATTTTCTCGACTGTGTCACCAACTGAAAAAAATTCATCCATGATTTATTCACCAGGATAAAAACATAGCATCACATTTATTAAACAAATTTGTTGTGGTATACTGTAGGAAAGTATATATGTAGGCCTGTGTTGTCTGATTGAATCAAAAAAGTGCCGTACGGAATGCTGAGTACTACATTGCGTGACATGACGTGCGCGTCACTTTTGTTCTCGAGCCGAGATAAAGAAGGATAAAGAAAATGCTCCTCAAAAACTATCTTTGCAGCTTTCAGCTAAGAAACTGATGTAAAAACACTTCCGGGCTAACACATGTCGATTACGGGAAAAAAAAACAAAAACAAAAAAAAAAAACGGAAGTTGAATGATATTAAAGGACCCAAATCTTTTTCGGTAAAATGCCATCTAAAATCTCTAAAATTAGATAGTGAAGAGGAATCTCATTACATCGTCGCAAGTTGAGCGATTGGAAGTCTGTAAATGTTACTGTAGCATTTTCCAATATAAGTGTATCAATTTTAGCTATTTTTTAGTTTTGTGCTATCCCTTTACAATTCTTGTTATCCAAATAGTTCTGTTTATTCCCCACCAGCCGAAGTTTCCTAGTTAAAAATCAAAGAGTGCTGAGAGCAAGCTCATTCTTGTAATGTACAATTTTCATTGTGCCTGTTATTGCTGGTCATCTGAACCAAAGAGGAAAGAAAAGACTGATTTTGATAATGTTGTAATGGGGTAATGGTATTGTTTTATGAATGAGGATTATAATAGTGTGAGTTTACTATATTGAAGTAACAAAGTACAGGGGTAGGGGTGGGAAGGTTAATGGGCATGCTCTGCGGGATTAAATTGGAATTTTCAGAAAGTCACAAATTGTATTTTCGGGTAATGGGATACCTTGCTCAATATTTATACCATTATAGTGCATTTCATAGTAATTATGTGGGAGTAACTGCCCGTTCAGAGCCTATTTTTTGGCCCATCTCCCTGCTTTGAAGACCAACCTTTTTTACATGCCCCTCCCCCAATTTCAGGAGCATTGCCATGCATCATTCTTGTTAGTGCATATACACTGCATTTAGTTCCAATCCCGTTAAAAAAAATTTTCTTCCCTAATCGAAATGTTAATACCCTGAAGAAAGGGCTGAGCACTCTTTTTAGAACAATAGGTACTAATTTAAGTGTCAACGAAAATGAACTGAAACACTAATTTTTATTGTAAAATATTATTGTAGTGATTGTTTACAAAAATAAGTTGCTTGCTCCTAAAATAAGGTTTCAATTTTCTCAATAAAGCTTTGAAACCCTCATACCTAGGCAAGCATACTTTTCAAGCATCTATTTTAACAAGACCAATTAATTAATAAGCTAGTGAACTTTGATGTTAAGTTATTTGAAGTGTCGATCATAAGGCTTCCTTACTTAATAATAATATATGACTCCTTAGAACAATTGAAGGGGTGCCTGGAAAAAAGCCCTAAGTGACTTCTGATCAGTTGCTAGATTCTCCTTCCAAATTTCCTTGTATTCACTTGTGGAACAAAAGGAGAATTTGATCCTTCATCAAAAAGTCACTTAGGGCCTTATTCCACACACCCCTTCAATTTGTGTTTCCTGAACTGAGCAAAACTTTGATTGATTTAATATTCATAGCAAGTGTACGACTTTTGCAGAACTAACTCAACAATAATATTAAATGTCACAACACAATATGACTTGCTAATGTAACAGCTTACTAGCCCTTGAAGTCTAAAATGTCAGATTTTAACTTAATGTAATCATGGCCATTTAAAGAATAAACAGGCAATGGTATGTGTGTAAGCAGCATATTTGGTGTTACTGAAACAATCCCAGATGCTTGGGGCCGTACTTCATATGGCTTCACCAAGTTGTGAAACCCAACCGTTAATGAGTATCAGCAAGGTCAATCGATGTTACAATTTTGTCCTCCATGATAAATTGGAAAGATAAGAAGCTGACATTAAGAAGGGTTTCTTCCATGATGTTCGCAGATAAATTGGCAATGCTTTTGTCTACGTTGAATCCTGGGGCACTAGCGATTTCTTGAAATAAATCGCTTTGAACAGCATGGCGACAGAAGAATCTTCCCATATTTTCACCCTTTTCGTCATAGAAAGTGTACGACTTTTGAAAAACGAACTCAACAAGAATAATATTAACAAGAATAATATTAAATACCACAACAAAAAATGACCTGTTAATGTAATGCTTGGGGCCGTACTTCATATGGCTTTAGCAAGTTGTGAAACCCAACCATTAATGAGTATCACCAAGGTCAATCGATGTTACAATTTTGTCGTCCATGATAACTTGGAAAGATAAGAAGCTGACATTAAGAAGGGTTTCTTCCATGGTGTTCACAGATAAATTGTCCATGTTTTTGTCTTGTTGAATCCTGGGGCACTAGCGATTGCTTGAAATAAATCGCTTTGAACAGCATGGCGACAGAAGAATCTTCCCATATTTTCACCCTTTTCGTCATTTTTCATGATGTTGGCCGTCGTAGTTGATACCAATTCACATTTTTTGCTCTTCAAGTTACAGTTGGGACACTTGATGATAGCTGTATCAGGAGCATCAGGAATTTTGGATTTGCAATTTATGCAAATGTATGTCTTCTTTACCTCGACAGCCAATATAGTGCCGGTGATGTTCTTCTTGGCC
>NW_028145425.1:475000-480000 GCF_977016875.1 Pavona decussata | reverse complement strand
TAATTGATGATTTGTACCACAGTTGATCATAGCAGGTACATATATACTCAGGACCACAACTAATTTTCTCGTGAAACTTGTTTATCACCGATTTGTAAGCATAAGCATGATTTTCATCAGGGTCTGACATTACCTCACCATAACAATTTGCCTTATTCTGTATGTTCACTTCTTGCACATTCTGTCGTTTGTTTCTTATGTACTCTCTGTTACGAGTCCTACGCTTGTCAGCTTTGTCTGCTTCTGATAATTTTATTCTCTTATGGTTATCTTTTAATTTAATTTTAGCTTCTGCACGCTTCTTTCTTATGAATTCTCTTTGATAGGTATTATGTTTTTCAATTTTTTCGCTTAGGTCCATATCAATATCACATTCTGAAGCTACTGGTCTCATTCTGTTTTCTCTTTTTCTGTAGTCTGGATTTTGTCTTTTCTTTCGTATAAATTCTCTTTTAGAAGCTTTACGCCTTTCTGCTTTGTCTTCTTCTGATAGGTTTGCTCTCTTTCCGTTCTCTTTGTCTCTATTGGCAAGCGGTTCATGCTTATCTTGTGAGAACTGTCTTTGTTTACATTGTTCTAATTTGCTTTTATTTGAACTTGCTGATTTTTGGATTGGCTCATTCCCACATGTCATTTCATAAGTGTTGGAATTTAGCACTGGCATTGTTGACATATAATGATATTCTTGTATATGCCCAATATAAACATTTGTTGTCTGTCTATCAGTATTGACTGGATTTATAACTGTGACAGGGGAGAAATATGCATTTGACTCTATGATATTGATAGTGATATTTAGAGAATTTGTAACAGCTTGAATTATATTATCTGCCCATGTCCCTTGCCTTGCCATATTATCAACATAGTTCTGCCAAGAGTATTCATAGTTGCTTTCTATATACAACTCAGGGTGATGCAAAAGATGCTGAACTCCAAGAGAGCGTATATACAAATGATACTCAGGGGTATTATATAGTTGACATCAGACTGCACGGAAAAAACAGTTTCCATCTCCCAATACATTAACTGGAATTCTACCAAGTTCAGATAATCTGGATTCCAATAAAGAAACTGAACTGACTTGTTTGGCACTTGAAGCATTCTTGTCATTATTTATTTGAGTGAAAGGCCCAGGATTGTCCTCTAAATCACCGCTTAATGCTATTATAGGATGAGCTACCCATAGTATTTGTACACAAGAGCACTTTAATTACTTTAAACCATTTTCGTCAGTATAAACACAGGCAACTGACTTTTTGTGCTTTCGGGTTCTTGTTTGTACAAAAAGCAAACACAGTCTTTGTTGTTTTGGGCAGCAATAATATATAGATTGATAATCTTTTTTATTGAGGTTCGACCTCTGCTTGCTAGCTGATTTATGCTGATGATCACATATTCTACAAAATTTACTATTTAACCTATGGTACATGAAGCTTTGATGACTGTAGTACAACTTTTCGGACATGTTTTTGCACTTTAATTACAACTTTTCTACTCTTTTGCAGCAGACGCTTTATTTGGTTTGTGGGAATTCTTGACACTGCTCTACTTCTTCTTCGCCTTAAGTTCTGTTGACACAAATTAACATGAATATCGTAGCGAGATCTGTACTGTTTATTTATATATGTTACCTGTACTGAAACTTCATTTATGTTCGGCGAACAGGAAGTTCTCATTCCCTCGATGCTCTTGTGTTCACTGTGTGATTCAGTCGACCCATCCACGTGTGTTATTGCTGCCTGTGGGTTGGAGAAGAGCAAGCGAAACTTACTGGCCAAGAAGGACAGCTTCGTCTTGATAAACTTGATAACGCTGCTTGCGATTGATCTCATGTGACTAGTAGCCATCTCAACCAACTTTGAACATGAGATTGTTTCGTGGTTTGCACTGCACATATTGTAATGTAATTTGTTAAAGCAGACTGTAAAACAGTTGATACGAGTGAGCCTCAAGTCTGGATCGAAATTGGTGGAGCTCGGAAAAGGTGTTAGTGTGACTATCTTGGCCGCTTTTATTGATGTGTGTGTTGTAAGTTGAAGAGCTCCAAAAGAAAAGCACAATAGTAAAGTAATGATTAATTACCAATACGAAAACAACAAACAAGCGCCCTTTCAATATGGCTTCCTCGATCTTCATGGACTGCCTCGTGCAGTCGAGCGTGTCAAAAAATCGTTCTGGGTACTCCTGGGTTTGAAGTTTTCGACTTCTTGATCCATGTTGCACACTTGAGAAATGCCGAAATTGTGATTTGATGTTATTTGTTTATTTATTAGTCTGTAGAAACAGTTCAATTCGTGCACATGTGTATTTCAGGTTTGTCAAAGTTAATTTTCCATTTACTAAGGGGGGGGGGGGGGGGGAGCGTCGAAAATTGTCATATCCGTCTACGGTCGACACCTTCCGGCACACATTTCGATCCCCACGATACTCATTTATTGTGTCATATGACGCAAAGAATGAGCTATAAAAGACCATACAACTTCGAGAGTCCACTTTTGACCTTTGGAATTCAAGGAAAAGAAGTGTTGGGATTGCAGGGCTAATCCATAGCCAGTTTGCCGAGATATTGTTGTATCAAGAATTCGGACGATGTGCGAGATGCACAAAACAAGCAAACCGAAAGCCAAAGACCAAACGGACTTCAAGTAATTTGCTTTATTTGTGTTGCCTTTTGGTTGAAAGCTATGTTTATAATAAACTTTATTATCTCCATTTGTTCCCACGGGTTTTATTTGAGCAAAAACGGTCTATGTAGGTTTGTTTCCAACTGCCTGTGGTGTAAGAATTACCAAATAAAATATTATATTTTTTTTGTTCTATAGGAATTCGAAGACGTGAGCTTTTCCAGTCTACTGTGGGAAAGACCAGAGTATCCTTTGATCTCAGCCTTTCACCAGTGCGAGAGATATGTGAAGACGAGTCTCACTCATTGTGAGTGCATACCTTTGGCTAAGAGATATTTTGTTCTCAGAGTTCTTACTGTAGTGTCAGTATTTAGTGTCAGCTTATGTAGTGTCATTATACAGATCCAATTGTAAAGCAGGCTGTTTTTAAACTCCTGAAGGGACTACCCCGAGCTCAATAACTAAATAAAGGTGTCTGTCTGTCTGTCGATTTCAGGAATTGTCCCAACTGATAACTTTGGTTTTTGTTTCTGTTGTCAAATTTATTTTCACATGATTGTTGTTCTTATCTGGTTTTCCCAATTTTGACCCTTATAGTGATATTATTACTACCTTGATCTTTTCCCAAGGGGTTGACATCACAGCAATCTCTGGTCATAAACGTTTACCAAACAGAGATCACATATTCACCTTTTTCTCAATGAACTTGCAAGAGATCAACTGTGCCTTTGCAACACTGCTGCAAGCCTTGCAGGGAATCCTTTTCCAGACCCTGGAGAAAGTTATGCTTGATCATTCTTGTGGGTAATTGTTTTTTCCCGCAAAGTTTTGAGGAAAGTAAAAAAATACTACGAATAGAATGTTTCCAGCAGTACACATTTTTTTTTATAAATTTAAATATATCAACTGACAGCAATGAAGTAATTGTCATTGCATTTTTTTACATGACATGTAACTGTTGTTTTTCAAACACGTCTGAAAATAGCTTCCAGCTCTTGCCGCTATGACTCAAGTCCGCTAATCTTAATTTATTGTCTATGAACCAGTCGGAAGCGATTAGACAACTCGGGAGGTGAATTTCACGATTGATGTTTTCGTAGGTGATTGCATTATTTGGCATACAAATACCTGTAAAATCATCAGCCGGCAAACACTAAATTCAATATAGACAGAATCAGTGTAATCAGCTGAAATTTTCTGTGAATTTTGAGCCATTGACGGTCAGCTTCTTTTCTCGCTGAATTTGGATTATCTAAGATTTTTGCGTGATAGACCAAAGTGTGTCTACTGCATCCATGTTCAGTTCGCTCACAAACTAGCCTCCCACGCAATCGTTTTTTTGGGGAGGAGGTAATACAGTCCTCAAAAACATGACTGCGCGGGAGGCTACTCACAAACGGGCAGGCATGAAAATAATTGCTATGTTTTGACTGAGGAAGAATCAAAGTGTTAAATTATACTGAAGAAAGTCTCACAGCTATGTAAATGTCTGTTTAGGGAGAAGCTGCAAAGTTTAAAATTTCGAGTTCTCTCCTGGTGAAATTCGAGCTTCGGATAGTATGATCGTTTTTCGTGGTTTTCGGCCGTTATATGGAACATTTCAAGAAAGTAACCCTATATCCTTTTCGAATTGGTATCAAACAAGACCCACAATGTTCTTTTTGCAGTTAAGCTCCTGAAAATATTATTTATCTTTTCTGGTAATTTTATCTGGAGAGTTCTGACTGTTAGACTTTTTAAATGACATTGTGAACTTATACCTCACGACTATTTGAAAGACATCGCAGTCTTTTTGGGACTAAAGTCGGATACAACAAAGTTTACTCTTCAGTTGAATTTCTGTTTTCTAATTGCCAGACATTACATATGGCTGCAAAACCAGTAACAAGGCCCCTCAGCTAAATATGTTTTTGGCGGTCCTCAAGTCCTAATTTAAAATTGAATCCTACAAACAAGCTCCTACTTTGAAGAAGTTGGATCGTTTAGTGCCCCTCTTCAACAATTATTGTTAGTTTCTCTAACAAGCCGTTAACAAATTAGTATGCTTTTCCCAATTTGCCTCCTTGCTTTGGAGAAACTATTTTTTTTACAGCATTCATTAGCTTTCTTCTGATTCCGTTATTGGCACTGCTAACTACTGTGCTTTTGATTTTCCCATTTACTAAAAGAGAAGTGTTTACTGCTAAAATCTGTCATCTGTCAGGTTATTACTTCATCACCAATTTCTTAAATGTATATGTTTTACTATCACGACTATTGTTAGTGTTATTAGTATAATTATTATTATGACACTGTATTATTATTACTATTATTATATTTATTTTTTGTGTGTTTGTAGCTGTAAGTAGAGTATTGTAAAATATTATGTAATGTTGT
>NW_028145425.1:205000-472500 GCF_977016875.1 Pavona decussata | reverse complement strand
GGCGATGCAATTTTTTTTTTATTAAAAACATGCTAGCGTACTCCGTCCTTCTTACCTTTCATTTTTTGTTTGTTGTTAGTAGTGGCGAGCGAAAGCGCTTGAATTTGTGTTCACTTCAACCATGTTCGTTTTGTTTTTGCCATACTTTAGGAGGCTCGGAGCAGTTTTTCTGGACTTAGGGTGGAAGTTTTGAAAATACAATCTTGCATACAAGATAAACTTCGATCTCCTTCATACTACAACATCATTTCAACATATGATCAAAGTTAAATTTCTCATCGGTTTCTCAGCAACAGCTCTAACCATAGCAACGGTAGCGAATAGTTTCTCATTTTAAACATCGTCGATTATCTCGAAATCTAGTCAGACACTTTATGACGAAACTTTAGGGATTTGAACTACTCAATCTGGACAACTTGTAGGCGAAATTAAAAAAACAAATATGGAAAAGCTTTTTCATGTAACTAATGAATCGATTTTTATGGGGGTGATTTTGTTTATTAGTATGAAATAATAATTAGATGACGCGAAACTCACCACTCGATTAAAGTGGACAGTATTTGTTCTAGTAGCTTCATCGCGGATTTCACCTTGTCTTCACTTGCACATGTACCGGCAACTGGGGATCCGTAAAAGTTCATGGACGTTTCCGGAAGAGAATGTCCTTCCACTCTTAATCCAAATCATTCTCCATGGCTCCCATTGTTGCAAATCTCCATCTCACAAAAACCTCACGTGACTCTAATAATGAAACTCTCGTATGTCAACAAAAAGGAGCTGCTGTCTCAAAGGAGCTGCTGTCTCGGGTGCTTTAAGGTTTACTTTGCCTTTAGCAGCAAACAAGCTGCATAAGGTTTTTACGACGTAAATTGCGGCTATGTAAAAACCCACCATACACCACTAGGTGTTCTCCTTACCACGGTTATTCTATCGTTGTGTTGAAGAAAAGCCTTTTGGAGTATGAACTTATATGATTACGAAACAACTTCTTGGATCGCATTACTTACAACGCATTGTATAGTATTTCAATCTAGCTGCTTGTATAGTATTTTTCTAAAATCGTTGGCAGAGAACATGATTTCGTTGTTTCATCACATTGCTTTCCTGAATCCTCCCCCTCCTCCCCTAACCTTAAGCGTATCCACCCCCCCCCCCCCCCCCCCCTCGGAGAGTTGTCCATTACATAAGCTATACTACTACGTTGGAAGAGAAATATATGCAATTCATGTTTGAACTGTTCAATTCTGAATTATATATAGTTATGTACGGTCTAAAGGGTATTGTTTTTCAGCTATTTTGGTCTTAAAATGAATGTAGATTTTATAGCATTTTTTTTCTCAAATTCTGAAAACTGTTATGGATTTTACAGACTAGGGAAGTCCTTCTAACTTTTCTGGCGTTAAGAAAGAATCGGTTTCACGTTTCAGTTCCCGTTAATATTATGCACTAGACTGCAAGCAGTGCCTTTCTGGTTAGTCGAGAGGGTGCGCTCTCAGCTCGGCTATTTCGCGCGACCTCGCGACTATCCAGAAAGGGACTGCTTGGAGTCTAATTATACACTGGCGCAAGGCCGCAAGAGCTATATGGCTTTACAATTAATACGGCCAGATGAGGTAAACCATAACTTACATTAAAATGATACTGAACCATGCCCTATAGCGTGGACTTCTCACGTAGCTTTAACAGGGCAGTTTGTTTTTCAGGTAATCCAAAATCTTGGCTGCGAATCTGGACATTAGTGTCAGATGAAGAGCAATGGCTTTGCAACCGTACCAGGACGAGGATCTGAATTATTTGAAGTTTACATCCATCGTAGTGAATGAATTTCCAAAAGCCTTAAGACAGACTTTCAAAACCATGTGGGACATTAACTTTGGACATCGTCCTGGTTTCCAGCTCTGGGATGATTCCGCAGCAGTGAGAAGAATGTTCGCGGTTACAGAAGGTGGTAAAAGCAAAGTTCCCATACACCAGTCTTACAATGAATGGGATTGCACTGCGTTGTTTCAAGCCACCATCTATGCACAGTCTTTCGCCTTACCAGACAGCAAAGGCTACCACAGAACACTCAGTGATTTGTACGTGAAGCCTCGTGGTGTACCTCATGGAAGTTTCCATACATTCGTGGTCAGTCCGGGAAGAAACATCAATGAAACTATCGCACTTGGGATTGATCAGCTACGCCTTCTGAGAAATTGTCTCTGTCACCGGAACAATTCTAAGATAGACAAACTCACATTTGACAAGTTTATGAAACACGCTAAAGATGCTTTCAAAGCCCTTGAAGTCACCACAGATCTGATTGATGCTATCAGGTGTTTGAACGAGTCGTCCTTTCCTACTAACGAAGTTCGTAAATTGGAGCAAGGTATTAAAGACGAGACTACGGCATACATCAAGTTTCTCGAAGGAGTAAGCTCCGATATCGAGGATTTAAGACAACTTTCAACTGCCATAAAGCGGAAAGTAGGTGAGACCGCTAACAAAGAAGACATCGCTGCGTTGAAGCAAAAGATAGACGAGTTAAAAATGGAGCAAGGCGGAGTTGACGGGAAGGAAGTTCCGGCGCACGCTAAGATTCTTATTGGTGTAACTTCAGATATTGAAGATATAAAACAGAAAATGGAAAGTGAAACTGCAAGCAAGAACGACATCCTTGAGTTGAAGCAAATGATCATGAGATTAAACAGCACAGGTACGTGATAACTTGACTCTGATTGGCTTTTCAAATAAATCATTATGGTTAGACCATAGAAATTAAAGTCGCACATGTAAGGAAAGTTTCTCTAGTAGTTTATTTGAGATCCAATATCTTTTTCCTAGGATAAGAAATGGGAATAAAGTAAAAGGCCTTGCTAAAAGCAAATTTATCCCAAAATGACTATGCCTCGATTAAATTTAAGACTCGCACTTTACTCGTTAAACAACTCAAGCAAATGCACGCGCGAGAGAAAACTGCAGAGTGGCAAAAAAAGGTCCACTTGATGATGGAAAATCAGTGCCTATTTTAGAAATCGGTAAACTTTGTCCATTTTAACTGTGAAAAGAGTCGTATAGGAGAGATGTTTTACTCTTCTTTATAGCGGGGAAATCTCATTAATTTGCAGGGGAACGCATTAACGCCGGAGACGTCATTGTCTTGATTTCAGAAATAAAATGCGGTGGATTCCAATTAACGTACTGTGGAATGCATTAATTATAATAAAAGGGTGTCATGTTCTATTTAAGGCTTACCAAAGGGTTATAAGCCAGATTGACATGTTTATTAACGATGCGATGTTCTAATTTTATCCGGTATGGTAGTCATTGTCGGTATAACCGGTGTGAGTGGTTAAGCACGGCAAAAAAATATACTGTTTACGCACCGAAGCAAATGAGCCAACTATCCAAAGTGGTCATCGCCTGATCTTTGAGATGTAAACCTGCGATCCAAACTGACCAGCAGTCATTTTCCTGTCACCTGAGAATAAGTCTCCTATACTAGTGGGACAAATTTTAACACCATCGACTGTTGTAGTTGGAAAAAAAAATTAATATCTGCATACAAACGTTTGGAAATTGAATTATCCCGAAGAAACGGAACAAATATTGATATTATGACGTCAGCGTTTATAATTTGTTTTGTGATACCATAACTGAAGGCAATACGCATTCTCATCGGCATCCGTGGATCTCGGGAGATCATGGATCCGCCCCGGAGGTTAGAGCATCGTCTGCTGCGGCTGTGCAGACCGATGCGGGACTGGCAGACTCTGCTACAGGTGGTGCTGGTGAAGGGGCTGTTGGATGAAGATGGTGGCTGGCGATTCGTCAGACCAGCGCGTTTCTTCTCCGCAGTCTGCCGCTGCCTTTCTTGAGTGTGCATTACGCAATATTGCAGTATTGCAGTATCGAAAGTATCGAAACAACCCATATTTCTCAGAGAAACCCAGTATCAATGATACCGATACTGTCACGGTAACCAAAGAAAGACCATGTTTTCGCCATAGCGACGGCTGCTTAAACACGAAGGCGCGCTATAAAAGGAGGCTTCCTAAGAAAGCCAATTGCTCAGTTAATTAACAGGAGGTAGTCGGAGAGAAAAAATTGAAAAGGTGTAGGAGGAGTAACAGTTTGATGTAGTGTTGAATCGTACGAAATTATTGTGAGATTGAGCTCTTACAGGGTTTTACAGAAAGTATTCAGAAATGAGTTCTCTTATGCGTGTTAATAGAAGAACATTGTTCCAGAACGACGTTTGCAGAGGATAATTTATCCTAAAACTTACATAATTAAGTAAAGTGATTTTGTATGATCAGTACTGATGCCTTTCTTTACGCAATACCTTACCAGGGAACCAAAGGGAAGACGAAGACGAAGAAGGCAACGAGACAAAAGAAGTGGCAGCAATAGCAGCAACAGCACATGATGGCGTTGATGATGATTACAATGATGAAGATTATGATGAAGTTAATGAAATAGCTGACTTTATCAATGCGCTTACTTTCTTAGAAGAAGAAGAAGAAGAAGAAGAAGAAGAAGAAGAAGAAGAAGAAGAAGAAGAAGAAGAAGAAGAAGAAGAAGAAGAAGAAGAAGAAGAAGAGGAAGAAGAAGAAGAAGAAGAAGAAGAAGAAGAAGAAGAAGAAGAAGAAGAAGAAGAAGAAGAAGAAGAAGACGAGACAGAAGAAGTAACAGCAATAGCAACGACAGAGGATTATGGCGTTGATGATGATTACGATGATGAAGAAGATTATGATGAAGTTAATGAAATAGCTGACATTATCAGTGCGCTTATTTTCTTAGAAGAAGAAGAAGAAGAAGAAGAAGAAGAAGAAGAAGAAGAAGAAGAAGAAGAAGAAGAAGAAGAAGAAGAAGAAGAAGAAGAAGAAGAAGAAGAAGAAGAAGAAGATGGAGAAGGGGAAGAAGAAGGAGAAGGAGGAGGAGGAGAAGAATTTGATAATGACGAAGATTATACTGATGATAATGATGATGATGACGACGATGGCGAAGAAGAAGAAGAATTTGATGATGAAGAAGATTGTGACGATGATGAATGATGATGATGATGATGATGATGATGATGATTACAACTACGATGATTACGACCAAGAGACCAGTGCAAAAAAATTAACGGATCGAGGAGGAAGAACAGCAATAGTAGCAGCCGGACCAGCAGCAGCAGAAAAGGATGTACAAGATGGACGAGAAGACAAGACAGGCGCAGACGTAACCTCAAAAGGAGAAGAAGACGAGCGACGGAATACGAACATTTTGAAGAAAATGATGAAGATGGTGGTGAAGAAAATTAAGAAGACACGATAGAAGAATTTGTAGCAATAGCGGTTTTATAAAAATGATACGGTAGTCTAGATATAGTTTATATCAAATACAAGACATTTTACACATAATTTCAATAGAAAAGCATTTTTTGAAGGACATATTGTATCCTATTATCCTTCACCTTTCGACGAACAGTCCTCTGATCTTGATTTATGTATCCTTAAAATGTCTCCTTGTTGTGTTATTAAACCCATGGCGTTACTTTTTCGCCTTACAACCTTTTTATATATTTATTTTTATTCAAGTGTTCATTGTTTAGGCTGTTACAGTCACTGTGAGAAACCTGTTCCTACGTTATTTTAAATGAATGGAACGGAGGCAGGCAAGAATGGCAAAAGAAGGACAAAAAAAAAAAAAAAAAAAAAAAAAAACAGCGAGGGCTCTTTGCCACTGAGCAAACCTCGTTTTTCATTCAATGAAAATCGGTTTTTTGGCATGTTTTGGTGTTTGTATTTAATTAATGAGTTGCAGTGGTCAGCAATTGTTATGCGTCCTGGTCTATCCACTGGAATAAATATTATAGCCTGACGATGAAACGATCACTTCCGCTCTGCGTGTTAAAGGGGAAAAGCCGTGCTCAGAGGGAACTTTTTTCCCACCTGAACTCAATCGGAGGATAAAGAACAGCATTTTGTTTGAAGCCAGGGTCCAGTTGCATAAGGCACTCTAGGATAAGTACGAGTTCTGCAGTCGGTCCCTGCATTCCGAACCATTTTCTCACGCTGTCGTTGTGTTCCTTATCCTCCATAAACTGTCTTAAGGAAAGTGAAACCATGAAACGACTGCAGAAAAATCCCACTTATATGAAAGTGCTTTCGGCAACAAGGACCTAAGGACACATTCATGAAGCCCTCCTAAATTAAGATGAATCCTAAATTTTGTTTCTGAATAATAGTCTTTCGTTAAGAAGCAATGTTCAGGATACATCCTTACTTTTGAGGGAACGTTCATGAATCCTGACCCTGGTCCTCAAAGGGACATCTGCATCCCTGAAATACTTTACCTCCCAAATTTGAAAGTTGGCAAGTTTAACCAGAAGCAAACAATACGCAGGTATTCGGCGGTGCGTACCACTACAAGACAAAAGATAGGAAAAGAAAATGATGTATTTAAAAATCAACAGTGGTATAAATTGAACAATGGCATGTACTTTGGTACCGTAGATAATCTCCTGACAAAGTTTGCGTTAAAGGCATTCTTATAAATACGCCAAAGGAACCGCTGTCATGCCTCCATAAACTCAATCTTAAGGGCATGCAAAAGATCGTGATGCAGTCCTTTGGTGGATGTTCCCATTCACAGGGACAGTCACGTGCCTGACATGATGCACGTGGCGGATTTTATTGTCCCAGGTATTATAATAAGGTTCAAACGACAAGTAGTATTTTAATAAAACTGGACATGCAGGCGAGTCGGGACACTGTAAACAGCAATGGACTCAAGTATGCAACCTGACCGAAATTCGACAGTGCGCCATAAGCGAACAAGTGGGTCATGCTTACGTTATTCTGTTACGTCGGAAATTTGTATAGCCTAAATAAGCAGACGTTGTTATGCGGTACTACCGCTGGTCTCCCCGAGGACCAAAGAGATTGTGTGAAGGCCTTGAGTCTTGTTAAGACATCCTTGAACGGTTTACAACATTAATGTAGCTATAGAAGACTGCCAAAGAAATGATGTTGTTTAAAGCTGTCAATTTCTTTCTCAGCCGGTTGCCTCTAGTAAAAAAAAAGTCTAATCCAAACTAAATGAGGTATTGGTCAAGTTAGGTCTAGGTCATTGGTGTAGGATAACGAATTAAGTAAGACAACATGATTACAACATAGATTAATTGATGTAAAAACTGTAAAATAATTCACTAATTACATGTTGATTCGAGGATCTTTTTTTCTCTTTTGGAACATTAAATGGGTATATTTGCCTCCTAATTTAAAAGTCTAGGGTAAGTAGATACCTAATTTCGTCTTCATCACTTAAGTTGGCGATAAAAGGATAATTTTTGGAAATGAGAAAATCGAGTTCATGTCAAAGGTTATCATACTCTTGGCAATACATTAAAAATGCCGTTCGTCCTGTCTGCGCTTTCTTTTGAAGATTAAGCATGTTCTGTGATGCCCCTTTATTTTCGTATTTCCCAGTTTGTTTACGCCAAAAAAAAAAAAAAAATTAACCCCTAGTCGCAATTTCCTAATACTTATTCTGTGTGCTGGGTTTCTGGTTGTCTTGAGATGACCAGATGAAGTCATTTCTGTCCCTAAATATGTTTCTCTGTCAACGATATGTAATGACAAGATGGTAATGGTAATGGTAATGCATTTATATACCACATTTTCTATTCATATATATTCAAATGCGGTTTGCATCAGTATTTGTCCATTAGCGACCTCATCCTACCCACCCAACCCATGAAATCATGAAACAGCACAAAGGCCAGACCAGCACACCGGGAACTCCATGCCCTACTCTTTGCGATTAGTGTCAGGGTTCTTTAACTTCCACAGGGTTATGAGCATTGAAGTGCTGTGAGACGAGACCTACGGTTTATCGTCCTTATCTGAGAAGACTAGAAAGTCCAACCATTTGCAGATGTCATTACAAAGGCAGCACTTTCTCCTCAGTTATTTAAAGACCCTGCCTTATTTAAAGATCCGGCCGGGGTTTGAACCCACGACTGTTCCGCACGGTAGTCCGATCGTCAATCAACTGAGCTAACCGGTCGGCGGTTAGAAAGATCAAAGCATTAAATGAAGAAATGAAGTCGCTGGATGTGGAGTTCTTAGTTTAAAAAGCTCCAGAAGCAATCACGTTTACACGTGACGGCTGAAAAACGTACGGAAAATGTCAGTACAGAGCATTTTTAGAAGTATGCGAAAGTAATATACAGTCAGTATTTTAAACGAATACTCTGTCAGTGGCGTCAGAGAAAATTAGTCTTAGTGCGAGACTATCGTTCTGTTGCTTTTAAATTGTATACTTTGAATTTTTTATACGTATCCGCTAAATCTTAGAAGCCCACTTAATATGGACACTCGGATAATACGGACACCTTGGCATGTCCTTTTGATATCCAAATTAACCGGGTTCAACTGTACCTAACTTTCCAGCTCACAGTTTTGCGAGGACAGAGTGTATACAATATTGACCTCTGTATTGCCAGGGAAAGTTACAAATGAACTGCTACAGTACAACTCGTTAATTTCTTTGAATATTTTAGCAGTTAAACTTTCAACGAATGTTACTACAGTCGAACCTCCACTAACGGCCACCTCTTCACAACGGCCACCTCTCTACAACGGCCACATTTTTTTGTCCCGGCGGACAGTCCATATATTAGCTCTTGTTTAAACCTCTCTACAACGGCCACCTCTCTACAACGGCAACGACCAATAAAGTGCGTCCCCAACTGCCAACCTCTCGACAACGGCCAGTACAGTTCTTTTTTGTAAAAAAAAAACCTTTTTTATAAACTGTTGCAGTAATCGACATTTATCTTCGGAACATTACGTTTCTGTATCCATTTAAACGATATACGTATTTTGATTGTGTTCCATTTAAATGCTGCAGTAAGCATAAATTGTCTACAATAATATGGCGAATGTTGCGAACCTTGTTCGTTTCGTCTTGTTAACATTTTGATTCAAAATATTATTTCCGTTTTATTGTGTATTTTATCTATATATCTATTATTTAAGATTGGATTGCCATTATAGGCTACAGTAAGCATGAACTTGGCATAATAAACATGTTGTACTTCCCGAAAAAAAGGTGTCATATGACACCCCTACCTCCCCATAACGACCACCTCTCCACAACGGCCACTTTCTTCTGTCCCCAAGGTGGCCGTTGTGGAGAGGTTCAACTGTATATAATTTTTTCCAATTGCCGACTTGCTTTTGATTTCCCGAAATCCTAGCTGAACTTACAGCGGATAAAAAAGTAAGGTACAAAAAGCCAAAAGGAACAAAAATCTGAAAATCAAAGACTTGTCTCGCTCTCTTATTGATTAATGGAAAAAGGGGAGACTTTCCATCGGTGACAGATTGACGTTTGGTTGTTTTCCCCGTTCTCGTTCTTTGCGTCAACATCGCATAATTTATATATTTATGTGTCTGTCCGCTTCTTTGACAATAAAAATTACCCAACGCGCGAGCGCGTGAGAATTTCTGCAGTTATTATAAAATGTTTCCTGGAGATTAATGTTTGGTAAGAAACACGTTATTAATGTAGTAAATCATTAATATTTTGAAACCAGAAGTACTTCCAAACGGAAGTTAGATGTGATGTCAGTTTGGACACATGTACAAATTATGTGGAAAAGCCGAACCATAAAGTGAGTATATTTCGGAACATAGAGACAGGTTAAAACGATTATTTGAGAGAAACCTAGAAGTCTGGCCGAGATTAATAGCTGAAACAGTGATACTTGAAAGACCTTAAAACCGTTTGACGGCTAATAATAGCTGTTTTTTTTTTTTTTTTTTTGTTTTTTTTTACCATTGACGGTAAAAATTGGCCTTTTGCGTCGGGTGTCGGTTAAGGTGGCCGAACACAGTTTACGCGCGCTTTACAGATTCTGTTAGTGATGCTATTAAGCTCGCTAGGGTTGTGGTACGCAAATACGGCGGTCGATAAAGTGATCCCTCAATTTCGCATGGATAATAAAGTTAATTTTTTATCCTAAATAACTTAGTTTCTCGTTTGTGGACTCTTTTTCCTTTCTTTCCGAGCAAAAAAGTCATTCACCAAGACCTTTTGCATGCTTTTCATCTTTGCCACAATCTCGTTCCCAGAGGCTGCGATCCTTTTGGCCAGCACCAAGGAAGCAAAACCTCTGGGCTAATCAATGTCAAAATCCAGCCAATCGAAATCTGATTGGCTAATACATTTTACCGAAAATGTCTTCGGAGGTTTCAAACAAAAAATGAAATAGAGACTGTCAAAGATATCGAAGCAAAAACCGCCATAGAATCGAAATGCAACTAAATTTTCCTACGCTTTGTTTTTGCAGTAAGTAAAAACGAAAAAGATAACAAGTCAAATCACATGACTAAACGGAAAAGGCGCGAAAACCTTTGCGATATGTTGCAGCGTTTGACAAAGTTGAATGACAGTATGACACTTGCGACGGTCGAGGTTAGCGAAGAACCTGACAATTTTCGGAAAAACTCCTCTAATTATCGACTATGAAATGTGGTTCATAGTCAATGCTGGCCGGTTAAAATCGTTCTTAACATTGTCTAAAGCGAATAAGAGTTTAACAGCCTTTCTCGTGCTGTTGAAGGAACTGGAAGAAGCAAACTTGTAATCCATTCGCACCGCGGAGTCGGCGAGTTGATCTGACTGGAGCAGAATTTATTGAAGATTACTTTGTTGAACAGAAACAGATATTCTTTCAGCAGCCCAGCAGAAACATAATTGAACTTGAACAAGGAAAACCAACGGCCTTTGTTACCACTGCATTAAAAGCGGACTGTATTCAAGAATGTGTGGCACAAAAAGTGGTTCAGAAAGCGGACGGACAAAAAGACAAAAATATTAACGCTTGGAATAGCGATCGTTGTCACTCTTTACACAACAGTTCATTTGTGAGCTTTGTAAGTTTGCAGCTTATAGGACTGATAAACCACATCGAGTGCAGGTAAAATATCTTTTTTCAGGGTGAGTTTCTTAAGCTTACACTGAGTGTGTGAATTGAAAAAAAATTGCCGATCTTTCTGATAAGCTTAGATTTTCAAGTTGCTGGTTATTTCAGTTGAACGTTTACAGAGTTGTGTCTTGTTATTTTAAAATGTACTTCTGCCATTTTATTGTATTTATTCTGAGATCATGGTATCTGGGTAAGCAAAAGCTGATCTTGTGAAACCTATCGTTTGTAAATTTCACGACGGAAAAAATTAAGCTTACGTTTGTAAACATTTGTTGGTATTTGTCGTCGACGGCAATCAGGTTGGGAACGATATCTTGCTGAAGTTTATCGAATGTTGTTTGAAAATCTTTACCCTGTTTAGTTAATTAGGTTGAAGCTTATATAACCTCCGACCAGGCCCTATTTTCCTTTCGCTATTAACTTTACCGTGGTGTCATGAAAAAACTTGGCTATCTCATACTGCGTGGACTGCGTATATTCAACCCCATTTTTAAGTTTTAAAAACTACATTTTACAAGCGAAAACAAGCTTAATTTAATTCCAAATGTGTATAGTATACAACAAATGGTTTTTAATCGCCATAGCTTATATATGTTTTTTTACCCCTGCCTATGGAAAATGTTTGGTTTTCTAAAACGACCTGAAAATGTGCAAAATAAATTTGTCGTGGTTGAGAGAGGCAAATTGCCGACAAACCCAGATTTTACGCAGCCTTTGTTTTGGTTGATTTGTTTTCAAGGAAGTCTCACATGAACGACAATCACTGGCAAACGGGAGGGATGGAGGTTGTCGCCATTTTCACTCGTTTTCTTGGCCTTTGATGCTCTTTACCAGAGGCTGTCTTCCTCTCGGTTAGCAGTATTCCCCTTTAAACCGGAAGCAGGATCCTTGCTTCCGGTTTCCGATTAGCCCAGAGCTCGTGGACGTGGGGCCACCGCTGGCCTTAAACGTGCGCGGGCTCTGGGGACAAGATTGTCTTTGCCATGACTCCCAATTAAATCCACGCATGCGCATTTGACTAAAAAATTGTGACTGGTTGTTTTCGTGGAAATGAACTGTTTTCTAAGGAACCGCTCATTAGAATTTCGTGACATTTGGCATGGAAATAGTTCCCTAAAAGCGTAACACGCCTACAAAGAGAAACGTAAATCTAACAGAGGCTATCTTCACAAAACATTAAAATCCAAAATCAATATTTACAAGAGATCTCTCTGTTAAAATTACATGAAATTATAAAATTAAATAGCCAGGGTCAAGCAAGCAGTGTGATTGGTCAAACTGAGTTCTGTATAACTCCACAATGCACGAAGCATACGTATGGTGCGTGCATTATAATTGTACATATGCACTGAGCACACGTAAGATTTTTTGCCTGTGAAAAGTCTGAGAAATTCAGAGACAGAATGCGCTGTCACTCCAGCGATTTGCAAACAACAGTCTCTTGTACTGATGTTTCCAGACTTTTTATTAGCGGAGCTCCCGAGCGCGCCGCAAGGCGCGCGCGAGCGGAGCCCCATAGCTTAGAGATTTTGGTAAACCCATCAGTGCGAGAAATTTTGGTTTGGTTATGACGTCACTTCCGTCCGACCGACCGACCGTACATACATTCGCTACTCCATGTATGCAACCTTTAAATGAGACACTTAAACCCTGTGCTGCAGCCCGCTTTTTTACGGCGGGAAGTTGCATCACCAACTGCGTTTTAGAAAAAAAAATAATAATGATAATTTGACACAATACAAGGTCAATTTTTGTGACCAACGGAGGGAGAAAGAGCAATACGACTAGCGGCGAGAGAAACAAATTGGCCATCACATCATCAGAATCTTGAAGTGAAATCATTTTACTCCGATCCGGCGCGACAAAACGTTGGATTTTTCCTCTTGAAGTGAAACGTTTCGCTCACTTAACGTTGTAAAAGGAACTAAAAAAGGTTGGAAATGGAATAAAAGGACTGGTTATTCTGAGAAGAGGTGAGCATATTCATGTGATTTTGTTGACAAAACTTTGCTGGATTGCTATCGTGCACGATCTTGTTTTCTTGCAGTGTTGACACGCCGTTTAATTTAACCTTAAGCTTAATATTGCTAAACTCAGAGCAGTCTTTTGGCAGTACATGTATATTCATGTGATTTTGTAGACAAAACTTTGCTGGTTTGCGGCTGTTTTGCAATAAATTGATTTCTTGCAGTGTTGACACGCAGTTAATACTGCTAAGTTCAGAGTGGTCCTTTGAGCCCATTTTTTTCGGTTTCTGTTCATTATTCCAATCCCTTGGCATTTTATTTTCTAATCTGGTCTAATTTTGCCTTCCAACAGCGGGAAAAAGAGCAAGGCGAATAGCGGCGGAAAAAGGACTCTTTTAGAGGCGGCACATCATAAACAGCGGATCTGAAACAGAAATCATTTTATTCTGATCGATCCGCAAAGAAACGTTGGATTTTTCCTCTTGAAGTGAAACTTTTTGCTCACTTAACGTTGTAAAACGAACGAAAAAATCAGCAATGGAATAAAAGGACTGGTTATTTCCAAAGAGGCGAGTTGACAAAACTTTGCTGACTTTTGCAAGATATTTTTTTGCAGTGTTTACACTGCAACTTGTTTAACTTAAGCTACTGCTAACTTCGGAAAAGTCTCTCGAGCTCATTTTTTCGGTCCATGTTCGTTATTTCCCTTGGAAGTTTATTTTCTAATCTCATTCCTTTTTGCTTCATGTAAGAAAATTTGGTTCTCAGGTATAATTTTTAGTCAGTGAAACAGACGTCTCGTAACACTTTATCGAGTTTACGCTAGCATAAGCTAAGTACTGACAAGTTTTTCTCGCACATATTTCTAATTTTTGCATTTATTTCTGACAATCTTGATAGGATATTTCTTTTCAAAAAACGTTGAAAGCGAATGTAATAGTGTGACCTCATTTTCATCATAACATCAAGCGTACGCAAAATTTGTTCGCTTGTTTGTACAAATTTTTAAAGATCGTCGTTTGGTTTATCTCTGTTCTGATTGTTTTGAATTATCACAGTTTTTTTTTTCATTTATTACTCCAGGTACATGTATATTTTAAGTCTGTTTCATGGTTATTGTAGTCTTTTTCTCTCAGGTTTATGTACGGCTTTTTGTTGATAAACAACATTTGCCTAAGACAGTGACAGTTCGCCTCGATCATCTTTAAAACTAAAAAGAATAATAACAACAAAAGAAATACTTTGAGCGTGAAGAAAACTATCAAAACTCGATAAATAGCCAATCCCGTCCTGAATATTTACCTACAGTGTACATAATATTTTGATATTTTAATTTGTACCCCCCACTCACATCCATGTAGCTTAGAATGTCAGTTCTGCTGAAATGGGTTTATGGGTTTCAAGAGGATACCTTACTACCTTAATGTACCTTGTTGTATAGCAGATAGTATTTTAATTTGCATGAGGCCGAGTAGAGTTAAGGTTTAATTTTCAAGCGTCCGGGGTATTTTGCAGAATACCGAACGTTGAATCTATGGAAGTCCTTTAATGCAGTGGCTGCCATAACAACAAATTAAAGCTAACCGTCTGTATAATCAGTGCTTAGCCCTAAACAGAAAAGAAAAGTGCTTAGACCTTGATAACTTTGTTCATTTCTTTCCATTCTTTATCTTCCTAATTTCATAGTGAGCTAGTCACAGTCGTCTTCTAAATTTCTTTGTCCAATTTGTCATGAAATCTGAAAACATTCCATTTTATAGATCTAGAACTGCCATCAGAAATGGCATCTCAGCCACTGAACTACAGGATAAGTCCTTTCCAGCCAGCTTTCCCCCAGCCACTGCTTTCGTGTGCTCGATGAATCCTGATGCGGTAATCAGACTTGCAAATTCTGGACAATTCAGCTTCTCAGAACCTGACCTCATCAAACAATAGCATTATCCAAAACGTGAACTTAGGGAAAAATTTAAAAATCATCATAGGCCCCCATCTGCATAAATTATGAACCTTAACTCAGGAGTGTTTTAAGATTTGCCACTGCCTGGGCACAAAAGCCATGCACAGAGGCTGTAACCTTTACTAGTGGGTTTAGATGTTGTGTTTTAATAGCTGTAGCAAAAAATAACTGATGTACAGTTGTAAGTTTTTTATTTATCATCACAGATCATGACAGATGTGATGAAAACACAGTATGGCTCATGAATCACTTTGTTAATGGAAGTTCTTGTTGAGGCAATTCATAAACTTGTAAATTATCCATTCTTCTGTGGGGCCACCCATCATTGATCAGCCAATCACAGGTCACGTTCACAACAAAGGAGTCTGGCTTTGTTAGTTGGTAAACCAATCAAAAACGAGAACATTTCTTTAAATTTCAAAGTGTCGGTCTTATCGGTGGCCCCGGTTGAGTTTGTTGCACTGTCAGACAAAACCTCGCCTTACCTTTAGTTATATATATATTTTTTACAAAGCCTGAATATCAGCTGTTTCCCATCTCTCACCAATCATCTAGAGAGATTCGAGACTGATATTCAGGCCATGTTTAATGCAACCAGACCCTTTTGATAACTGTGATTTAACAGAGAAAAGGTGAAACTTCTTATCAGCCACACTCTTTTAATTGAAAGAAAAATTTAAAACTTGGTAGTGGGTAATGAATTATGAAATATGTACAGTTATTTATTTTTACAGTGCAATCTCAGTTATTTGAACTCTCAATGTTTTTCAGCACTCCCAATTCTTTGAACAGATAGTTGTTAATTCTCTTGGATTTGCTTCAGTCAGTTTTTTGCCCCCTATTTTTTGAACAAAATTTATTTTCCCTAGGAAGTTAAAAAAAATTGGTACTTCCACTGCAGTGATTGCCACATAACATTATTATGAAAATGTTAACATGCCAAGTAAATTGTTTTCTTTTACTTTGTTTTGATTATCCAATAATAACTGTTACTTTTCATGGGTTTTGTGACATCAGTAACCAGTGCTACAGTTTTCTACACCTGATCACATAGTCTGGTATAACTTTTTCAGTAACATAAGGAAAAACACTAAATAATATTATTTTCCTTTTCCATTCTGTACAGGGTATATGTAAAATCTTTATTTATATAGAAATAGTTTAATCCACTGATTGTTTTGGAGAAAAAAGTGATAAAATGCTTTTAATTTGCAATATTTCAAGCAAAGTATAATGTTGTACATCATTTTGTGAATTCAGAAGAGGACTATTGCTATACATCAACTCTCTTTAGGCACTCTTGTTCCTTCTATTTTTTTCTCTTGGAAAAACAGGATGATGAAAATTAAAGTAAGGAATATTTTTTAGAAAATGCTTATTAAAATTAATGATACATGGTTGGTATTTTGCTGTGTAAAAATGAATGGGACTTCTCAGATGAGGTGCTATCCATAAACTGGAGTGATGAGGCTGCAGGAGTGTAGTGTTTACCAGTCTAATGACTTCTTAAATTGGGATTTTCCTTGTAAGGACAAAAGGTTAATGAGTTGGAGCAAGGCCTGTTCCTTAATTGAGAAACCAGAGAATAAAACCTGCAGTGTACATTTTTGTGGTGGAAGGAAACTGCTTAGTTTTCTTTTCAGTATTACCTCAGTTAGGAAATGTGGTCCATGAAAGGTAAAGAAAAACTCTTTGACCTTGGCAGGATTAAAACCTATGACCCCAGGATTTTGTTGATCACTGATGGACCAAAATTAATCTCTTCACTAGGGTAATCCAAAATTTAAGTGGTTTCCTTCCCAAACAGAAATTTACACTCCAAGGATAATTCTCTGATTTCTCAGTTGTATAGTCAGTACTGCACAGCACAAAATTTCATTATCCCTTAATTGTTGTGTTATTTCCAACTTTACTCCAAGTTAACTCTCATGTAGCAAAGTGTAGAAAAACTGCTGGGGATAACCGGCTCCCATAACTGCCTGATGGATTTTTTTGGTAAAGATTTTGACAAGGACAGTTGAGGATTTGTACACAATTGTTATTCGATTCTATGTCAAACAATTTACTAACTTAATTCAAAACCAGGTACAAATGACAAGGGACTGAATTTTTTTTTCCGTTGAATAATTAGACTTATGACATTTATTGCATTCAACATAGAAAGAACGCACTCCTTTCACAGATTGGAGTTGAGATTGTATGGGAGAACCAAAGTTGACTGCATGAATGAAAGGATATTGGGAAGTATATCTGGCACCCCCAGTAGATAAATTTTTGCAGGAGCAGATGACATCATCACCAAATTGGCAAAGGAGAGAACCTACGCTAGGATCAAGGTCATCAAACGTACTCTCTGATCCAGTTTCGATAATTACTAGTTTCGATATATACAAAGTAGCAAAAGGCATTCACAAGTAATTGTTGCTTTGACTTTACAATATCAAGAATAAGAGGCAGCCAATTACTGCAATGGTTTCTCCGAACAAAACAGTATCACTTTGCACTCTCAAAACAAAGGAACTAATGTGATTGACAGGAAGTTATGAAAGGTTCATGTCTTCCTATCCCTACCGAAACAAATGGGAAAAATTATATGCTGCATTCTTAGATTAAGTTAAGAGCAAGAAAGACATCTTGACTCTCTTGTAAATCAATATCAGTTGCATGGAACTGAGCACTTAGTTTGAGTTTATCCAAAAACCAAAATAAACAACTTTAAGTGTACAAGAATAGCTATCAACCTAGGAATAAATTTTTAAAAATGAGCTTTTCAATCTAATTTATTGAATTAATGAGCTACAAGTGCAGTTAGAAAATATAAAAATGGCACAAAGCTAATTTGACTTGAAGAAATATCTCTCCTGTAAGCAAACATCTCCAATGTGCATCTCCCTCAAACAGAACCTAAACATAAAAAAAAATCACTCAATTGACGAGAAAAAGATGAAATTTTAAATATTTTGTAAATCCCTAGTATAACTTATAATGACTCGTTAAAATTCAATTGTTCTACGGTGTACTAGTTTGCAACGATCTCCTAGTATTAGTAAACCACATGAGTTGATATAACAACACTGGCCTACTATTGTCCGTATTAGCTTGCAATTTTAATATTATCTTGATTAAAGATTTCCTTTAGAAAATTGCTCCCTCGTCAGAAAAAAAAAAAAAAAAAAACACTACGAACAGTTTAAAGGTGTCTATGCATATATAAATATTTGAAGTTATCTTACCTCCTTAATTGACAGAGCTGTCGGAGCTTTCGCCTTCCATCGACACAACAAAACCCCTTCTAGTTTTGACATTTATCACACTAAAAGTTTTTCTTCAAATCTGCTGTAAAAGGGGAACATTTCCACACAGTCGCGCAGGAAAAATAAGACGAGGCGTAGGAAAAATTCGATCGCTTCCAAACCTGAAAACTTATGCAAAAATTATAAAGATCCTTTCTTTTTTTATCCACCATCCTAATACAGGAAGATATCTGAACACTGCAATTTTTATCCTGTTTTATCCAAATCTCTAGAACGAAGCAAAGTAAAATTCTTCTCTTTGCTCGTTCTCAGGTAAGTACTTCATATATGGTAATTATTAATGGTTACCATATATGAAGTACCTATCATATCCAGCACCCGTTCCGCTGGATAAGGGTAATGCGGGCTCGGAGAACGAGATTGCCGCCATTTTTTTTTAAATGATGGATCTGGGTACTAGGAGTCTAGGATCAGGAATCAGAAGACCTTAGATAACATAGGCTCCTTCGAAGCCGTTATGAGTGTCGTCACGCTACGCTCCGTTAGGAGGATCGTTGCGTGACGACCCTAATAACGGCTGCGAAGGAGACTAGCTATAGATAACATTCAAAAACGCGCGTGGGCTCTCAGAGGCCGAGATTGGGGTACAAGCGCAAAGATCAACCAATCACCAACCCTTGCTAGATGAAAGGAAAATTAAGAAGAAATGCCCTCTGTTACAACAAATCAGGAGCCGATGATCATGGGCTCCTGGTATTACATTGTTGATGGGGAGTTTGCTGCATATGCATTAAAAATATATATAACTTTAGAAAGGATCGATGAGGAACTACGTCCATACGATAAGCCGAGATTTCTATAAATGCTAGCAAAAAAATTGGAGCTCCGCTTTTAGGCTTGGCTAAATGTATATATTAACTTCAACTTGTCTCTCAACACCTTAAAACTCAAACTTGACTTGGAGTTAACTTCTTGAACTTGCTTACGACGAGACGAAAAACTAAAACAGTTTGACATTTTACTTGATTGCGCTGTCGCGTGCCCTGCCGTGATCGTGTCGTGATCGGCAAGAGCGCGCTATTAAATTGCGCCTTATCTCGTTCAAGGAGAAACTTGATATTGATTCATTATAATTGGCACTTGTCGGAGGAGTTGCGATTGTTTTTATTTTACCAAAAAAACTTGTTCCTCGTGCATTGTTGAGTTATAAAAGCACTTGGGAATTTTTAAGAACACTCAAGAAGTACAGAGAGGCACTCGCCTACGGCTCGTGCCTCTCTGCACTTCTCTCGTGTTTTTAAAAATTCTCGCGTTCTTATATAACTCAACAATGCACTCTTCGCGTTTTTTATTTCTTTAGTAGTGCAACTGTGCCAGTATTTTGTGAGTTTTTCTGGGTACGAAAAATGGAAAAAATCTAATGAGTACATTTTCAAAAAATAAAGGAAACCTACTATTTTTCGACGTTTAATTGTTCGATGCGTTGCCATGGAAACGGTACTTAGCTCAACGAGACGTACGAAAATACATTCCTTCTTAGTTAGTCTTACACCATACCAATTTTGGGCGTCCTGAAGTACATAGTTTCCAAATAACGTCTTCTAACACCTGTACACTAAAAAAATGTGTCCGACCACCTTAAATGTTAGGCTGCATGACGGCTGACTGTTAACCCCATTGAGACCCTCCTTTTACTCAGTATTACTGTGAAAGGTACATTTATCCATTTATCTATTTATCCAGTCGCTCGTACAAGGTTCTTGGTTTGGTTATCCAGGACAATCTGAAGTGGAATGAGCAGATAAGTATGATTGTATCCAAGGCATCCAAGCGCGTCTGCACATTATCCATTTTCTACGTAGAGGTGGCGTCATTACTGCTGATCTTGTTGCTATCTACGTTGCTCTCGTACGCTCCGTCCTAGAGTATTGTTGCATTGTTGGTATAACGCCTTTCCTGCCTATCTGTCTAGTGAAATAGGGCGGGTCCAAATGTATGCTTTAAGGATAATATACCCCCCATCTTCATACCAGGAAGCCTTACAACTTGTTGATCTCGCTAGACTTGAGGGCAGGCGCAACGAACTCTGTATCAGAACTTTTGATCAAATCACAAGGCAGGCCTTAGTCAAAACATCTTACCCGATTAGACCTATCCATAACTATTCTCTTAGAAACTCTAACTCTTGGAAGTCTTTTAAATGTAGAACTGAGCGTTTTAAGCGAAGCTTTTTCCCTAGTACCATCCCAATAGCAAACGTAATATCTTCTAAAAGCTGAATGTAAGTATTGTTATGTTACGATTTTTTCATAGGTTTAGTATGATTTTTTCGGCCTTTCTGATCCATATTTTTGTAATTTTACTAGGTTTTACTATTTCTAATTACTATGTTGTAAACTCCAGTCCCAACGAGTTTTTTGTAAGTTTCTAGAAATTTGTAAATACATTGTCAGTAATTCATTTTTAATGCGAGAATGTGGTGATTAAACATTATTATTATTATTATTATTATTATTATTATTATTATTATTATTATTATTATAAGAAGAGGCTATACAGTAGGCGGGTTTTGGAAGTGGAGCAAGAGTCATTCACTCACTAGTTCTTACAAGCACAGGTGGAATGGCCGATGAATATAAGAGATTCCATAGCCGCCTTGCAGAGCTACTTGCATTAAAGAAAGGAGATGACTACGCTACAACCATTTCTTGGATAAGGGCGAAGGTATCCTTTGCCATTCTACGATCAGCCTCTCAAGCAGTTTAAGGCCTGGGTCGAGGGCTTTTAAGAGGAAAAATGGTTTATTCTAGATAACTTTAACAAATTCAATGGCACTGAACTGACATTTGGAAGATAAAAAGATGTCATCATTCTGAAAATTTCTAAGCATAATAACTAGTGCTATAGATCACGTGACATGTCACGTGATCATTTTTGTGAAAATAGCAAAGATTTGACAGGTAGGCGACGGTTTTTAGAAATAACATCAAATAAAAACGCGTTTCTAATAAAGATTAAATATCTCCATCGCTTCACGTTTGGAATGATCGTCCATTGTTCTCCAGAAAAAAATTATCAGGGCAAAGGTCATTTTTTAGTCCACAATTCAACCTTTGATCGTTAATTGCTGCAATTTAAAAACTTAAGGACAGTCATTCCAAACGTAGAAAGTTAAATATTTAAAATCTGCTTCGGAAACACTAATTCAGTTATCTTTATAAAGAAAATTCGCCGCCATATCGCCGATTTACGAAATTCTCATTTTTTGGTCACGTGATATGTCACGTGATCAAAATTATACGTTAAGGCAAAAGAAAACATCAAGTTTCATATTCAGGGAAAATTTCATCCTGTTCTAGGCAGACAAACCGAAGATATAAGGGATCATTCATAATTTCTGAACACCTTTCAAACCCAGGCCTTAAACTGCTTGAGCTTGCTGTGTCTCAGAGGAACCAGGAGAAAGAGAAGAGTAGCCAATATGTCTGACATTGACATTACATCGGAAAGTGCGCAAGCCAGAATTTAAGTAGTGACTTTTTTTGGTCAGTCTGAACTATTTTTAGTGTATGATTGGAAACACTGTGACAGTTATTTAGAATATTTTATTATGAGAGTATATATATTTTTATTACATCAGTGGAAATTGTTCTTTTATCTTCTTAACCAAACCCATATGAATTAGCTTTTATATATGAGATGTTGATATTTTACAATTTTATGACAGCAAACTGTAAAATCACTGTGAGGTTTTAATAGAATTGAAACTGTATCTAGTAGATTTTATTCTTGTAAATAATAAAGTTGTTTCATTATTTATTATTATTATTATTATTATTATTATTATTATTATTATTATTATTATTATTATTATTATTAAATGAGCTACGGCAGTAAGACATAAAAGACATGAAACGAGAACAAATTAAACTCGATTTTATTTCTTTGAAACAAATCTTAATTACAAAAATGTTTTATCTCTATATACGGGACGGGGCAGGGACGTTAGATTAAATTTACATCATTTAAAATACTAAGCGTGTTAATACCGCCTTCATTTATCAAGTCTGACTTGTCAAATATGCTGACTTGTAAATAGCAAAGCCCGTACATCAATGTTACTTTTTAAAAATAAAAGTACGTTTAAATTAGGCTTTGATTTACAATAATCAATATATTATTCCATAAAGACAAAGAAACTCAGTTCATCAAAACGATCCACATTTAAGTTTTGATGTTTTGAGTTTCGCATAAAATTTGAAAGCCTGAACTTTTGCAAAACCCTTTTGTTTCTATGATATTTCAAATGTAATGCCTCCTAAAATGTGAAGCGGTTGCCACATCGCACAAACCTTTCACTTTACTGAAGATAAGCCAAAAAATAAAACAAATGAACTGATAAATGTACGAAGCCCTGATGAACTGATAAAACGTGTTCCATCACTTTGTGCGTAATACGTTCAGTTCTAAACAGAAATGTTTTATCTCGTTCGTTCCAGTGTCAAATTTGAAAGAACGATGAACATTAATTCCACACTCCAGGAATTGTGAGAGGACCGGTACGAGTAAGGGATTGTGGGATCGTTTGAATTGTGGTGACGAATAATTCATTGTTCGGAATTTTTTCGGGGTCGTGTATCTCTTGTTAAATAGTTTTTACCTAAAAGAGTTTATCCTTTACAACGGACTGCCAGAAAATGTACTTATTCATCGACGTACATAATGTCCATTCGTCTACCCAACCGATCCCATAATCATCCCTCACTTGTAGAGTCTCTCCGTGGTTTCTGGAGGGAGCATTAGAGTGTGTTCACGGCAGCCATGTTGGAGGAGCTAAACAATAAAATATATTTTGCAAAAAATATATATATTTCCCAGATCGAGGAAACCATTCTATTGTTTTGCTCCTCCAATATGGCCGCCGGAACTCATTCTATTATAGTATTTTCTTAATTCAGTGTCAGTACGAGAATCTTCAAACGTTCAAGCTTTCAAACATGCACACGTGATACGTTTTAGTATGAGAGAAGGTCATAACATCACCTGTCACTCTTGTACAAAAGGCTGTTTCGCTGGGTTACAACCTTAAATGCCAGGAATAACGCCTAATTCAAGACGAAGGCCATTTTTATCTTCCTTAATTAGCTGAATTACCCTTTCCTTTTCCAGGTCAGTTGATAGTTCTATTTTATTATTCTAAGATTGATTGATTCTTTGGATATTTTGCCTACAATTTGGTGCATTAAATCAGAAACTAGTAGTTGTTGCTTTTATCATTTTAGCACCACAGACTACCGCGTACTTTAAAAATTGGTCGCTGAATCGTGTTCGTAATTCAAACAGTTCAGAGTGCATCTTTAGAGGCAATGGCAAAATGTCTTTGAGACTTTCAACTTACGCACTATATTTTTATAATAATAACAATAATAATAATAATAATAATAATAATAATAATAATAACAATAATAATAATAATAATAATAATAATAATAACAATTATTATTATTATTATTATTATTATTATTATTATTATTATTATTTTGGCGTAATCAGTTGTTTTCTCTCGTTTTTAGTTAAAACGTTAATTAAGTCGGCCGTCATGTTGAACTAGGCGTAAAGAGAAATATTCCTCCATTCAGATTAAGAAGAAGGTCTTTCTTCACGTTTAACCCAGGCCCCGCAGTCTTTCCAATTGTATCGATTGTATCGAACAAGGGAGATCTTTCCAGTCTTGCTGCTTTTTACTACGGTACCGTTCCTCCTCAGTGATATTAATATATGATACATCTCGGGCTTGGCTGGCGAGTTTTCGGACAGGTAGACTCGCTTAGATGTAAAGAGGAACTTTCTCTCAGATGGATTACATGATGGCTGTAAATCAGAAATAAGAAGGTACTCAATAACTTTAAAAGGCAGTAGATGAAGGGTCCATCTTGATCGAACACAAAGACGCACGTTCAAAGGGACAACGTTTCTTCTTCTCCTACGCCGCTTCTCCCTACTTTCAACACCACGAGATTCGCATTTTATTTGTGTTTTTACTTGGATGCAAAATGTTGTACTGCTTCAAAACTTCTAGGTACTGTAAACCAAAGTTTCGAATTCTTTTATTTATTTATTTATTTTGAAACCGGTTGTGAATAGACCGGTATATTGAAATTTTAGCTTGGCTACGAGGTTTGGGGAAATAAAACAAAAGAAATTAATTGTTCACCTCTGAACCTAAATGAAATTTCTTTTGTTTTATTCCCCCAAGCCTCGTAGCCAAGCTATAATTTTAATATATCGGAAATGGTCTATTAAAATGAGTATAACATATGTTTTGTGTGTGTGTGTTTTTTTTAGCCTAAATTGGCAAATAAATCAAAGAATAAGTTTTGCCTGCGTTAGAGTAAGCATCTTGTAAATCAAGGGAACGCCATCATTATTTGTTCACATTTCTGCTTTCTCTCGTTCCCTACTTCTTGCAAACTAGAATAGATTGGGGAAAAAAATGATATTCTTTAACCTAATACTTGGTTTAAGCAATTGTGAAAGGAAGCTCTACAGTCTAATTACTCTTGTGACGTCACACCGGCCGTCCCGGCAGCCGGCTGATCATGATTCATCCCACGTAGGGCGGATAGATGTCGGGTGGTGAAACGAGCGGGTCCGAGAAAAAAGGTGCGATGCAGTGGACTGGGCTCGAATTAAAAGCTAAATTAAAATGGCGGCGAGTGCTGAACAAAACGGCAAGGCTAGGGTCTTGATTTGGATTAGAGTAAAACTTCTTCAGAATTTTCAGTTAGTGCCAAAAATATATTTCATTCACGAAAGTCAATGCATCATCGCTACCATCTTTAGATAATCTTTTAGTAGGTTGGCAGATAGCAGCAGATATATAGCCTCTCGAATGTGGAAGAGTCATTTGCTGCGATATTTGAAAAGAGTTGAACCGGATAGATCTACCTTCTTTTTTCTTTTTTTTTTTTTTTTTTACATCGGTTGCTGATTGAATTTTATCTTTATTATCTGTCTAATTCTTTCGTTCATATACAGTATTTGTAAAACATAACATTTGCTTTTCTCCAGAAAAAAAAGTCAGTAAATTAAAAGGCAAGATTTCCGCACGGCCCCATATTTTTAATCATATATACATTTTGCGGCTCAAGCTCTATTCACGCTTGCTGTTTTTGAAAGAGGACTAGTATGGCAGTGGTTCATGTATAATTATTAATGTTGAGGGCGGTGCGGATGAAAATCTTTCCAATTGTTAACCTGCAGGATGCAGAGTTCTTAGAAATCCTTATTTTCAAGATTCTGAAGATTTCAAACTTTTTTTTTATTATCAAATAAGTATTTGATTTCATAATGTTCCTTTTTTAAGAACGGAAGGAGAGAGGGGTATAAAATACAGGCAGACAAATAAAAATGATCAAATAATATAAAAACCGGAAACTTTGTCATGTACTGTGGATTCTTTGTACTTATGCAGACTAGTCGGTTATTTATTTATTTATTTATTTATGTTTTTTTACCATGGAAATGGTCAATTTATTTACTTCTCTTGTCTGTAGCCAAAAGTGTTCAAAAACGTTTTGGACAGGCTACACCAGGACCTGAAAATTAAGGGAAGAAACCTAGATTTCCGGTTTGTCGAAAGGAACTTTCGCCATTACACAAACCGGAAGCGCGGAAAGAGCGCTCGTGCCAGTCCTACTGCGCATCACACATCGCACGAAGAGCGGACCGCTCGTTTTACCGCCCAACATCTATCCGCCCTGATCCCATGTACTCTCCAATACCGACTTTTAAAGATTCACATCCCGCTTAGCGTGCGTCTAGGAGTCTTAGGATCAATCCTTTTTCATTTATTCTTTGTTTTTTCTTCTCAGCTGTCACCTCGAATAGCTTGATGGCTACCTGCGGGTTCTCAAGTTCTTGTATGTAATTTCATGATTTATTCAATAAAGTTGATGTTGTTGCTGTTGTTGTTGTTGTTGTTGTTGTTGTTGTTGTTGGGTCCCATGCATGGTGTTGCATGGTGTTCTATTTATTATTGTTTTATTTTGTCTATTTTGTTGTCTGTTTTTGTCAAATTATGTCCCCGCATTTGTACTGATTATTAGCGAGTGCTTGTCTAGTTTAACGGATCTGCAACGAGGTCATAGACTACCAGCTATGGCTAATTTGTTAAGCTAAGACCTTGTGAGCCTCGATCGAAAAGTTGCTACTGACATATTTTCAGTTTAAAAGCAACCTAGCTCTTCTTATGTTCAGATCATGAGAATTCAGTTCGAAGGAGGGAAAACTCGATAACACTTCAGAGGTTTAAACCTACCTCCAGAACCAACTTTCTCTTCGACACAGCTAGACAGACGTCTGGCATTCCGGGGAGGCTGAATGTGTAGTTCAAAGTGTCGCGCCGAATCTTGGTTTGCACAAAAACTACAGAAAAAGGTTTACATAAGTTAACACGAGAGAATAACCCGCTGATTAATAGGGTGGCATGGATGTATGGGATGTGACATGGATGTATGCGTGGCGGCATTGTGGGTGTAAACGAGACTTAAACGTCGTTTGGTAGCAAGTGGTTTTTAGCTCGTGAATGCTCGCATGCGCAATGAACGAGTTATCGCGATGAGGGTCAAAGTCGTTCACATGTATCAAGTTTCATTCGGCAATAACACGACACGAGGAAAGAAGAGAAAGGAGAACTTATCAAGCGCTCTTGGTATCCATAAAGAAAATTGGCGGTAGCCATGCATTTTGCAGAGATAATAAATCTACAATTTGAAATAAAATGATGTATTATTAAAATGATGAAATAAAATGATGATGTATTATTTAGTAATGACACAGGCAATCTCGGAAAAAGAAATCCGAGTGCTGTTATCAGGAGTCGAACTTAAGAACTTCCGATAACTAGTATGGATACTCTACCACTGAGCTACAGAAGACTCGTGGAAGCTAAGGCCATTAAACTAGGTTCATGGGACAAACATCCTGCTTACTGCTAGGATTGGAATGTCATTAAGTGGCTGGTATATGCGCATTGAAAGGAGATGTGATGTAATATTTTAAGCCTTGTGAACAAATGAGAATGATGTATTGTTCAGTAATGACACAGGCAGTCTCGAAAAAAGAAATCCCGAGTGCTCCTAGCAGTATGCAGGATGTTTGTCCCATGAACCTAGTTTAATGGCCTTAGCTTCCACGAGTGTCCTGTAGCTTAGTGGTTAAGAGCATCCGAACTAGTAATCGGAAGGTCTTAGGTTCAACTCCTGCTAGGAGCACTCGGAATTTCTTTTCGTCTCTATTGCTTTTGTCATGGGAAGATTCCCGTCAAAAATAGAGGGGGCATGTGTCCCTTCCCCATCCCCTCCCGCACAAAGAAAAACACCTTCAAACGCGTCTTCATAATCTCTGATTACTATTAGTTATTGCGTTCAGCGTAGAAAGAACACACTCCTAATACAGATTGGAGTCGAGATTGAATGGATCTTGGGACGCTAAACTGGTATCCCCTTCAGATTTTGCAGGTGCGAATGAAATTATCACCTACTTATCAAAGGAGAGAGAGAGCCTGGTGACATCGAACTGATTATTACTAGCATAACTATTATAAACAAATGCTTGCCAAATGTAAGCGCTGAGAAGTCAACTTACATGTGCCGCAATCGGTTTCATTTCCTGTAAATGACAGAGTTCTCACGCCATCCGGCTTCAACTCCGCTTTGAGATATTTTCCCGCCTTTAGCGATTTTATGCTCATTATGTTGTTGTTGCCCGTCACTGTGATGTTGCACCGTGAAGGGATTCCATTAGCTTTCGCCAACACGACGTGTAAAATCACTCCAACCTGCAAACGAGAAAGAGCAGATAAATCAGCAAAGGACGTTTTTATTTGGACTATAAGTCAATCGCATTTGTGCACGAACCAGAGTGTGCACAAGCATTCGTCTAATTCTTACTATCCGTATGAGTTTTCTGTCGTTTATAAAATTGTATTTGAATTCTTCGGATAAATTCTGTAAAAGTAAATGTAAATCTTCTTAAGTGGCGAATGATAAATGAGATTGGTAGTCAAACCAATGTCTAAATCCTCTTTATATCTTGACAAAACGTTAAATGAAAGGGTGGTGCGGGGGGTGCGGGGTGAAGATGGAAGGGGGGGGGGGTATGCTTATTTTCAACAAGCGTTAATCCGACCAACTTGTTAAGTTATTTCGACCACATTTTCGCTACCTGAAGTGAATCGTATTAACGCGGTCTCACTGTAGTTCGACTGATGAGTAATCTTGTTAAGTGTTACCTAAAAAAATATGTATATTTATCCAGTTACATAAATGTGATACTTATGAATATAAAATGTACACATGAACTCATTTTTCTGCAAAAGCTACGACGTTCCATGTAGAAGACCGATTTACGTTTTTAGTACTCATGACTACATTTGTGTTTTAATAGTTATGTCACTGCAATGCCGATTGGAAATGTCCTCTTCTTTCTCAATAAAAAAAAAAAAAAAAAAGCTTTCGGGGTAAATATTTTTTTGCGTTTCTCTTCCCCGTTAAAAGCCATTGTTTATAGGTTCCTTCCATGTCATTTTTCAGACATTTTTCCTTTTCGTAATGGACTTGCTTGGATGCAAAACTAAGACCAATCAAAAAGAAGAAAGACCCTTCCAGTTATTTATGCAACTTAATTAGTTGCGAAAAGGAGTTTTTTGGATAAAAGAATGGATTAAAACACGAGTTGGCATCATTTTGCGAAAAGCCACGACACAACAAAAAAGAAAATTAAACTACTCGAGAACAACACAAATGCACAGAAAACAAGGGAATGCTTCGATTTAAAACAAGAATATTCAAAGTGAATAGGAATATCAGTGATAACTTGCCTGAATACTGGTTTGTGAGGAAAAAGACTTGTCTCTTGATATGAACACTCTGATGGCGGGGGAAGGAAGGACGCTTTTAACAAGGAATCTCGACTATAAACCTTAAGTCGGAACCGCCCTAACTCCTCATTGATTAGACTTTACGCAATCTTGGCACCTACAATCTTGGACAGATCAAATGAAAAATTAAGACCACCCCACCCCTCCCCCAAAACCCCTTCCCCCGCCCCTCCCTATTTCAATGATGGAAAAATGGCGCGTTTTACTTTGTGCAAATTCGTCATTGATTCTTTGGGGGGGGGGGGGGGGGGGAATGGTTAATTTCTCATTTTAATCTGTCTAAGATAGTTGTACCGATGACCTCAACAGGTTATCACGAGGGCATCAGGTCGCGAGATAAACAACTTTATGGTTTCCATGAGGCTTTGTTTTTTTTTTTTCAGGCTTACTTTTCGCAAATGCTTATTAACAGTTACCAAGAGAGCTCTTGCAGTTACATAAATGACTGTGAGGGTCTTTCTTCTATTTACGCTTTCACCCACAGTTCAAATGTATTTCTCATATATTCATATTATATCAGTCAAAAACAAGTCCATTGATTTATTTATAAAAGCTTGTGTAATTTTAACTTCAGTTCGGCAACCGGATATCGCAAGTTGGAAAAAGGATGAGTTTTCAGTACCGTGTAAACATCTCAAGTGCGTGAAAGCAGCCTTAAACATTTTTTAATCTGATTACACAGTTATTACTTTATTAATTTGATAATCATTGTTTGACTAAAGGGCACCGAACATTTTGTCAAGGCAGACAACATATTTACTGTATTACTTCAGGTAAGCTTTGGTAAAAAAAAAAAAAAAATAAAAAAATAAAGTTGTTGTAGCGACTGGAATTTGTCTCAAGTCGTCCGTTGGAGGTTTTGACTTTCACGCATTTTTTTTCGCATTAATCAACCGATAAGATCGTGATGTTTATGCGTTACCAAAGGGATGACCCAGCAAGCTAACAGAGGTAGCCGTGTAAACGACATGGAACCAGCCCTTTAAAGCAGTTTAAAGCCGGAGAATCGGTGGAAAACAGTTCGTTGCTCGGCAATTTGGCATGAAACGATAAACGTCTAATAAATTCCCTTTAAAGACTGACGTTGTTTATGAAAAATGAAGCGCCCGAAGATTTAATTAAATTTTGAAACCTGTTAACGCGAATCCTGCCGCTTTAACCAAAGTTTGTTCACTTTAATAGCCTGTTTGTGCCGCGTGTTACAAATCTTTTCTTAGCTTGTTAGAGAATTATTAAAATTAACAATAATCCTGAAGATCGAGGGGCAGATTGTATTGGAAAATAAACTATAGGTGGTTTTCACCTCACACATCGTCACGCAAGTGAAAAAATAAAATCCTCAACCATTCAATAGATAAAGTCAAGAAATTGATATGTTGTAGAAGAGTGATACATAAACAACGTGTGAAAGCCAAAGGGCTGTGCGATATCTCCTAATCGAGTTATTCGAGAAAACGTACCACGGAAAATTACAGAGTCTAGTATGGGACGCCATGTTAGTGCCCAGTCTAATGGGCACCAAAATGGCGGCCGGAAACCAGCAAAAACATCTGGAGTTTACCTTGGCTATTTCAAAGCCTTTCTTCTCTCTGCTGAACTTTCACACATTGACATTTACGCTTCTATTACATGTTAGCTGATCAGACCTAAAAAGAAACACGAGGCGAATCGATGTTTTCATGTACGTGACATGTTTAGAGCTGTAATCCTTCTGTCACGCACTGCGCAAAAATCTAAAATTCAAGCTGCTCTATTTTCAAAATAAAGAATGCTATCCTGCTGAAAACAAGCAAGCCGATGGAAATTTAGATTTTCTTATATGTGATGAAGATAAAAACCCAAAATTGCGTTTAGTTATTAATTTCAGTTTTTTATGACGTCATGTGAAAACCAAGAATAAATTCGAAAAATTGTAGATATTCTATTTGCAAACTGAAAATAAACTTAAAATGAGTTTTTACCGTCGGAAATATTTTCGTTTGATTTCTTTTGGAATTGAAATAATATATTTTTTTTCGGGGGGAGGGGGTTCCAGCGAAAATATCAACTGATGTCGTATGTTAGTAACTTACCATGATATTAACTTCTTCCACCTTCATGGTTTATGAAACTCGTTGTTTGAGCTCCTGAAGCCTGCGCGTTTGAGTCTTCCGCAGTAAGCATGAATTCATCTTCCAGTTAACTTTACAATCGCTCGAATCTTATGTAATACATGTTTATTACCGCCGGGAAGATCCCGTCAAGAGACAACGATTGTTATTATCACCAAGTTATTTTACGGTGCAGAGGTAAACACCAACAAATTAATATGCAAAAAGACGGATAGCAAATTGGATTTACCTTAATTCGGCATTCTCCACACTCCACAAACGTTTGTCAATATTGATGCACCGTTTTAACGCAGGCGTTGTACAACTTAGTGTCATCTTTTACTGCACTGGAATTTTATCGTACAATAATTTTCTTGTAACGCGGGACTTTACTGAAAATCGATTAAGGCGTTACGTAATCGTGTTTGTTTTTGAAGTTGATTCTGTTACCATGCAAACTATCGTGTATTGTCTACGGTGCTTTTTCATAAGTCACCGGGGCATGGAACCGGAAGTTGTCCAAGTTAATAAAATTACACAACCAAACACCGAATGTTATTTCACGGGAAATAGCAAAACGCAACAGAACATTGACAGAAAGTTAAATAGGCTCAGTAGCTTTGTTTCAATGTAGGATTTCATCCACTGATTCAGATGTTTATCAGAGATGCATTGCATACCATTTGTGCGCGAGTTTGGTCATGCATAAAGAACTTTTATTCCTTCAATGAAACAAATGCTATCTCCTTAATTAACTGCAACTTGTTCTGTATTATATGAGAGAATTTACAGATACTTTCAAATCTAACGGCAGAGAATAATTGTTGTCGATTCGGCAATTCTGATTCATTAATATACTTTGTTTTTAAAATTAATGCGTAACATCTAATTACCGCGCCGTATGCTATGCTTAGTGAGTTTCGTACCCGGAAAACAACAGCTATGTGTTTGACAAACACGAAATCCCGTTAGTTTGCTTGTTTTAACTTAATAACAATTCAGTTAAAACTAGACGGGATGTGGACAGCGGGTGATTTTCTTTAGTAGTGGATTGCTCAAAGGACTACTCATGAACAAATTCACCGTGATTAATTTAGCAAAACTGTGAGATATCGGTGATTTCTGTTCTACAAGGAGAACAGTCACGGAGAGTTTGCTGTATTTTAATCAAAGCTATTTAAATATTCCACACAGCGCCTTTTCTCTGACATGAAATTATTCGTAGAGTATCAGGAGGACAATTTTAAGTGATTTCTTCAATGAAGAACAATTTATTTTATATATAAATCAGCCGGGGCACAGGAAGAAACTTGAAAAAGTTGGCCAATTATTTCAAGTTGTAATCCATTTCCATCCAAGCCATCCGCAGCAAGAGATAATAACTACTAGCTTATGTCTACTCGTAGGGTAATTGTTAACAACACTGAATCACTATTTTAACATTTCCATCGATATAAATATGTATTTTCGCCTTTCAAAGGTGCACTTTAAATAGCAGTGATACTTTGTTTCAGTAAATCGATATCGAGGAAATACCAGCGGCGGATCCAAAATGTTCCATATGGATAGTGCCCAGTAGGGAGGGTACCCCTTACAATATATATTGTTATATGTAATAAAGTTCATTTAGACGTACCGATTCAAGATCGGTCCTAATAGGTTCACTTACATGGGCTAAATTTACCCGCTGTGTCGGCCGATTTCTTTTTCTGTTGGTGAATTGGGCAAGGTGAAAATCGGCAAGTGATTAAAAAAATCTGCAGCGCAGACACAGATTTTTATAAATCTGTGTCAAATTGATATTGGGTCACATCGTCCCAATTAATTGAAACGTGTAAATTATAGTTAGGCTCGTAAAGTTTTTTAAGTTTCAGCAAAAATCTGCGATCCGACTGAACTCATTTTCAAACTTGCGTAATGACTTTACGCGAACAAGTGGCGGTTACTCTTTCTTCATACCAATTAAAAAAGAAAAGAAAAAAGAGAAAAAATATGATACACCGACCTGCGGCGAGAACTTACCATAACGTAAGTGTAAAAAGACTTTCCCTCCATGTTCATCGATATTATCGACAAGCAATAGTTCAGTCAGTTGTAGGTGTAGTTTTGGTTTTGATGGAGGAGCCTTTTAAAAGAGCAGTATCCTTAAAAATTCAAGGCTTGTCCCAGCTTTGCAGGGATATTCCCTTTGTCCATCTTTAAGATGTAACAGTTTTCCTCAAGGTGGGGGCGTTTCAGTCTGCTGAATCGAAACTTTTAACTTTTAGAGCTTCCAAGCTCTAAGGAGAAAAGCTATAAGGAAAAAAAATGGTTTGATCTCACAGCTTTAATGACGCTGTACCTTTTGTTCACAATTAGGGCTAATGATTGCATGCAATAAAAAAAAATATATATATTTTTTAATTCTCTGAAGCTATGAAGGCTGTTTCGTTCGTTCTCCACGCCTGACCGGTTGCTAAGTAAAAAAGCAATAATTTAACCTATTGTTTAAAAAGCAGAAAATAATAAGAAACGAGTCTATTTATATGATCTTGCCGTAAAAAATAATTATAGAATTCAGTAAATGACGGTTTTTGGCAAAGGATGACTTAGCAAGCGATTCGAAAGCGATCTTATAGCTGATATGACATTTTCACGTAATGATCTGCCTTAGAAATTTAACATTTGTTTTTCGACATCGCAGAAGAGTGGAATTTTTTTCTTCATGAATAGAAACTCCGTACCCAGCCCAATTTGATTAACATGAATTTTAAATCGATAGAATGAACTGAAGTAGGAAAGTCATTTTGGAATAGGAATGATGTCCAAATGAGACAGGGTTAAGCGATTCGGACATGAAACTATCATATTTTGTTCAAGAATTATCAAACATTTAGCTACTGAAGTGAGAGCCAGTGATCACCGCTTTTATTCTCGGTGCTTATGATACCAAGCTTGTGCAACATGTTTCAGAGTAATCGGTGTGAATGCAAAAAAATATCAATTGAATTTTTTATCATTTTTTTTTTTGTTACTGAGCAGTTAAGGTACTTTCTTTCAATTACAAAATGTTTGGGATTTTTAGCAGGAAGCTGTGTTAAGATTTAGGTGATATGTTTTCAGAAGATTATATTCATATAATCCGACATTTTTGAAGTTTCAAACCGGATGCGAAACCTAAGTGATTTTACATGGAACGCCTTTTTTACGAGAGTAATTTTGGAACCATTGAAATCCCGTGATTTCAGCAAACAAAAATATGCTGATTGCCTATGATGAAACAGGTGACAGGTTCAAAGACAACTTGGAATCGGCAAGGTGTGACCTTATTGACTAAGTCCTCAAGTACCTAAGTGATTTTGCATGGAACGCCCTTCTAAGAGGAGTAATTTAGGAAAAATTGAAATCCCGTGATTTGGGTAAACAAAAGAGTGCTAACTGCTTATGATGATTGGAAGCGACAACGTAGAAGAGACAACGTGGAAGCGACAACTTGGAAGTGACAGTGCACGGTGCGACCCTTATCGGCTCGGTTCGTATACAAGAGATACATTAATACTTAAGTATTAGCCGGAGTACGGTCAATCGAACGCAACCGTAGTTCATCCTCTCTTGACAGTATAGATAGCGGTATTTCACGTTAGCACTTTATGCTAATGCATTAACGGAGGTAAATAGTTTTTGGGCTTAGTTTGAAGCGGCAGTATCAGGCGAAGGTTTGGAACAAGACCATTGTTTACAAGGGGCTTCGAATTAACTAAATATTACCCCTCAATTTTTTTTTGTAAAGAGGCATCTTCAAATCTGAATGTATGTACCTTACAGCGGTCTCAACAAGATAACCTTTAGCTTGAGAAAATATTTTATTCGTTTTTATACTGTAAATTGAAAAAGATTTGCAAAAAGGTGTATATTAAGAATAATTTAAGATAATTTGTTCTTCCGTGCCCTAACTGGATCGAAACTGTCCGTAAAGGTTCCTGTAGTGTGACGAAATCAGACAGGCGTTCAATGGATTAATATCGAATGACCTTTTCTGACACCAATAAAAAGCTGATCGATCAACATAAATAAAAGAGGAACAATCAAACGTTTTAAATGATCACATCGACAAACCGAAAACATGGAACCATTTCATGCACTGCACTAGAAAGCTCCACCGTGGTGAAAGGGGTTTTAAGAGTTTGTTTTTTTTTTTTCAATTGAACGGTCAAACTTGAGTTTTTTGTCCATGTAGACTCAAAAGTGAGAACGAGTCCATGTTGTGAATCAAGAATTACTCCGAGAGTGAGAGAGATACTTGTCAGGCATATTTTCACATAGGATCACTGTAATGACCTGTTATATCAACGGAACAAAGTAAGTTCAGGTGTAAAATCAAGATATAACGTACTGTGTGAAAATATCATTATGAAACCGGCAGGGGCTCGAACCCCTGTCTCTTGCGTTCAAGGCAGACGTGATACTCGCCACTGACGGCCACATACAAATCTACAGTGACAGCGGACGAAATAGGACAGCTTATTCTTCTTACACCTTATTCTAATTCTTATTCTTATAAAACTGAGTTAATTCGACTTGTAGAATTTCATTCAACAAAAGACAAATATTCTTGTGTTAGCAAAATATTGTAGGTTTTATATTTCTTTCTTCCTGTTTTGCTGACGCAGCAGTCAGTTGACCCATGAATTACAACAAGAGAAATTATCAGCAAAAAGACTTTTAAGCAAACAAAATTCAGTACAATGCCTGACGTAACCGTTTGATGAAGTTCCGGGGGAAAACCCCATCCTATATCAGACGTTTCAAAAAAAGAACAAGTTTTATAAACGGAGGGGTTATTCCCGTGATATTTTGAGATACTATATGTCCTTCTCGTATTACTCGAAGTTATTCATGAGGGGGTAAAAAAAGGCAAAGCCAGGTTAGAAATCGCGGTCAATTATATTACAAAACGAAAGTTGTGGTAAAGAAAATCTTGAAAAGTGGTATGCTTAGGAACATTTCCACGCTTTGTAGTTTTTTGTGACTTCATTTGCAAGGGATATCAGCTAAGAGACGTATTCTTTCCGTGAGCTTAGTGCTTGGTACTGAACAACCAGTATCGTTCCATTCTAGAATTTCAGATCGTTCAAGACGTTGTGATTTGTTCTGAAGAACAAACACTATACCATACATTAATTTCAGTCCCGGAAGCGATTGAGAGGCGTAAAAATATACCCACTTTCTGCTGACGTATCAAAGTGAGGTTTTTGGGTGTGCTTTTCGAGGTCTGAAAGTGAAGCAATTTTAAGAATATTTTTCTATTTCTGCTTTTCAGAATTTCCAATGCAATTCTTTAAACGTAAAAGATCCTGTTAGTTTTTTTTTGTCTTGCGTGATTGGCTTAATTGACCGACTGCATGTTATCAATCTGTCTGTTAATTTGACAGTTAATAGTTATCTCGCTGTGACGCGCCAGTTATGTATCTTAATGCCTTTTAAACGTTTGTTTGTATGTAGTTTAGCATAATCTTAACCCCTGACATTCAACATCCGGAGTCCTATGATTACTTAAAGTGCCTGATAACATTTAGTAACAAGTAACGGGATTTTCTTGTTTAAACAAGAAGTTCTGCTTCCGTCCTTCCTTTTACACGCCAATGGGTGCAAAATGCAAATTTAGAAGCCGTTCAGTCGTGGCATGTTGTTGACTTAAGAGTCCTTTAAAAAATATGTCTCAAAGTTTCATAATTTTATCATACCACAGCAATATAAGATATCAGTTTATAATTCGGTTACTTCATGAGCAATGGGAAGGGAGAATGCGCAGTGTTGTCTTTTATATTGTCTTGGGGAAAAAAAACAGATGATGGGGGGGGGGGGGGGGTTACTCCCCTATATAGGCTATACGGGGACGTGCCGCTGGATAGGGTATGGTTTTTGGCGTCTCTGCCCTGACCAAGGTATTATAATTTCAAACGAGACTGCACGGGACCCGTCCTAGACAGGGTTTGGTTGCGTCTTTTATTTGGCAATCCGAAATCAGAGACGTTAGTCTGTATTTATTTTAGTGAACAATGCTTCACGTCAATTAAGTTTCCACTTAAGGTTCACCGCTGTTTATGCCAAATTTTGGGATTTTTCGCAATCACTTCTAGGAAGTGCATTATTTTATCTGTTATTGTTATTCGCGTTTCAATGCGTGGAACCAGTGTCACGTTCGGTAAGTGACAGTGAGCCTTTAAATGTTATTACTATTGCCAATAAACACTTGTGTAACACAAGAGATAGATGCTTTCCTTTGTCCTAAATAGGGTTTTAAAATAGAGGGGTCCGTCCTAAACAGGGAAGGTATTTAAGCTTATTTTCGTCCTAAACAGGGTCAGGGTTTAAACCCCGAGCGGCACCCCTATACCCGCTAATGGATAATACGATTTAATTGTTAAATGTCGAGCAGACAGAGTGCATCCAAACGACGTTTGCTTAGAAGATGTTCAGTTTAGCTATTGTTTTGTGTCGTCTTCGTTGCCGGGGGGGGGAGGGGGGGGGGGAAACGCTGATTGTTTATTTGGACAGGAATAAATTTACCATTAAATCGTATTATCTGTTGTTCTGTGTCTTTGACTTCACTTCTCCTTCCACATATAATCCCAGCTGTGCTCTTATTCCCCGATGAACCCCTCCAATTCAACAGCTGTTCACTGCCTCCTAAATATCCGGACAAAGAAAAACGCTAAGTAGCTCGCCAGCCCGTACCTGCGAACACAGACGTATTTCCGGCTCGGAAATACATCTGCGTTCGCAGGCTAGCCAGCCCCGGAGAGTTGGTGGGGGTGTGGATTACTCTCAAAAATATTGGTTAGGGGTGTGCGGCCCTCTTCCCAAAAGCCTTACCCTATTTATCACCGAAATCTGCGTTTCTCCCTATAGTATAACATCCTCCATAATATAATATCGTAATTTCATTTATGTAATTTTATAGTAACATCTAAACCTGAAGAAGGCTGGTTTGGCCAGCCGAAATATTGTCTTGAAATATATTACGTTATATCAGCCGTGTAGTAGTCTTTGGATTTCTCATCGTCTGTTTTTCTGTATACTATTTATGACCTGACCCTTAAATCAATAGCCTGTTTCAGACCTGCCTCATAATTATTTCCTTAGTTCAGACCAATGTTTAAGGCAATATTTGTCTGCTTTTATTAGGTAGGTCAAGACTGCATGTGCAAAGCTTCGAGCTCAGAGTTCCACACTATAACGCGGGTTGCATAATGTGCCGTCAAAACTACAGAATGCATCCTTAACGTGCCAGTATCTCTGGTATTGCTGCTTGCTCCAGGGGAAGCGAAGAAACTTACCACAGAATCAAAGCTCGTGGTAACTGGTGTCAAGTAATCCCGGGCAAGTGATAGGATCCACGATCTGGCCAAGTTGTCATAACTTTTAAAAATAAACCTCCTTGTAGCTACTTTCCGGTGATTCGATTGTTATAAACATGCCCGGGTTGACATGTATGTTAAGCATTATCCTTTAAATAACTATTTTCTTCTCAATTTCACTGTAATGCAATGTTCTGTTAATAAAACATTTCACTGTATTTCCTCACATTATTTGCTGCCTGCTTCAGTTTATAGCGTCTGGTCAACTTAAGTTTAAAAAACCTGCAATCAGGCCTTTTTTTTTTCTTTTTCAGACGGCGGTCGGGAGAAGGGGAAAAAAAAGGAGCGCCAGATACAATTACTACACGAGTCGTCTGCCGCAAGTCCAGATTCTGGACGTTTGTCTAATTGGTCGAAAAACAAAGATTCTTTGAGCCACGTTCCAAATGGTTACATGATTGCATTTCTGGCTTCCGTTTCAAAATTAGGTCCTTCAAGAAAAAACAATGGCAACGCCAACGAAATCGTCGGTTGAAAATATAAGTTCGCTTTACTAGTACTACTTCGCGATTATTCCAATTCGTTCGATTCAACTTGTACAATGTGGCCGAACTATCCAGTAACAGAACAGGTGGGAACAGCGTTCAAATTGAAAAATTTACCGTCATGTGCTCACGCTCTCCACAAAGCCTTAAATTTAGTCATTTCACGTTGTGGTTTGGCCGAGCGCGGTGAAGAAATGTACCAAAATTCATAAAGCACGTGCAGGGCCTTTGTTTTTCTCATTCTATGCTATTGTTTTGTGACGTCTTCGTTGCCGTCGCCATAGTAGCTTCCTGTAATAAACTCCCTAAGTATGGCGGCCGCCGACGGAGATGCGAAGACCGAGTTTTTTCGCTGCCCTTACTTCGTCTCTTCAAGACTTTATCCACAAATCGTTAAATGTCAAGCAGACAGAGTGCATCCAAACGACGTTTGCTTAGAAGATGTTCAGTTTAGCCGTTCTTCCAACAGTATTTGGCATTTAAAGTGTGTCATATATCAGTTTATTCCAAAAGTCAGGATGGAAAAATTGCATCCTTCTAGTGGTTGCAACATTTGTTGTTGTGAGTCCAAAATATTAAAAAAGAGGATTGTGGAATCACTACTGCCACAATTGGGGAATCCGTCAAGGTTGACCGGAGAAATTGAGACAGGGAACGTCGACATTGTTTACCGCAATGCTGAACAATGGCTGAGTGATCGATGGAAAAAGGCATTACGGTGTGGCAATCTTCACCGGACGAAGGTTTTGGTGAGTCGATGAAGTTTCACAGAGTTGAAACCTGGTAAGTCTAATACAGCGTGATAAGTCGACTATCGAGCTGAAGTTTTTACGTTCGCTTGGAATGAAGCTGGAGCATTTATAAAGATGCTGAAACTTGAATTTGACTGTCTCCTCGATTTATCCCTAAAAGTTTGGAAAAAAATAAATTTCTAAAGATCAGCTCTTTTCGGCTTAAAGAAAGCCATTGTGTATTTTTAGATATTAATTTTAGAATTGGCATTTAAAATCATAGATTAGTTAGTAGCATAATAGTGGAGCTTGGGGCGCGCGCGAAGCCCCATAGCCTAAGAAAATTTAAGGAACCCATGAATGCGAAAAATTTTGGTTTGGTTATGACGTCACTTTTGTCCGTCTGACCGTCCGTCCTACAATGCTAATGCGCCCGTGTTTGTTTGGCGGGAAGTAGCAAGGCGAGATGCGTTTATAACAGAAATGCTAAAGAGAACAAAATGCAAAGTCAATTTATATGTATTCGTTGGATATGTTGACAAACGTGGAACGATTAAAAAAGAGAGAAAAGAAAACAGAAAAGCTTAGATGTTTTTACGATGTATGAAATATACATCCCTGCATTCATATCAGTGAGATTACAGTTTCATAATATATATATTTTTTTCACACATGCATCTGTTGGCATGTACATATCACTCCTGGGAAGGGGGGACTCTATAAATAAAAAGGAGTGGGGTGCTCGTCGTACGTTTTAGGGGTTAAAAAAAGCGGGCTTGGCACTTCTTGGGCTGTTCAGCCTCAAAAGGTCCACAGCAACAGCTTCTGTGATACCATTTAGGGTATTGAGATTGTTTGATAATCATTGGCAAATTAAATCTGTGGGATTGCAGGAGGAATGGAATTCTTCCCAACATAACGAACTTTCTAGCAAAAGTAAACATCAAATTACAAACAGAAAAATACATTAGTACCAAGAACAACACTCTCCTTAAGAATTTTATGATAAATGGAACTTCATTTATAGTAGCTAGAGTTAGTTAAACATAATTTGCTGACTACCGAAATACCGATACTATATTAAATACAGTAAGAATATAGATTGTAATTTAATTTTTATAGACATAGCAATAAGATTTCCATTTTTCAATTAGTATCTAAATTAGTAGTGTTGTATTGTAGGTATTGTTGTATAGTAAGGCTGTAAGTATTCTTGTCATTAAGTTTTCAATTATTAGTCAATGAGTTAGTGGCGTTATATTGTAAGTAAAATTTGGGGTATTGTAAGTCTGCAAGTACTGTTGTGTTATATGTGCTCTATGTCAATAAATATGCTCATGGTAAAACAAAAAAAAAAAAAAAATAGTGTATTGAGCCAAAAATATATGACAGTGTGTTGTTTTAGATTTCGTACTTCCTAGGGGTGAAAAACATTTTCAGGCCACGTCCACAAACCAGGACCTTGGTACCTGTTGGTATTTCTTTTTAGAACCATTGCACGTCTACCTATAGCCCGACTTACGATCTTAAATCATCTTCTTATTCCTTATTGTACGTGTTTCAAGCTTCACAAATATACTTCAATTGTTTCGATAGGACAAATATTCGTGGAGAAACTAATTTTTGAACATTTTGTTTCGGGGCAGTTTCGTTGGCACCGCACGGCTCTCATTCAGTTGTAAACAGATTTAAAGATCTGTGCCAACCAACCAAGAGTGATTTCCCCGTGTTCTCCTAATTTCTTGACGTTTATTTAGATTTCAGTAGGAGCAATATTGAATGAGTAGACAATATAAGTTTAATTCAGTAGTAAACTAACAACTATAAAACTTAATGTCAGGCATCAATTAATTGTTCACCTGCGCAGTGAAGTTTCCTATACCGCTTGAAACTCCGAGAAAATAGATCGATAAAAATAGCAAACAGTGGATCTAAAGAAGGAACTTACGGAGTGATTTATTGCATTGAATTTGACCTGCTCCTTCCTCCCATCAAAAGGACACTGTTATGCTTGGTTCTCATTCGATGTAAGAAGAAGTAGGGAGGTGAAAGCACTTGGTCGCCATGAGCTGATTTCAGTTTCTCAACAAAAGAAATGTCAATCCGATCCAAGTTTTTAGCTTTGACACAAATAATCTTTCACTTTTTCTTGTAAGACACACGAAAACTTAACGTTTAGGAATTTTCGTTCAAGCTGCAGCACCTGGTTTCCATGTATTTGTGGTACAAACAATCCGGCTTAAACAATCGAATCCCAAAAAACAACTGGCACTGTTATCGGCCTTTACCTCGACGACGGACTTGCTATACTCAAACAGACCCCACGGGAAATAGAGAATGTGAAGAAAGAAATATGCAAAATATTCGCCAAAAACGAACTAAGAATTACTATTGAAGCGAGCAAGAAAATCGTCAACTTCCTCGACGTGACCCTCGATTTGAACACTGAAAAGTTTAAGCCATATTCAAAACCAGCAAACACCCCACTCTATGTACACAGCAAGTCTAACCACCCGCCGAATATAATCAGAAATATCCCGGAATCAATAAATAGAAGGCTGTCCGAAATCTCGTATGATGAAGATGTATTCAAAGAAGCAGCACCCCCATATCAGGAAGCATTACTAAAGAGCGGTTATTCCTACAACCTTAAGTACCAACAGGCATCGCAAAGAACACCAGATCGAAGGAGTAGACGTCGAAATATCATATGGTTCAACCCACCGTACAACAAGAATGTGAAAACCAACATAGGAAGAACGTTTATTAGCCTGATCGGCAGGTGCTTTCCAGCTAATCACAAATTAAGGAAGATATTTAATAGAAACACCATCAAATTAAGCTACAGCTGCATGCCAAACTTAAAACAAATAATAGACGGACACAACAAAAATATCTTGAAGAAAGCCGACCAGCCTCAACAAACCCAAGTCCCCAAATCGTAAATACCTGTGGCAGTTAAGGCTGGTTTCCATATGATCGCTGTTCGCAGATCGCAAATCGCAATAAGATCTGCGATCGTCTGCGATCATATGGAAACATACTTCTGCGATCGTCTGAGATCCTGCGATCACGATCGCAGACGATCGCAGACGATCGCAGAAGATAGAACATAAAGGCTGTTTTCCATATGATCGCGGATCGCAGATCGCAGATCGCAATAAGGTCTGCGATCGTCTGCGATCATATGGAAACATACTTCTGCGATCGTCTGCGACCCTGCAATCGTGATCGCAGACGATCGCAGAAGATACAACCATGTTCTATCTCCTGCGATCGTCTGCGATCCCCTGCGATAACTGCGATTGTGCGATCATGTGGAAACCAAATTTTTGCGATCCGCGATCGAAACGCATCCCATAATATTTCGGGTTCTCTCCCACGATTCAACGCTCGTGTGTTCGATTGTAGGAACGGTGTACGTAGCAACAATCATTTCGCTGTCATTTCGAGGAATTTATGGAGGAAGTTGATCGTTATGAATGTGTTTACAATCGCAGCAGCAAAGATTTTAAAGAGAAGAACAAAGGGGACAACTGTTGGGACAAAATCGGGCAGAAGTTTTATTTATCGGCCGGGAAAGCGGAGGCCAAATTTCGCAACATAAGAACTGCGTACGGTCGTTATCGAATCCAAAACCGATGTTTTCGACGGTTTTGGAGCTGACGACGACTCGCTTCATGACAAACAGAAGAAGTAAATTTGCTTGCGGCAAAATTTCCGCTCTTCCACGTTCGCGATGTTGTTCGCTTTACAGCCTACACGCGCGTGTATATTTGACATTTCCGCTGACCAAAACGTACGGCTACGGTCGGCTCTGCGATCGTTGCGATTATATGGAAACAGCCTTTTTTGCGATCGTCTGCGATTGTTTGCGATCTGCGATCGTTTGCGATCATGTGGAAACCAGCCTTTAGATAGCACATGATTCTATCTTCTGCGATCGCCTGCGATCGCGATCGCAGAAGTAGTTTCCATATGATCGCAGACGATCGCAGATCTTATTGCGATCTGCGATCTGCGATCCGCGATCATATGGAAACCAGCCTTTAGATAGAACATGGTTCTATCTTCTGCGATTGTCTTCGATCACGATCGCAGGATCGCAGACGATCGCAGAAGTATGTTTCCATATGATCGCAGACAATTGCAGACCTTATTGCGATCTGCGATCTGCCATCATATGGAAACCAGCCTTTAAAAGAACAGAAAAAGGAGTTTACCATCACATGGAAAATTATTGAAAAAACCAGAGCCTACACTAACATTTCAAAGCGATGCAATTTCTGCATCGCAGAGAAAATGGCAACCTTAAACTAGCGTAATGAACTCTTGTCTACCTGCGGGCACCGAAAAAAATACATTCTTAGATACAATAGTTAAACAACGCGCGCGCTCGTGCATCTTCTATCTGTTATGCCCCTCTCCTTCACCCCATAAAAAAAAAAAATAAATAAATAAATAAATAAATAAATAAATAAATAAATAAATAAATAAATAAAAAACAAACACCAGAAAAAAAAACAAAGAAAAGCAGAGAGAGAGAAGAATTTTAAATTAATTTCCCGGGTTCGGCCGGCTGCTTAGTTAAGCCGGCAACAAACTTTGCGATTTTATACGCCGACCGCGGCGAATTTGATCGTCGCCACCGATTGATGCGGACACACCTGGCGATTTTTTTCACCCAACGCGGCGATGTGGCACTTTAAAAACATTGTCCATGTGATCAAATCGCCCAACCTGATTGATTGACTTAACTAGCAATTCGCAGCAATGAAAGTAGAAAATCGCGGGAACGGGCACACTTGGCAAATGCCGGCGATTTTTATACGCCTATAAGATGTAATGTTCATAACATAAACCGATTTTGTTGCGGTGACTAGCAAAAGTAGGCCAGAGAGAAATTAAAGCTCTTCAAAAATGAAGCTGAAAAAAAAAAAAATAATAATATTACCCGTGATGAAAGTTGTTAGAGGGTGTTGCGCCTAGAATTCAATTTATTCCTTAGGGAGTTTAGCACGGAACTATTTCAGTGTTTATTACATAAACATTTATATACCGCGTCGGTGTAAATGCTGAATGTTTTTCAGCGTAGGTTTATTTTCCGTCTTAAGTTTTTGTATTGCGTCGTATTTCTGTGAGCTGGTATATTTCTCTGCTGGGATAAGCGTTCTTCGCTTTTGATTTTTACTTTTATGGCCACAGTTTGTAAGTATTTCTCTTAGTTGTCTACTTGTATATTTCGGTTTGTTTATTTTGCGTAGTTCTTGTTTCTTTTTTCAGTTTGTAAATTTATAACTCCGGTTTTATTTTATTTCAGTTGAATCACTCACTCGCACACATGTTACTGGTTATACGTTATCTTCGTATTTCGCGGTTTTTTTTTTTTTTTTTTTTTTTGTATTAAACATTCAAAGTGCATTCAAGCTGTGGTATTTAATTTTTGTGTTCGTGGCGGCGACGGCTTCGGCCTGCCACATTTATTCAAAAAATTGTGTGGAAGTTTATGTCAGCGATCGTGCTGGTTTTGGCCACATGTTCTCACAGGACCGTCGAGTTGACGACCGCCCAGGGAGTGGTACTCCTCGCTTGGAGTTGAAACAAAATTTGAAAACGTCACGGAAAGGATATAAGGGTCACGTAACAAGGATTCGAAATGAGATTGAAGCGTTAATGGTTTCACGAGAGTATGAATGAGTTCGTGGCAAGTTGGCTAACCTGGAACCAGCATTCACAAACTTTCGGCGTGCTCATGAAGCTTAGGTGCAGTGTCTTGACGATCCGGAAGAAATTTTTGAAGTAACAACGTGGTTCGAAGATCTGAGCGACAAGAATTGCCGGTTTGTTGAGCGCGTTGAGAAGTGGCTTGGCTCTGAGAGGTTGCCTTCGTTGGATGCAAATGATTCAGCCAGCCAGCATGGCTCTTCTTCGGTGTTAAGAAAATCGCCGAGTTCGGTCAAGCAATTTCGCGTTTAACGGTGAAGGTCAAAGAGTCTAAGGTAGAAGAGGCTCTCGTTGAGTTAAAGTTGCAGCAACTCAAGAATAAATTCGATTTGCAGCAAAGACGTGTGGTAGTACAGCGCGAGGAGGAGTTATTGGAGGTTGAAAATAAAATCGAACAAGCGCGTCTTAGAGTGCAAATTTTAGAGGAAGGAGAAGGTTACAAGGATCATTTTGCGTATTCCTTGGATCCACCTCAGACATCCGGTGTTCCACGAGCCAAGGGCGACGACCCGCGAACTGCTACTTTCCCGGACACCGGTTTTGAGGCGAAGTCTGCACTTACACACACGCCTTTTCCATCGAGAGTCGAGACGAACACGTTACGCGCACGTTCCGATTTAGATTCTGTTTCTCAAGGGAAACGTGAACCTGCTTACGGTGAGCCTAATGCTAGCCTTGACCGTGTAAACCCTTATTACCGTGAATCCTTGAACAATTATTGCATCAGCAGCAACAAATGATTGGATTTCAACAGAAGACCTTCCAGTCAATGGTGTCTACGATTAAACAAGGATTCTCCTTACCAAAACCTGACATTAGCAAGTTTGACGGAAATCTACTCTATTTCTGGAATTTTGTTCGCTCGTTTGAGAACAGCATCGCAAGAAACGCGTCGGATGACAGAGAACGCCTCTCGTATTTGTTGCAGTTCTGCACAGGGACTGCAAAGGACGCTATTAGCAGCTGTTCGGCTTTGGACCCTGCTGTTGGATATCAGACAGCTCGAGTGTTGCTTGAGGAACGTTTTGGACATCCATACAAGATTGCTACTGCGCACCTCAATACGGTAGTTCGCGGCCTCCGTTAAAGCCGCACGACCAGCATGGTTTGCTGATCTTTGCGGATCAATTAAGAGACTGTCAAAACGTATTGGAATCTATTGGATACCTGAACGAGATCAATAGCGCCGACAACCTGAGGAGCGTCCTGGAAAGACTTCCGTTTCATCTTAGAATCAAGTGGCTGGAGGTTGCCGACCGTTTGTAAGAGTCAGGGTTGAGACCTAGAATCCACCACATCTCCGAGTTTGTGTCAAAGAGAGCCCGAGCAGTGAACGATCCCGTATTTGGAAACATCGTTGCTGGTAACAGAGAGAAACCAAAAAGACTAACAAGCCCAGCAGCTCATCAAGGGGAACAACCTTTGCGGCTCAAGGAGGCTCAGTCAAGGCTGTTTCCCCCAATGTGAAGAGTAGCGCATTTAATGATAACAGCCGTTCTGCTGTGAACCAATTGCAAGGTATTGGTGTTGGGCCCGGGAAGTGCGTTGTATGTGCAGGCCTACATCAGTTATGGAACTGTGAGGATTTCAAAAGAAAATCGCATGCCGATCGCATAAACACGTTGCGAGAACACAGATTGTGTGACAATTGCTTCAAGATGGGACACATAGCCAGGGGATGCCTGCAAAAGAGTGCCTGTTATGTCGAAGGTTGTAACTGGAAGTATATGACGGTGATTCATCCCCCTACAGAGCTGTCAGCGAACCGCAACATTTACGTGAATCGCTTTCGTGGAGGTGTTTTTGTCCCCGCTTGGTTGAAGATCGCGTTAGCCAGAGTCACACAATGACAATCGGTGGAACTTCCGGTGGTGATGGTGTTACTCAGCGTCACGCCATTAGAGCTGGTACAACGTCCGGGCCATATAGCGATTTCCTGAGTCACGCAACTGGGGCTGATATAACTTCCGGTGGAGATCGTGTCACGCAGAGTCACACGACTGGCGTTGGTTCAGCTTCCGGTGCACATCACGAAATGCAGGGTCATGCGATTGGGGCCGGTGCAAGAAATCAAAGAAACCAAAACAACCGTTGCCAGTCAACCGAGAAGAGAATACGCCTCAGAGTTGTTCCGGTCAAAGTGCGTGACAGTTTGTCTGGTCGTATGCAAGAAATGCACACTCTCCTGGATAATGGTTCAGATGATTCTCTCTGTGATTCTGAGCTGGTGAAGGAATTAGGTCTTCAGGGTAAACGGCGAGATTTCTTCCTGACCACACAAGAGAAGAAGGACAGCGCTAAGTCCGGCTTGGAGCTGAAGCTTACTGTTAGTTCCTTGGATGGTGCTTCAACATTGGAAATACAAAGAGTGTGGTCCGTTGATTGCTTAAATATCTCAAGTCGAAGTATTCCAGTGCCTGAAGATGTGAAAGGATGGCCTCATCTGAGTGACATTGAGCTTCCAGATATCCAAGGCAAAGATGTCAGGCTGCTCATTGGATGCAATGCTCCAGAGGCTTTTTGGGTGTTGGAAGAGAGACGTGGTGCAAGAGGAGAACCTGTAGCTGTTCGATCATTACTTGGCTGAACTTTAATGGGACCTGTTCAGAGGTTCGGTAGAGATTCCAATTTCAATGTGAACTTTGTACGTCTGGAGAGCGATAGAAGTGATTGTGATGAGACTTTATTGCAGCAAGTAGAAAAGTTTTAGAGTACAGATTTCGTTGATGCGTTATGCACTTCTAAAGTGGCTATGTCCGTGGAAGATCAGAAGGCACTAAAAACGATTGAGGATTCAGTTAAGATCGTCTCTGGCCATTACCAAGTAGCTCTTCCCTGGAGAAATCCGCCACCTTATCTTCCAAACAATCGATTGGTGGCCGAGCAGAGGTTGCAGTTATTGAGGAAACGGTTTCTGCGCGATGAAGAGTTCTTTGAAAGGTACAAGGGAACAATCAACGATTACATCACCAAGGGGTACGCCCATCGGGTGCCTGATGAGGAACTCAACCCCACTGGCAAGCCTCTGTGGTATCTTCCGCATCATGCAGTTTTCCACCTCTACAAACCAGATAAACTGAGGGTGGTGGTCGACTATGCGGCAAAGTTTCGAGGAACGTTGTTGAATGATCAACTGTTACATGGTCCTGATTTGACCAACAACCTGTTTGGTGTCCTCAACAGATTTCGTCAAGAATCGATTGCCCTTGTCTCAGATATTGAGGCCATGTTTCATCAAGTGAGTGTCGACCCAAGGGATCACGACGCTCGTCGTTTCTTGTGGTGGCCTGGTGACGATGTGAGACTCCAACCAGTCGAGTATAGAATGGAGGTTCATCTTTTTGGTAGCACCTCTTCGCCTAGCGTCGCGAGTTTTGCTTTAAGGAGACTGCCCAGGACAACGATGGCGATTTTGGACATGAAGTGATCGAAACTGTGCTCAATAATTTTTACGTTAACAATTGTCCTTAGTCGGTTTCTTCAAGGGCTATTGCTGTGCGCTTAAGGGTTGAGCTTTGTGGTATGTTGTCCAGAGGTGGTTTTCGATTAACCAAGTGGCTAAGTGATGATAAAGACGTCCTAGAGACCATTCCGAAGTACGAAAGAGCTCCGTCGGTGTTGGATTTGGAGTTGTTTAACGACAATCTTCCCCTCGAGAGAACACTTGGAGTTCAATGGAATGTGGACGCAGACACATTCGCTTTCAAGGTTGTACCAAAGGACAAACCATTCACTCGAACAGGGATTTTATCCGTAACAAGCTCGGTTTATGATCGTTTTGGGCTGGTGTCACCTGTTGTCGTGTCTACCAAGAAGCTTTTGCAAGTCCTTTGTCGGAAGAAATTAGGATGGGATGATGCAATTGCATGAGAGGAAGCTATGCACTGGAGGACATGGCTTGCAAACCTGCCTAAGCTTTCTAGAGTCGTGGTGTCGCGGCATTTTTAGCCAGGAAACTTTGGGGAAATATTGTCCTCTCAGCTTCACCACTTTGCCGATGCATCCCAAGTGGAGTTTAGGGCAGTTGCACATGTAAGATTTGAAAATGCCGACGGCCTGGTTCATGCAACTTTCTTCTGGCAAAATCTCGTCTAGCCCATGTAAAACCGATGACCATACCGAGGCTGGAGCTGTCGGCAGCTGTCCTTGCAGTCAAGATTGACCGAGTACTTCGAGAAGAGTTGGAGTTTGCTATCGACAAATCAATTTTTCTGGTCAGACTCTACTGCTGTGCTGCAATATATTAGGAATGTGGACAAGGGGTTTCATACCTTCGTCGTCAATAGACTTGCAGTAATCACATGATGGTTATTAGCCCGTCCAGTGGAGATACGTGCCGACGTCCGATAACCCAGCAGGCTTAAGAGCGGCTGCCTGTAAGAATCAAGAACTGCATTTCAGCGACCACTCGGTGGAATTTCTGATATTTCGTTTGAAGATATCCTTGAATTAACTATTTTCGAAAATCGTATTTTAAAGTTCCAAGGTATTTTATTTTTTGAGAGAATTGCACGAGTTTGAATTGCGGCCTAGGTGCGGTCACGGGCCGATGAAAACCGCGAAAATTTAGGTCAAAGGACAAAGCCCCGTTCACGGTGTAAAATAACTCAATGAACTTGAAACGTTACACAAACCTAGACCAACAATCTCACAAGAAAATTAATACAATAAACATCCCCAACTCGCTGCCTGTTTTCTAAAGCGTGCAGATTTGTGTACGCTACTCAAAATGGCCTTGAAACTAATGCCTATTTTCATTAAAGCAGAATAGGAAAGAAATCTGGGATCAGAAAACATTGAATGGCTGTCGTTAGTCAGTCTGATTAGTTTTAGGGACCAATATGTGATGTTTAAAAACATTCACGGGTCCAGATGTCAAATGTTCGTAAATCGGTTCTGATCGCATAATTCGTGACGTGAATTGCGAGCCGCAAGTATCGCACGCATATTCGATCTTCCTTGAGTGGGAAAGAGTTTGAATCAGAGCTTGAAACTTGGAACAAATAAAGTTCTTTTCTTCGTCTTTCGACATATGAGATTTAATTTAGAGATGACATACCAGAAACAATTTTATTTTAATGAAAATAGGCATTAGTTTCAAGGCCATTTTGAGTGGCGTACACAAATCTGCATGCTTTAGAAAGCAGGCAGTGACTTTGGAATGTTTATTGTATTAATTTTCTTGTGAGATGATTGGTCTAAGTTTGTGTAAGGTTTCAAGTTCATTGAGTTATTTCACACCGTGAACGGGGCTTTGTCCTTTGACCTAAATTTTCGCGGATTTCATCGGCCCGTGACCGCTCCTAGGCCGCATTTCAAACTCTTGCAATTTTCTCAAAAAATAAATTACCTTGTAGCCTTAAAATTTGATTTTCGGAAATAGTTAATTCAAGGGTATCTTCAGGCAAAATATAAGAAATTCAACCAGGTGGTCGCTGAAATGCATTTCTAGATTCTTACAGGCTGCCGCTCTTAATTAGCAGAGGAGCAATTGCAGATGAGATGATTCATAACACTCAGTGGTTCAGCGGTCCAGAATTCCTGTGGAAGGATGAACGCTTCTGGCCTACTTTCCCAAAGCCCTTCCACGAGTCTTCAGAAGAGGATCCGGAAATCAAAAGGGAAATTCAAGTTCATCTTTTGGCCTTTCCAGGAACAACATTGAATTCGATGATCCAACGTTATTCTTCTTGGTACAAGCTGAAGAGGGGTGTCGCTTGGCTCATCTGCTTCAAAGAATTCATAAAGAACGAGTTTTATTCACGTAGGGCACTTAGTAATCTTTTGGACGCCTTTCTGCTACCCAAGAAACTTTCTTTGGAAGAAATAAGAACCGCAGAAGTTGAGCTAATCAAATACGTGCAGAGAGTGTCATTTCCACAGGTTTTATATGCTTAAAAGAGGTCAAGTTCTTTGGTTCGGCAGAAGCATGCACTGAGATGTTCAGGCTCGAGTGACTCAATTTACAAGTTGTGGCCTTGGCTGGATCAGAGGGGAATTCTTAGAGTAGGAGGCAGACTTGAATATGTTTCAATAAATTTCAAAGCATAGCATCGGATTTTGTTACCTAGCAGCCTTATCATCATGGAACATCATGAGCTTGTTGGGCATTTTGGCAAGGAATACGTGTTGGGGAGCTTGCGTCAAAGATTCTGGATTGTTAAGGGTCGTGCTGCTGTTCGAATAGTGATTACGAGATGCCTTACTTGTCGAAGACAGAATGCTGTTCGTGGACAACAACTGGTGGCGAGTTTACCACAAGATCGCCTGACCCCTGATCACCCACCGTTCGCTTCCGTTGGTATTGATTTCTTCGGGCCATTGTACGTCAAACAGCGTAGGAGTATTGTAAAGCACTATGGATGCCTTTTTACATGCTTAACCATGAGAGCCGTTCACATAGAGGTGACTGAGTCTTTGGATACAGATTCATTCGTTAATGCACTTCGGAGATTCATTAATCACAGAGGTCATCCAAAGATCATAAGAAGTGACAACGGCACTAATTTATGCGCAGGAGAGAGAGAAATTTGAGAAGCCATAAATGATTGAAACCATCGGGAATTCGAGTAGTTTCTTCAGCAAAGAAATATTGACTAGAGATTTAATCCTTCAGGAGCTTCCCATATGGGCGGAGTTTGGGAGCGTGTAATCCGGTCTGCGCGCAAGGTCCTTGGAAGTTTGTTGAGGGATCAGCTGGTGTCTGGAGAGGCTCCTCGCACCGTTATGACTGAAGTGAAAAGCGTTTTGAAAAGTCGTCCTTTAACGCTAAATAGCGACAGCCCTACAGATTTCGAAGCTTTGACGCCCAACCATTTATTGCTCCTGCGACCAAATGGTAGTATGCCACCAGGTGTTTTTTTCTAAGGATGATCTATATTGCAAGCGCCGTTGGAGACAAATTCAGTACTTAGCGGATGTATTTTGGAAAAGATGGCTGTCAAGTTATTTACCAGCCCTTCAAGAACGCCAAAAATGGACAAGACCGTCACGGAATTTTTGTATTGGCGACTTGGTTTTGGTTGTTGAAGAAAGATTTCCACGTGGACAATGACCTTTGAGTCGGATCATTGTAGTGCATACTGGAAGAGATAGTCTCGTTAGATCAGCAAAGATTGCTACCAAGAAATGTACTTTGACAAGACCAATAACGAAGCTGTGCTTTCATGAGCAGGACCTTAAATAAAAATTGACATTAAAGAAGTACTTTTTAAGGAATGGCCGATCAATTTTTGTGAACTTGAACTTTCAAATGTTCTTAAGACAGAACATTTATTTATTTAATTGTCGTTACTTTTCTAGTCGTTTAAAAGTTTAAGTGAACTTAACGCTTTAAGTTCAGGAGCCGGAATGTTGCGCCTAGAATTCAATTTATTCCTTAGGGAGTTTAGCACGGAACTATTTCAGTGTTTATTACATATACATTTACATACCGCGTCGGTATAAATGCTGAATGTTTTTCAGCGCGGGTTTATTTTCTGTCTTACGTTTTTGTATTGCGTCGTGTTTCTGCGAGCTGGTATATTTCTCTGCTGGGATAAGCGTTCTTCGCCTTTGATTTTTACTTTCAAGTTTTTATGGCCACCGCGAACCTCCGCCTACACAAAATTGCCTGCTGTCAGAGAATCTGGAAGACAACAAGGCTGCGTTAAAAAACCTACGTTTATTAAAACGAGGGAGATGAGAGAGGGCGAGTGAACAGGAGTTCAAGACGTGTGCATAGAAGTTAAAAGTGAGTGCGAAGGAGTCAAACAAGACGGGAGCAAAGAAGAGAAAAGGAAGGCGCCAGAAGAGATGAAGGGGAGGTTTGTGCAAACGGTTGTTGGTACGGTTTGTTTATGCGAGTGGTTGAAGTAGCAGTTTGTTTGTGCCTGGAGAAGTCTTCAAGGACAAGGAAGGAACTGAACTGAAAAATGTAACTTTGTTAGTGGGAAGGACTATGTTGTCCTCCTCCACCGAAGGACGCAGAAACGATTGGCTGGTCGCAAGAATAACCAAAGCACAGGTGGACCGGGGCGCGGAAGTACGCAAGGTAGGGATGGTGACCGCCAAGGAAGGCTCTATGAGGCACTACCAGATGCCAGTCAAAGAAGCCATCATGCTGAAGGCAGAGGACTAGTATAGTGTCACTGATAAGAACACTTGATATTTGTTCTTGTTTCTTTTCTTTCCTTTTTTTTAACATCGTTTCAAATATTTAGCGGGTATTGGTATTCTACAAATAACAGGTGAGGAGTGTGCCGTCACGCCAAGGAACATGATTTATGAACAATCATCGCACAAGAATGATTTTTTGTTACACCCGCCCCAGACACCGCATACATTTTTGCAGTTTTTTAGATATTATCTGCCCGCAAGTGTCGTATTATTGGACGATTTTGTTAGACAAGAGCATCCTCGCATATTTAACTTTCATTGTAACTATTTCCCTCAGTTTCAATCAACCTCAGCCACGTAAGTACTTTCCGTTTTTACCACGTTCATGATCACGATTTCGATCAATAAATGAGGTTAGTTCTGTCAAGATTGGCTTTGCTGGTTATACTGCTCTATCTCGGCTAAGACTAAATATCGGTCGAGGTAGCGGGATACTGAATCAGGCTTACCGTTAAAATAGGTGCCCTGTCAACAAATCTCACAGCTGCAGTTCCACACTCGGCGGCTGTAAATTTTCCCAAAACAAAGTTACTACCCATTCCACATCTATTATATCCAGGAAGACTACACATGGGCGAAAAATAGAGAAATTAAAAATGAAATAAGTAACCATCAAAATTTCAATTTTCAGTTCATCATGTGGGTATGCGTAGCTGCGTTCTAAACCTACTAACGTGTTTGTAAATGGACAAATATAAAAGAAACATATTTTATTATCGATCTTTTGTTAGAGAGCTAGTAGATGGTATTTAACAGTCTGAAAAAAATGTAGCCATGGGTTCTAGAAAGAAATAAACTTTACAGAGTTGTTTGGATGAAACGGAGGAAATCCTGTAGCCACAGGTATGACGTATGCAAATTCAATTTAATAGCCATTGCTCTTCTTTGATTGGGGGTCGGAACTGTTGGCGTTCCAAGGGTCCCCTGAAGATCCATTCTAAAAATAGATCTACTTGGGAAAAGGTTGACTCTAAGGCTAAGCATGGCATAAACTGCAGGGCTCCTTGTGGGTAACATCACTCGCCTAAATTTGTTATTATGGTATGGTCCCCAATAAAACCTTTGCATTCCCTTTCTGGGGTTCACGGGAGATCTAGAGACAGTGTTTGAAAGTGACGAAATTTTTCTCCACACAAGAATGAGAGAGACCGAGGTACCATGCATTCAACTGACAACTAGAAAATAATGGCAGCGTTATAGTGTTAACATTTGCGGGACTTTCTATAAAGTAAGATGCTGTTTTATGCTCCTTATAACAAGCATGATAAAATTTAGGAAATCAGTCATGAGCGAATGATGATGGCAGAAAATAATTTAATTTTATTATTATTAACTACTTAATAGCTGATAGTGAGGTCGTTACGGGAAAATCTCAAAAAAAAAAAAAAAAAAAATCTCCATTGCTCGCCGAGGTTTGAGATTTTCCAGTAACGACCGAACGGTCGATGTTTTTAAGTTATTTATTGTACGGCTTTCTTTATGAAAAAAAAAAAAAAATCAATTCAAGTATAATCCAAATTGCATAATCCATAATCGGCCCGTGGGCCTTACGGGTGCGTAACGCCCTGCTCTGATCTAACTCTTAGCCAATCAGAGCACGCGTTATATCGGGCACTAGCCTTAACCATATAATAATACATGTAATACATTGTGCCCGTTTAGACTCACCCCGTGATGGAAACAATTTTTTTGCCGAATTCTTCCTCGCGGAGATTCCTCCTAGGAGGCTTAGTGTAGAAGTAACAACCGAGCCGAATCGACGGTCGATCTGGAAGAACAAAAAGTCTCGTATGAGGCACAGAAAGCGGTGGAATATGGCGATTTAATTGCGGAGAGCGAAGGAGAAATGGGACGCCTGTACGTTGTGGTGGTGTTTAGTTCCTTTGCGGTTGTCGGTATTATTGGGAGTAGTTTTCTTTTTGAAAAATATGCTGTATATGTCGGTATTCTCGAGGGTGCCGAATAGAGTACGAGATAGAGCATAAGTTAACACAACAGTCCGCAGTAATTTTTTTGAAACATATACTGTATATGTCGGTATTGTCGAGCTTGTCGAATAGAGTACGAGCTAGAGACTAAGTTAACACAACAGTCCCCAGTGATTTTTTTTTTTAATATACTGTATATGTCGGTATTCTAGAGCATGCCGAATAGAGTACGAGATAGAGCATAAGTTAAACAACAGTCTGCAGTAATTTTTTTGAAACATATACTGTATTTGTCGGTATTGTCGAGCTTGCCGAATAGAGTACGAGATAGAGCATAAGTTAACACAACAGTCCGCAGTAATTTTTTTGAAACATATACTGTATATGTCGGTATTGTCGAGCTTGTCGAATAGAGTACGAGCTAGAGACTAAGTTAACACAACAGTCCCCAGTAATTTTTTTTTAATATACTGTATATGTCGGTATTCTAGAGCATGCCGAATAGAGTACGAGATAGAGACTAAGTTAACTCAACAGTCGGCAGTAATTTTTTTGGAAAAATTTGCTGTATATGTCAGTATTCTAGAGCATGCCAAATAGAGAACGAGATACGGACTAAGATAACTCAACAGTCCGCAGTAATTTTTTTTTTTGAGAAATATACTGTATATGTCGGTATTCTCAAGCGTGCTGAATAGAGTGCGAGATAGAGACTAAGATAACACAACAGTCCGCAGTAATTTTTTTTAAATATGCTGTATATGTGGGTATTCTAGAGCGTGCCGAATAGAGTACGAGATAGAGACTAAGTTAACTCAACAGTCCGCAGTAATTTTTTTTTTTAAATATACTGTTTATGTCGGTATTCTAGAGCGTGCCGAATAGAGTACGAGATAGACTGAGACTTAAAGGGTGCTTGCCATTTATGCAAACCACCTGAATTGAAATTTTCGACATAAATAGGAATTGATTTAGCTTGGCTTAACAGAAGATGGATAACATGCAAAATGTATGAACATCACCTGTAAATTCCAAAAGGAAAAATGAAAATCCATTTGATTTTCGAACTGAAATTTCTGGGTTTTCCATGTAAATGGTAAGCACCCTAAGTTAACACAACAGTCCGCAGTAATTTTTTTATAATGTACTGTATATGTGGGTATTCTAGAGCATGCCGAATAGATTTCGAGATAGAGACTAAGTTAAATCAACAGTCCGCAGTAATGTTTTTTTAAAAATATACTGTATATGTCGGTATTCTAGAGCGTGCCGAATAGAGTACGAAGTAGAGACTAAGTTAACACAACAGACCGCAGTACTTTTTTTAATATAATGCATATATGACTTGGTATGCTAGAGCGTGCCGAACAGAGACCACAGTCTGCAATGAGATCCTTGGAGAAATGTATTGCAATTATCGGTATCCCAGTGCGTGTATATGTGCGCAGGGTTGGCGCAGTGATAGAGCACTTGCATTCTACCAATGTGGCCCGGGTTCGATTCCCGGACCCGGCGTCATAAGTGGGCCGAGTTTGTTGGTTCTCTATTCTGCCCGGAGGGTTTTTTTCCGGGTACTCCGGTTTTCCCCTCTCCTCAAAAACTAACATTTGATTTGATTTGTGTTGTGTTTAGTTGAGTTGATTTAAATTGCTTTGATTTAAAAGGGGATACCCTCGATAGGGAGAACCTCTGGTATCTCCTGTTCATGGTATCGATGTTTACATTGATCAGATTGAATAAGGCCTTATTATAAGATCCTTTCAAGGCGAGAAACGTTTTGGGCGTGTGAAATAGAGAACAGCTGTGGAATTTTATTGAGTGCACTGGGAGAAGAATGGGAAACCCCAACTGTCCAATTTGTACGCAGATATGCTAAACAAATACCTTGAAGACACAAAATCACAAGACGAAAAAAAAAATCATAAACCAATATATAACATTTCCCATCGGGACGTTGTAGACGAAGTGTCATCGTTTGCTTACTCGTTTCGCTTGAAACACAAAACTAACCGTCAGAAAAAAATGCTAGTGCTCGAACAAATAGAAGAGGATATGAAAGAGCTGTGGTTGGCGTTAGACTTCGGAGTAACTGGCTGCATTTTATCCGGCGAAAAAGGTGATGACGACGAGTTCGCAAGGTATCAGAGTAAATATGAAAGAGGCATTTCAAGCTTAACAGAAAGGAACTTCGAGTTCTTTTTGATCGGCTCGGTCTTATGGGAAAGAAGACATTGTCCTGAAATAATCTTGGAAGTTTTGTATGAAACAGAAACCATTATCTCCAAACATCATGACGGAGACTGCGCCACCTGTCTTGCAGCTGATGCCTGCAATCACCCCTGCTTTCATGACTGAATTCTTGACGTTGGCCACCATGTAGGACTGCTTCAAGAGGACGACGATATCGACCATCGCAGTGCTGAAAAGAACGAATGTCCAACCTGTCCTGAATCAATCTTCGATTACTCGCCCGCAGATCAGAGTGATGACGGCTGTGGCCTGCTTTATTGTGAAGGAAAACCGACAGGTAATCAAGATTTTTTTTTTTTCGATGCCAAGAAAGAAAATACCCCAGTTTACATATAAATATACATAAAAAGGAGTGATAATAACTATCGTTACCAAACATTCCTAGAAAGAAAAATAAAACCAGCTCAGGGCACTAAGACGACAAAACGTGGAACAGAATCTTAACAAGCAGAAGCCAGTACCATATCTTATTTTTGTGTTCTTGGAGAGGTAAACTAGGTTAAACTTAATTTTTAGGAAAGAAAAGTACTAGGCGTGAACCACTCCCTACCGTAACATAACACAAACAAGTTTCTCGTGGAAGAAATAAAATGATTGTAGCAGGTGCCAGCGGGCAAGGTCTTGTATATGCTATTTATTTGTATGGATCAAAAAGACAAGGAGACCCCGTTGCAGAAAAATAAAGTAGCCGCCGATGAACAACCCCAGACCTCTTCGAGAAGTACTAAAACTGGTAAGGGTGTGTGTGTATTTTTTTAAATTAGCGCTGCTCATGGGCATAAGCCACTCCCTACCGTAACAGAAACGCTAACAGCATTTTTCGTCAAAGAAAGAAGTATCCTGATTGTAGTAGGTTCCAGAGGGGAAAATCTTGAATATGCTATTTATTAGTATACATCAAAAAAGAGATCAAGACCCCGTTGCAGAAAAGTGACGTAGCCTCCGATAAACAACCTCAGCCCTCTCCGAGCAGTACTAGAACTGGTAAATGTGTGTATGCAGCTTTTAAATTGAGCGTTTAAGAGCAACTTGGTAATGGCTTTTTTTTTATATTTATTTTTTCTTTGTAAAAAAAAAAAAAAAGAAAAGAAACAGGCTCTCAGACAAATGTGACGTATGGATTCTCTGAAAATGATATTGCTGGTACTCAAAGGGTTTCAATCAGGGAGATGCGATACGTATTACATCAGAAGGAAATGCTCCTGCAAAATATCACTGACTCTGGGCTCTAAGTGCGATCAGTAAACATACCGGGAGATGAGAATTGCCTGTTCCATCCAATCAGCGAGATGTTAACCCGCGTTACCGAAACGCCAAAACCTCACGTGGAGCTAAGGACGTTGGCAGTCGAAATTTGAAAAAAAATCCAACAAACATTGGGGTAAGTAAAAACTGTCAATTGTTGCAGTGCGATTCCTGGTTTTCTAGCCTACTGTTGCTAGTAGTGTTAGATGACATATCACCTTGTGAGTCGATATTCTTAACCATATTTATTATTTTTTTCACCACAGACATCTCCTGAAGAAATATCGAAATTTTTTGATGGGAATGATTTTGCAAATTAACTAAAAAAGATGAGCAGAAGCCGAACGTCGGGAGGTCAGCTAAAAATACTAGCATTGGCGAACGCCTTGCAGAGAAACACTTGGATCATTTGGTGCTGTGGAGAGCGAAGAGGTGAACATATAGTTGTTGAATCGGGAAATGCTCGTCTGGAACCTCTCCTTCTTGGTTATGTTGCAGACAAACACTACGTGAGTTTGTAGCAGAATAGACAGCTGACAGCAATGACGGTAAGTAGGGTGATATCGAAGGGAAAATAACTACCCCCTTTATCTGTAGAGCTAAATTTCTGCATAATAACGAGTAGATACATTTCATGTAGTCAGCGTGTGTACAAAAATATTGTAGTGGTTCCATCCCTGGGGGAACAAGCACTCAAAAAACGTTCAAATCCGACTATAAACGTAGTTGTTTATTTCCACACCGAACCGGTAAAGTTTACATAAAGACGTAACCAGATTGTCTAACATGAACACTTCAAAATTTCAACTGTTTAGCGTTTCTCCTGGGTAAAAGGGATACACCCATTACTCATAACGTTGCGACTTTCTCAGCTCTCTTCCGTGTCGGTTTCTGGTATCCTCGCTTATACCAGAATTAGCAAGGTTATCTTGACCCTCGTCGATCACGCTGTCTGAATCTGAACCAATCCCCCGCAACATCGCCGGAGTATTGTAGAGACTCTTTTCCATAGCAGGGTTTGGAGACTGTCCCATCAAATACGCTGACACAGCGCTGTCGGCAATAACAGGCTCACTTCTTTCAGCACTCAAAGGTGGGGATGCAACGGGAACCACAGTCTCTCCTTCCTTTAAAGCCCAGCTTTCCCATGCCGGATCAAAATACGGCTTGAGGCGATAGGCGTGGACCACCCCAGGTTTCGCTCTGTGGTTTCTTTGTATTCAATACGTAACGTCCGACAACACAGACACCACTAGGTAAGGTTCTTCCTAAGGGCTATCTAACTTAGGATTCCACCCTTTTCTTTCGCCGAACGTTGCCGGGCAAACAATGTGTCCAGCCTGAAATGGTTTGCTGGACACGCGCTTGTCGTGATTTCGCTTCTGGCGTTTACCGCTTTTCCAAGATGTCGGCGCACTACTTCATGGGCACTTGCTAGTCGCAACTGGAGAGCCACTGTGTACTCAGTTGTCAGTGATGGCGCGTCTGGAGATGACTCAGTGGTCACATACAATGGGACTTCAATCTCTCGACCAAGCATAAACATGTTCGGGATTTCACTAGTGGATTCATGGACTAAACTTCTGTACACCATAATACCGGGTTGAAGTTAAAAATCCCAGTCCCCTTGGTTGCTTTCAGTTTGCCTTGAAACATTTCGATCAATGTGCGATTGAACCGTTCCACCTGACCATCTGACTGTGGGTGCAGCGAAGATGTTGTAGTTTTCTCAATGTCCAGGAGCTTACAAACTTCGCCAATGACTTTGAACTCAAAGTTGGTCCCTTGGTCACTGTGTAGCAAACGAGGAACTACAAATCGAAACAAATTCAGACACCAACTTTTCAGGCACACTAGCTGCCTCTTGATTAGGTAAGGCAAAACTCTCAGTCCACTTTGAGAAGTAATCAGTTACGACAAGCACGTACCTGTTCCCACGGGAATTCAGACGCAGGGGCCCTAATATGTCCATCGCCGGACGCTCCATAGGTGCACCAACCATGTACAGCTGCAGCGGTGAACGGCGCTTCTTCCCCCAGCTTTTCTTAGCACCCCATTCATGACAGATCCTGACCCATTTCTTAACTTGTGAAGTTAATCCTGGACAGTAATAACGTGCCCTAATTGATGCAAGTTTCTTGTTCATTCCGCGATGGCTAGCGGTAGTGTGGTTATGATGCACCTTAACGGCAGTCTTGCACAAGTTCAGTGGAAGTATAATCTGATACTTAACACTGTTACCATCTCCTTTCTCCCATCTCCTGCAGAGTACTCGATCACGGATTTCCAGTTGATCCCACTGAGCCCAGAGTGACTTTACGGTCTGGTCATAGGAGACGACGTCTTCCCATTTTGGTCTGACTGCCGTTGTTTCTTTTAACTGAAGTACTGGCGTCTGCTACTTTTTGCTCTGTCAGGAACCCTCGAGTCCAAGTTGGCTCCAATTTGATTGTGTTGAACCAGGGGCTGAGTGGATCGTTTGACAAGCAATGTTTAGTAGTACCTTCGGCCTTATTCTGCTCAGCCTGAGGACCCTGCGTTCGTTCTTCAACAAACTCAACAGGTCTAGCAAATGAAGCATTGGTGTGAACAGCAACACTGATCACTTGTTCAGCTTTCTTCCACTTCTTACACCAATTGCAGCCCTCACGACAAGGTCTTCGTGACATGGCATCAGCATTGTGTTGTCGCTGGCCTTCCCGGTATTTGATCTCATATTCAAACGAGCTCAGTAACTCTATCCATCTTGCTAACTGTGCCTCTAATTCTTTGGTTTTCAATACTAAACGAAGAGGTGCATGGTTGGTACGTTCTGATGCGAAGCTTGGGTCCAAGCAAATAATGACGAAACTGCCTAACAAATTCCGCAAAGTCGAGCAATTCTTTCGGTGCGACGCAATAGTTTCTCGCTGCTTTACCCAAAGCTCGGATCGCAAAAGCAACAGGGTGTTCCACTCCATCCTTCACCCGACTGAGGACAGCTCCAACGCCGTGATTGAAAGCGTCTGTGTCCAGTATGAACTCAACGGTGAAGTCAGAGTTAGACAAGACAGGGGCGGTGGATAACAGCTTCTTTCACGTGTCAAATAAAGACTTGCACTCGGATGTCTAAAAAAACGCAACATTTGCCTCAGTCAGCTTGTGGAGAGGTCTGGCCACTCTTGCAAAGTTGGGCACAAATCTCCTGTAACAACTTGCAAGTCCCAAAAAACGTTTTACTTCCGTTGAATTCACAGGCACTGGCCATTTATGGACTCGTTAAACTTTCGATGGATCCGTTTAAATGCCATCTTCTGATACCAGGTAGGGAACTCTCCTCTAAAACAACACACACTTGCTGGGCTTCAATTTAAGACTGGCGGAGGCAAGGCAACTGAACACCTCCTCTGAGCAATTCAGTTCTTCAAATGACCTCCCATACGCAATCAAATCATCCAAGTAGATTAAGCAAGTTTCAAATCTTAGTCCTAGTAAGACCAGTTTGATTGATCTCTTAAAGTGAATGGGGAGGAAGTCAGACCAAAAGGCGTGACAGTCCACTCGAAAAGGTCTGAGGTGGTTACAAAAGCAGCTTTGTCACTAATGGTTGACTCCATGAGAACCTGCCAATATCCAAAAGCTAGATCTAACGTTTAGAACCATCTCGCTCCAGAAAGAGCAAAAAGGAAGTCATCTATGCAATGAAGAGGGTAGGCGTCTTTAACTGTGACTGCACCGACCTGTCCACGCGGAATCTCTGGGTGCCATCCTTCTTGGTTACCAATACCACCGGATAGTACCAGGGACATGCTAGACTTTTTTACCAAGCCAGTGTCCAATAAGTCGTAAGTCTGTCTGTCGATTTCAGAATGTATTGATGGTGATGCTTGTCGAAGTTGCTGTTTATTGGATTTTGCAGTCCCCGTATTTATGTGGTGGGTTACCAAATTAGTTCTCCCCAGATCTTTCTCTGACAACGAGGAAACGCCTTCATATCGGTGAAGCAGATCTGCAACTTCCCTGCGTTGAGGTTCAGCTAGCTCAATAGTGCTACGGTGCCAGAGGTCTCTGAGTGGATCTGGTAATGTGTCTCCATTGAACTCCTCCCTCCTCTGGGATGCTCCACTTCACTAGGGGTGCACTGTTCTGCAACTTCCGGAAGCTCCAACTCTACCACACCGGTCACAGGCTTAGCCACAGCTACAACAGTTTGGGCACCAATTGTTTGTGTCTCGTCTGTGTTATTCAAGATCCTCACGGGCACAGGGCCAGTCCCCCCTATAGAGACTAGATAACTTCCAACGTACAGACCTTTCTTTTCCAAACGAGCCCCACAAGGTTCGAAGAGGTGTAATCCTTGATTGGCACTTCCAGACTGAGCTGCTGCTTGACAATTGATGAGGTGAATTGGTATTACTGTCTCACAATGCGGTTCGATTGTCACAACACGACGTGTCACACACCAAAGACTCAGAGATTTGCCATCCTCACTACAACAGTAAATCTTCTCCCCGTTGATGACAAGTTGCTGCTGAACTAAATCAATTTTTGCATTCACTCCTGACAAGAATCCCAATCCTAATATGGCCGTGTCCTCGATATCGGCAACCAACACTCTTAAGCTGATAGCACGACTTCCGATTCTTACAATCAAATCCCCTGCACCATACGTATTGGTTCTCCGTCCATCTGCAACAAACACTTGGGAACCATCTTCCTACAAAGGGAACTTCAAAGCTTCTGGCAACCTTATGTAACAATTTTAAGGCAGAATATTTCGCAAAGCTCCAGTTTCAACCAGCCAATTTACCTTAGACTGCCCAATAAAACCTGAAACATACAGTCCATGTGGTCGAGATTTCGTACTCCGTGAAGTGATATGCCGAGTCGTTTCATCCTTGCCATCAACGTGGACAAAACTTTCTGGCCCCTGCATACAATTAACTGGACATCCTCTGAGAAGACCCCGTTCTCGTTTCCCGAAGACTAGCGAGTTTCCTGAGTTGTTATTGAATTTGGGCATTCCCTGCTGAAGTGCCTCCTTTTTCCACAGGTGCAATATTCCCACTCCCTTTGGCTGCTTCCCCTGTGGTTGCTTGACTCTCACACAAAACTCATTTAGTTGTTTAATAATGTTCTATTGAGCTTTCAATTGCTTCTGCTGTTGCTCGATCTGACGCCTAAGCCCATATACTTGTGTTTCCAATGTTGTTCGTTCTCTTTTCAACGATCGAACTCTACTAGCCGCCCGTCTGAAGGAATTATTGCTGTCTATAAAACGAAGAGAGTCTAATTCTCTTGCAAGAGAAAGGGCTTGGTCTAGAGTCGCGGGTTTTACCCTCCTAATATGTAATCTATCGTCCTTATCAATCCAAGCATCAGTAAAATGTTGCACAGCAAAGGGTTCCTGTGCGGCCGTACCCAGATTTTGGTAAGCAAGATCAATCATAGAACGAATATCAGTGGCCAATATTTGAGAAGCCTCGCCTGGTGTAACTCCGCTTGATTCTCAACACCAAATCGCAGTTGCAATCTTTCTACAATTTTCTCGTAGCTCTGATATTCGGCATCCGTCAGTCCATTTATCAATTTCCTGTTGTCGCCTCGAAGACTGGCTGTCAAAACCATCGCTCTTTCTTCACTATCCCATCCATTAATAATCGAACATCGCTCGAAATGCATCAAGTACTCTTTTAAAGGTTGTTTGTCATCTTAATCATCCGGCAGTTTGACCGGCTTTTTGATTTTGCGTTCACCTGGTCTGTGCTCTTTTTGAAGGTGCAAAGGTTACTTTCACGACAGAATGGATTTTTGGACTTCACAAACGGTCTTGAGCTTCCCGGAGGAAAAATATTTCCCAATTCTGAAGGTGTTTTGAGGGAATTAGTTGGCTCCGTGAGTGGTGTAAAGGCTGTCATCCGCTCTGGATTCAGGGAGCGAGTACAATCGTCGATTTCCTTTCGGAATGGATCTGCAGATGTTGCACGTGGTGTTTCACTTTTCGTCAAAGTAGAATCTCCGACCTCCGACCGTACGAAAAACGGGATGACTGGCTCACAATCTTCCTTAAACGCATTCCCTGACTTAGCTGGAGTCAACCACCACTGCCACCAATGTAACGGTTTCATTCCTGGGTCAACAGGCACTGAATAGACGTTCAAATCAGACTATAAACGTTGTTGTCTATTTCCACACCGAACCGACCGCTACAACTGCGAAAACTCTTAAAGGACTAGGAACGAGCTTTCTGCTTTCGCTACAATATACATTTCAAAGCTTCTTTGATTTCCTGGACAAGATACTTAGATTTTTACGACATACTGTTCAGTTTATCAATTCTAGTACATCCCACCCCCACCCCCTACCCCTAGGGAATTAATTCTGTTTATGGATAATCTACAGTGAACTGGTTATTTTTTAAAGGCCCAACAACAAGCAATCACTAATAGAGTAACAACAAAGGAGAGGAAAATTTGTCACACCAGGGAGACAGAGAAAACATAAGGCAATTTTTGAAAAAACTGCGCGAACCAATATGATAAATTACACAAGTCTATATAATTTGTTTAATTCTTCCGTGTCTACAACAGATTGACAACGAAGAGTCTGACGACTTCAAAGAAAGAGAATTCGATTTACGGAGGATATCCCGTTTTAGGTATGCATACCCTCTAAATTTCACTCCATCTAGACAGCAGGCTGCGTCATTGCTTATTTGCCTATTTCTTATTTAAATTGCTTATTTCATCAGCCTGTACTTTATTGTTGTTTTTTATTTAGATAAAAAAGAAAACCGTTTTTGTAAAAAAATTCAGTTAACCTATTTTCAGGATACACAAATCCTGAAATAGCCTTATTTTGGCCATAGTTGAAAACATTTGCCTGGCAGGTCGCTACGTTCATTGATGGGCAGGCTTGCTTTTAATTACGTGATCAATATGGTGCATGGTTCCCATCCTTTCTGATAGTTTCTCACCCCATTCTGCCGTTTGTATCAAGAACAGTGGTGTAGAAGTCCGATTTCGAAATTACTGAATTATTTCCTCCTCTCGCTCTCTTGTTCCTTGCTTGTGGACGTTGGTTGGTTCTGGTTACACTTGGAGTTAAAATGCGTCAATTGGACCTCATAGAAAGCTGTACCTCTTCGTGAGCAGAAACCTCTAATCTTGCCTTGGGACTTGAGATGGAGGTTCTTATTTCAAACTTTAGCTAATGGTTGTAGGTTTAGCTCTGCGTTTATTATTTTTTTCCAGGGAGTTTACAATCCAAGTGAATATGTACTTGAGCAAAGAAACTCAAGAAAGAATGGCAAAAATGGCCATAATACAAATCATAATCAGGAAACTCATACCTGTTCGGTGGTGAGTGAATACATGTGTAAAATTCCCAGAAATAGGATCTCAATATAGGGTGCTAACAATTCCCTTCCCCCCCCCCCCCCCAAAAAAAAAAAAAATAAAATAAAATAAAATAAAATAAAAAAAAAACAGAAATAGTAGATATATGTACTGAGGTTATGGATGATTTTAACAAAATTTGTTAAAAAAAAAATAAAAAAATAAAAAAATAACTGTTCAAGCGTTTGGAAGCAATGCTCAAGGTATAATTGTAACCACCACCAATAATAATAATAATAATAATAATAATAATAATAATAATAATAATAATAATAATAATAATAAAAAATTAAACTTATTTAGATAAAAGGCTAACCGAGCAAAAAAAAAAATAGGAGGAAAATAAGGGGAAGAGAAAATGCGACAATGGACGTTTTTCTAATGGGAAAGTTTTGCAAATGCAGTCATGACTATTAATATAAAAACATACAAGTGGCATGTATAACAAATAGCATTCTTTTAATTTATATTCCAAAAATTGTATTTTCTTTTTCTCCAGCGGATGAAAAAAGAACGGAAAGGTTTAAGGCAAAGCTTTTGCATCTGTGGTTTACCTGCAACAAAGAGGTAGTATATCACTTCTGTTGGTCTGGGTGTTACCACAAGACTCAGTGACATTATATGGCGTGCCCCCTTTTTTTATGCGAAGATGACTCAATTGAGTGTCAGTTAAGATATCCTGGTTGTCAAAACGTGTTCCACACTGCCTGCGTAGGATTTGAGGGCCAGGCTGAGATTTCTTTCATCTGCAGGCACTGTGAAGGTAATTCTCGTTTACAAAATGCGGATATAATGGACTTCCTTGTTTTTCCTTCTCGAGACACTCATCCCTTTATTTTTCTTCTTCTTTCCAGGAGAGAAAATAAGATCTCCCTTTTTGGAAACGATGTGAAAGTAAAACGATAAATCAGGTGAATAGGAGTGGAATCATTTAAAAGATTTAGGAAACGCGCTTCTTACGCCATCGTTCCAATCCCTTTTTCTATAGGTGAACCAGTAGTTCGCAGAGGCAATGCATGGTGATACACAAGAGCGAACGCTCAAGTGTGGCTTGAACCTTTCCGATATTAAGTCTCTTTTACCAGGAGAAGATTTGAATGACAAGAGCATACTCTGACGTAAGTGTCGAACCGGTTTTATCAGCGTAAATAAATCTGGCGCTACATCATTTTAGTGCTATGTGCCACTTTTGAGTGCGGTAACAGATATTAGAATTGACAGATGTCTCGTTGAGTCTATTTTCAGGTTATAAACTCATCGCTCGCATTTTTTTGCAGGAGAAATGGCTGCAGAGGTAAATTAGGTGATTTAATGGAATAATTGTTAATTGCTCCACAACGACGCAAATTGCCCTTGAACTTGATAAATGTCCTCTTTAACTCTCCTTACCACAGTGCAGTTCAATTCAATGTCATTGAACATAGACCACATGATGTTTTTTCCATTAACATTTACTGTAATTGAGGGGAAAAAATGAACACGAAAAGAAATTTATTTCCAAGGGAGCTACTTTGGCGTGCAATTCCTGTCATTTCCTGCTGAAGTTTTGACGCGACGGATTTATACAAGGGCACATGGTCCGCTGGTTCACGAAGGTAAAAAGTCATCGAAATCCGCCTGATTGGTTGAGGTTTAAAATCCTCTACCAATAGGTAACTAACTTTCGATCCTTCACGCAGATGAACCCCTTTGAGTCATAGGGGATTAAGGCTAGTTCGAACCTTTGTCACAAATATTTTGATGAGATTTGTTGTCGGTTCCTGTAGTTCGCATCTCGAATGAAATATTTTCATACGAATAAAAGGAAGGTTGATATTGTCAACAATTCCCTGATTTTTTTTTTTTTGTTTTTGTTTTTTTTTTTCTCGGTTCCACACTACGTTGAGAAACAATGTCATTAGCTAAGATAATTCATTAAGATTTATATGTACTATTTTATCTCGAGGTTCAGGAATATTGTCGTACAGACAAGAATATGTTTTGAAAATTAAGATCGAACCTTTGTCCCAAATGTTTGGAAGGTTCGAAAACATTGTCACTTATAGGTAAGAATGGTTGAGATCGAACCTTTGGAGCACATATTTCGGGTATGTTTATTCTTCCTGTTTTTCACGTGATTCGCATCTGTGAGGCGAGCATGTGTGCTTTTTGTTTCTAACGCCATCACTTTGAATGATTGATTATCACGAGATAACTCAAGTGCCTGAATATTACCGTTAAATGAACCACGTTTTAGCATGAGAACAAAAGTATTTCAAAATGAACCCTTTCATTTCTTTAGCATCAAAGCTTCCCCATATGCATACGCAACGTTGTAATAACTTTGTACAATTCTGTGTTAACAATGCTTTGAGAAGGGTTCACTTCCATCTTTCCTGTTCTTTAATTGACAGAAAACGAAACTTGCGTATGTGCTTCCCTTCTGCCTGCAGAGGTGAAAAAATTAACCACCGGCCATTCTTACATCAAGTTTATCAGAGAAAATTAAAAAGGTCATCTTTCAATTGGCTGAATAAAGTTCCTAAGACCACTCCTTTGGGTGTTAAAAACCTCAGCAACGGTATTATCGGCTGATTAAGTGCGACTCAAGAGCTCAAGAATTTAAATTTTCTGCGGGTGGCGGGCCGGTTAAATTCCCGGAATTGGGTCATAGAAACCGGGGGAGGCAGAGCAAGCTACAGAGAACAAAAAAAACAAAAACAAAAACAAAAAAACAAAAAAAACAAAACAAAAAAAAAAAAAAACAATGAGGAGTTTATATACGAGTTGAAGAATCCTCATTACAGACTGTAATGTCAAGGGCATAGTAGGTTAGCTGCAAGTGCTTTATCAAATTAAAGTGGTTCCTTATTGAAAGATCTACACCGGCAACGTTAAACACCTTTACATTTCGCTCGACAAGTAAATTCACTGACTATTGATCTGCTCTGCCTATTTCCTTGCCTTGTTGTTTTTAACCCTTTCTCATTTTGAGGAAAGCGAAAAATAAAAAGTAAAATTGGAATACAAATTTTGGCAAATTATTACGTAAATTTTGAGCCTTCTTTAACATCTTACCCAAGGCGAAAAAAGATGTCGATTTTCACTCAAGCATGCATGTATAGGTTGTTCACTGAATTCTGCTTTTCTTTGCTCAACACCCCCTCCCCCAACCCTCCACCTTCTCTTGGATTCACTCCCTTTGTTCTTGTTTTCTTGACCTTTTCTCCGAAAGCGAAACAAGTCAAATAAGCCATATAAATTAATTAGAACGTCATTCTAAAACTCGTGCCCAAATCGAGAACATCGCGGAGGTGGTTGAAGCAGAAGCAGAGGTTGAAGCAGATATCTCCAAATTCAAGAAAGAAGTGATGGAATGGTATTTTGCAAAAGCTTTGCTACTTGGATCTGTGCTATTCATACCAGGTAAGATTCAGGATAGAAAAATTACGAACGTGCGAGTTTCCGCAAGTAAAAGTTCGCGTGTCGCACACAATGTTACCAAACGGGGAAACAGAGAATCTAGCCGGCTTGACCCATCTCCGGAATCTGGCAGAGAGAAGTTTTGTTTTTCATGTGGTTAGGGTTTTAATATTTGGGAAATTCCGAATCACTTTCCCCGGTGATAACTGGTAACGGATATTGAAAGGAATATGCGTATGTTCTAAAATTAATTGTTGGAAAGAAGTGATGGAATGCTATTTTGCAGTAGTAGTAGCTGTGCTATTTGCATCTCTGCTATTTATACCAGGTAAAATTCAGGATAGCAAAATTACGAAGCAGCGAGTTTCTGCAAGCTAAAGTTCGCGTGTCGCACACAATGTTACCAAACGGGGAAACAGAGAATCTAGCCGGCTTGATCCATCTCCAGAATTTGGCAGAGAGAAGTTTTGTTTTCGTGTGGTTAGGATTTTAATATTTGGGAAATTCCGAATCACTTTCCCCGGTGATAACTGGTAACGGATATTAGAAGGAAAGTGGGTATGTTCTAAAATAAATTGTTGGAAATCTGCGAATTGGATTTCCGCGCCCACCCCATTTAAATTTCTGAGGTAACAATTACCTTAATAAGCTTTTCTCTTCCTCCAGCATTCTTCAGCAAGAGAAAGTGATATAGTGGAATGACTACTGTTGAAAGGACAATCAATTTGCACACTCATGGTTGTGTTTCCGAGGCCATTGGCATAGGGTTTATGCGTTCGGCGTAGACTTATACTGTACATCTCCACCGTTACAAAAGATTCCTTGCCCAATTCAAACCTAAATCCTTTTTTGGGCATAACTGCGCTCACAAACATTACCGGAGCCTTCGCTTGGACGAGGCAAATTTATAAAAAAAAGTGTAAATTACTCATCCAATTTATTTGAGTCAAATCTCAAATTATTTCAATATCTGATTCTAACTGAATCTTACACGGTCCGCGGACCTAAGTTCACAAGTGTTTTCATTGAACTGTCACATTTTGCAGCACTTCAAATTTCAGGTGGTACTGTTTATTATACTGTACGAGATGGCACAAAGTCGTTTTAACCCTTTAAGCTCGAATATCAACCTACATATTCTTGTCACTGTTTTCCTTATTTTTCTTATGGAGCTAGATAGGAGTATTTGTTAAAACATCAAGACCTTTTGTCTTTGGTGATGATGTCCTTTTATCTCATAAGCTGAATGCTTGATCAGGTTGTGATATTTTGAGGAGAAATTACGTGCCTGTCACCCTTTGGGCTAAAAGGGTTAAACAATTTAGATGAAATCCTTTAGCTAGTGTAAATTAGTCTGCGTTCGGTCAATTTCTCCGTCGGCGTTCTCCTATACCGTACAACTTATTATAGCTACTGTAAATCCCAGCAGCCTAAGAACTATTATCCGGTGCCTTCACAGATTTCACCCCCTCAATCCCAGAGGTAAACATCACTAACGTTTGATTCCCCGGGTGATATACTAAGGAATGAAGGCTATTAAGGTGCTTTTTGCTCCACTGTATAATTTGTCTGGAACTCTCGAATCTCTTAACGGTGGCTGAATTAACATCATCTGAAATTCTGCCAAATATTCAATTAAATGAAAGCTGGTTAACTGTTCGTTTCTTTGAAATTATTTGCTTTTCAACATTTTACACCAAGAAATTCGAATATTATTTTTCTTGCTACGCACCTGTCTTTTAATTATCGACAACTTTTATAGACTTACCGTGTTGACCGGCTTCACAAACAGAATTCCAAAAGAATCAAAAATGAATTTAATTGACCTTTACTGCGGTGAAAACACTCGAGAAAACCACGTGTTGGATAACAACCTAAATGGCTCCTGAACACGCAAGGTTGACTTGATACGGAAACATTGTAACGCCGAGAAGGTTTGACTGTCAACGGTTGACAGTAAACCTTCTCGGCGTCACAACGTTTCTCGTTCTCTTCACCGCATGTCGGGATTTCTTGGTCCGAATTTATTCTGTTATTTGACAATTTTCAAGCCAGATTGATCTTTAAAATACATCCACCTGTGTTGTCGTTTTAAAACTCTTTTTACATCCTATGCAATATACATGTAAATGCAACCATAATTACTATGATGCAAAGGAACCTCTAAGACCTGCATTTCTCAAGAAATAATTTACATGTGTAAAAGTTTCAGGATTTTCTTTCCAACAACGCATATTTTAAACTTTGCGTAAGTCGGGCATGTACAATACAATTTTCTAGCCATATTTTCGTCCACTCACCTATGCTTAGAACACTTTCCGACCAAATATAGAATGTTCGATTGAGTTTGAAAGAAACCTTTTACTTCAGTGTAATAACCTTAAAATCTTCCAAACATCATCCAAAGCCATACGCGTACGGGCAATTTTTTTTTGCCAGGGGGGCGGTGAACTATTTGCCCAAAAACATTTTTTTGCACGTTGCCCGGCAAATTTTTACGAAACAGTTGAAAAGGAACGGGGGTGATACGACGTACCAACACAGGCCTACATATGAATTGAAAATATTCTTACATATGAATCTATCATATGAGCTCACGAAACACGTGAAAAGAAATAGCTGTCTCTGCCATTTCGACGGCCGAAGATATCAATGAGTTGGCATATGTCCTTTCAGTGTTAATAAGTACGCTGTTACTGACACGTTGTTGCCCCATGGTGCTGCGGAGGTAATTTTTCAATCTGCGCAACCCACTGAATGATCGTTCTGCAGAACACGATGTAGTAGGTATCACTCGGCAAGGATACGTACCATATAAGAAAACCCTGGAAACATATCAAATTGATCATTCTCGTGCATTGTCTCCAGTATTTCTGAAACGGCCATGTAGCCTAATCAGCGCACACGACGAAAACTCGCCTACATTTTCTGCTCGGCTTCCAGAAACTCGCCGTCGATTTTGTAAAATTTAGCGACGCGGGAAAAGCTTTCTTTATCAGGTGTTTCACTGTGACAGCCGGATATTTCCCAAAGCACAGAGTATTTCCTGGTCCTGAGTTCAAGCTCGGATAGCAGCTTGTCGGTGGACGTATAGTAAGCGTTAATACGGCGGTGCGATTCCGGTTTCAGCTGCGTTTGTCTTTGGGCGTCTTCACCTACAAGGGCTTGAAGGTAACGCGATGGCGTTTGTCTGGATGCCCTAATGAATAAAAGATCAAATAGAAGATCGCAGCTTCTTCGCAACTGTTTAAGAACTGCGATGATCTTTTTTTTCTATTTGATCTTTCATCCGCAGTTCAAAATATATGCGTCATATATTTACAGTCATTTATACATCCTTCTTTCATGGGTATATTACGAACTCACAATATGACCAGCTGGCTTGGTAACTCAGTTAGTAGAATACTGCATCGGCATCGCAGAGGTTATGGGTTTGATTCCCGTTCAAGCTTGAATTTTTTACGGGATTTGTTTTCGCAACTGCTTAAGTTGCGTACTAGCTGCGAGGAACTTTATTCTATTAAATAACCAGAAACTCATCAAGTGTTAGGCAACAACTGTCTTGCGTGAATTTAACTGGCTTTCACGCCGACTTCATGTTAAAATAGAAATTATCTGTCTCTTCCAAAAAAAAAATATATATATATATATTTTTTTTAAAACTGGCTTTGCACAATTTTATCTTGCTGCCCAAAAATTCTGAGCTGCCCAGAATTTGTGGAGGCTGCAGTCCCCCAGGCCCGTACGCCTATGTCCAAAGCTGCTGCAAAAACCTGGGCACCCTATTTTGAGCCACAAGCAGAGCCAAAGTGAGCATCAACCCTTCATGTACTTTGTTGCTGGACTCCACCTATGATATTGACATACCTTGCACATGGTCTCTTGCAAGAGACTGCTCCTGCAACCGTGCTTAAGGTTAACACTCTTTTCTGATGTTTCTTATATGTTTTAATGTTGGTTGTACCTCGCATGGGTCTCGTTGTCCCTTTTTGCGTAATACCCTTTACACCATTCATTTTGTTTCATGTATTTGTCTTGTTCTTTGTATTGAAATTGATGTGTCCAATAAAGCTGACGAAATAAAATAATAAATCAAATCAAATCAAATCAAATCAAAAGGTAGCCAAACTAGGTTCCTGTTTTTATTCATTTACAGAATATCTATTGTAATGTTTTGAGCAGGTGTCAGCGGTAAAAGAGCTAAACTCGTCCCAGTTCCTGGCAAAGTAGTGGCAAGGCGGGGCTCCAATGTGACCTTAGTTTGTCTTGGAAGTGATGTGAGTAAATTGGATACCTATATCTATTGGAACTTCAACGGCAAGGAAATCAGTAGAGGCGATTCTGAGTGGCCAACAGAAGAGAAAGCAAATTTCTATCTGCATATCACAAATGTGTCTGAGAAGGATGTTGGTGAATATGATTGCGTTGCAATGGTGCCTAAAGGCCTAGAACCTCCAGACGTCACTGAAGCTTCGATAGAGTTACAGTTATATGAGAGCGGTACGTAAATGCTGGGATCTGTTATTTATCTCCGCATAATACATCAGAATAGTAATTAATATTGACAGCAGGAGATATGAGTAACAGTCGGTGTGATCGTCCCGGTGAACCTGGAGGGAACTCATTCAGGGTCCGGGAGAGGTAGCCGCATTTAAAAGCTGAAGGTGCACGTCCCTATACATAATTAAAATCCCCAGTAGGACACACCGACAAATATATAACCCACGAAAATACTATGCCCTTGCTTATATTTAAATTAAACAAAACATAACATAACCTTCTTTCCTTCCGACTCTCAAGGTTTAAAGTTGGTGGCACCGGTTTCAGACACTTTTCACAAGTTGAGGGCCGTTTAAATGGTTTCATCATTTACTTCAACATGCGTTCAACACATTGTTGAACCAAATGTTGTGGGCGTTTGACTGGGTCGTTCAACACTGTTAAAAGGGCAAAAAAAATGTTGAAAGCTTGTTGAAAGCGTGGTGAACCAAATTTATATTGGTTTAAATTTTCATTCAACATCCATACAATATTTCCTTTGTTCTTGGAAATATTGAATGGTATTGAAGTCATTTGAACACTGTTCAACACTTTGTTCGACGTTCATCCAACATTTGCCCAACATCCGTTCAACTTTTGTTGAACGAATGTTGGGCAAATGTTGAAACCGTTTAATTCAGAATTGGCCTTTAGATTTTGACAGATCAACACTATCACTCTTTACCAGTTAATACAACAGTGATGGTATGAAATAAATGTCAAATCATTGGCAAAGAAGTCATGAACATTTTCTCAATTAAATAGGTTACTATGCCAAACCGTTAGCGAAAAGCGCTTATTATTAAGGTAGTAGTAGTAGTAGTAGTAGTAGTAGTAGTAGTAGTAGTAGTAGTAGTAGTAGTAGTAGTAGTAGTAGTAGTAGTAGTAGTAGTAGTAGTAGTAGTAGTAGTAGTAGTAGTAGTAGTAGTAGTAGTAGTAGTAGTATGACTTTCACGTCATACGCTGCTCGCGCCTGCACATCTGCCATGGACGGTACTCTTGCTCTGGGAAGAAGTTCGTACCACTTCTCATAGTACAGGCTGGTCATGTCCAAACGCTAGACCCGTAGCAGTCTCATAACCGCAGTTTTCTCGCTCCATTATTAAGATTGTAACTACTTCCTCGGTAAGGACCTCCATTATATAGCTACAGAAAGAGACAATTGTATTAGTTTTGAAGACAACCTATGGGTTACCTTAAATAACATAAGCCACACAAGGAAACTTTGGGAATAGGAAAGTGGTGATACGGTTTGCTTAATTATATACTCACTATTTCCCTTCCTAGCCGTAAGGGTCCATTGAAGGTGGAAGATCGAGGTAAAATGTTGGTGGCAGCCACAGGGTCCTGTAAAATTGGAAAAGCCATTTTTCATACATAACTGAACTAACATTACTGTTTTTAAGCTATTGGGACTAGAAATGTTGGTGAGGTACATACCCCGGCTTCTGCGATGTTCGGTTGGTGAACATATCTTCTAGTTTGTCAATGCTGGCCATCTTCAGTTGAAAAATTGAAATAAAAAGGGAAGTACCAGAGATACCAGAGTTGAACTTTTTTTGTTCTGTTTTTTGTTGTTTTTGCTTATTTGTCATAGCCCTTTCTCTTCTTGACGTCTGTAAATTTCAGCAGCTAATGTAATCGTTCTAGTACTTTTTTTCTACAAAGTTAAACCATTGTAACTGTAAGGTTCGTTTTTGATATGAAACAGATAAGAAAAGTTGAAAAAATACCATAGATTTTCCCAGATTCTTCGTAATCTTAACTGGCCAAGCTTAGGTGAGAGACGAGATAACCGATTTTATAAACTGCAGAAAACTATAAATACACAGGTACCTAAATATTTTTGGTGAAAAAATCATTATGACGAATACTATCCAAATGTTTGGGGCTCGGAACATAATCTTCTTATACCAAAACCAAATACAGTTGGCCCTCAAAAAGAGTTTCGTTTACTGGGGTGATGTTTGGTGTAACAGTTTGTCACTAGCAAGCTTGAAACAAAGCAAGCCACTAGCTAATCTTCTGTTGGAAACATTACATCTAAAACAGCTTATTAACTTAAGGCACCAGGTAACCTATTATATAATTTTTATTGTAATTTATTGAAATTTAGATTGAACTGCTTGGCACCTTGGAAGAGCACGAAACCAGTAGGGAAGAACGTGCCTGTATAAGTAACATAACTTGGTACACGCATGAATTACTTCCAACATCAATTACGTAATATATCAAACACGACGAAGAGTGTTTCCTCCGATTTCCAAACACCGAGAAGTAGATTAGAAAACGAGGTGCAGCCAACTTCGAGGTATTTGGAAATAGGTAAAAACACTCTCTCGAGTGTTTGATATAGCTTCTCAAACTATTGATAATTTTTGGTGAAATTTCAAAGTTCAAAGAATTTTATGATAATAGGCCATTTCCGAGTTGCTGTGAACCTTACTATGAAAGCGAGGCTAAGTGCAAAGCTTTTTATATGAAAATTAGTTTTGTTTGCATATAAATGAAAACTAATTTTCATACCAAAAACTTTGCACTTACCCTCGCATTCATAATGAGGTTCAAAGCAGCTAGGAAATGGTCTATTAAGATCGCATTTCTAAACCTCCTTCACGGTAGTGATTTGTTTTGTTTTGGCTTAACGATTTTTTAATGAGTTTGAAAACGAATCTTTGAGATCGCTTTAACGCTTGCAAAAACTTCATTGTTGATAGTTTCTTTCTTTGACTCATATAGTAAGATGGCCGGGAGGGACCTACGCTATACCAATGCCGGACAGTGGGTGCCCACGATCAAGGAGGGTCAGCTGGTCAGAGGGATCTCTACAGCAAAACACGGAGGACACAAGTCCACTGAGTAACTGGTCACGGCCAATTCACTTAAAAGGTCGCCAGAAAAACAACGAGATCACCCAGCATTTTTGTGTGAAAGATCACAAAGGTGGATCCAGAGACTGGCCGGCGGGAAAGTACTGTATATACAAAAAGGGGAGATGCCCACACGGTAAGAATAAATTAAAAATGTGTTGGTCTTGATGGATGTTAAGCAACGCGGGCCATCTTTATTGACTCAGTTGAGTTTCTCAAAGCAAATTTCTGTTGTTGAGTCTGGCCTATTAAATTTATTTACATAGAGTTATGTTCTAAGCCCGCTAATGGAGTTACTTTCAAATCAGTATCAATCATCCCCAAAAGGCACATCATTGTTTTCGGTGATTTTTACTCAAATAATTCATGAAAAGGTTAAATGATCCTCATCGACAGGATAAGTTTAACAATAATAAGTTTAAGTTGAATGACTGTAAATTGTCCTTTTGGTTTCCATGACAACAGGTTTCAGTGAAGGCTGGATCAAGTGGGACGACGAAGACACGAAGAATGATAACGCGCACACTGGTATTCTCCCGGACGGTACTTATGGCAAGGATACTGTCGTGTATTTTTGTTGTAGATCAGATGGGTCGGCGGAAGCGCCTATCGAACTGCCCATGCGTGATCCTTTCTTTCTGTTAAAACACTCCAGTAAATGTCAAGCTGTCATGGGCATGCGCGTTACAGAGGAATGGTTGTTCTGGGATTGTGAAGACAAGAAAAACAAAAACGTGTGGTCTGGTAACTTGCCTGAATCATTGGTTGCCAAAGACATTAAACTTTATTTCTGCTACTACTCCGAGTACAGATCTTCCCCGATATATAAGGAAATCAAAGGGGAAAATTGAACATATACCACAGTGGCAGTTTTTTTTTTCAGTGGATCTCTTGATCATTAAAGGACTTTCCTTAAACTTGTAAATAAACCGACCAATGCCTTCTGCTGCAACAAAACAGCAAACTTATCCCTCTTTAATGATAACAATGACTTTAATAACAACTCTGTAACATAGCATAGACTAGAGGTTACACTGGGATGCGAAGTCAGAAGGTCAAGCGAGGAAATGTTAGAAGATGTGCTGCTACGTTACTTTTCCACAAATAACTACAATACATAACATACAATATATAACAAAAGCCAGCTTAGTTAAAACTATGACTTATATTTCTTAACACGTTCAGAAACATTAACAATATTACATATTCACACGCCCGGCTTGTCATGTTGTATGTTCTGTGAATTGCTTCACTATTAAAGACTCTGCTAACACAAATAACTTTTTTAATTGTGTTAATGGGAGCCATGTACATGTAGCAAAAAACCCAATCCTAAATCTACTAATTCTACACCTTTTTTCGCACTTTGTTACGTTGTCACCTCATTAGTATTACTGTCAACTCTCGCCTTGCGGACACCCCGCAATTACGGACAAAATCCAGATCCTTGCGAAAGCTATAGGGGTTTGACTCAAACTGACTCCCGCTATTACGGAATTACCGATACTTTCGTGGTACAAACATAATTTTATTGTATTGACTCTCGATGAAGCGGACACCATCAACTTCGCATGTAACATGAATTGCAGTCTGATGTGTGTCATTTGTCAAAACGTACTTCAAAAGACTTCTAGAATTTTTATTTTCGAGTAAAATTCATTAGTGGTTGTACAACAGACTCTTCTTTTTCACTCTTGCGCCTTTTCCTTACAGATTCTTTAGTGGAGACCAAGCCCTCATCCTCCATTCTTAACGACTGCTCAGCAGATTCACTAGTGTCGATAAGCTTGTTCTTACACGATATTTTGGGTCGCCACGTAACTCACAAATAACTGGAATCTCAAGCCCAAGGCCACCACCTCCGTTGATCCATTACAGACTCTCGCTATTACGGACACTAAAGGACGTCCCGAGGGTGTCCGCTGTAACGAGAGTTGACTGTATTCTAGCATGCAATGTGATTTATGTTGTATAAATGTCATGTAGTTATAATGATTGTCTCTTTATAAGTTTATGAGAAAACAATTGTGCATAAGTTTCATAAGTACAGAGGACATTTTAGTCTGTCAAAAACTGTTTTATAAACGAATAAATGCCTTTTTACACGCTGTGGCGACATTACCGACCATGTACATAAACCAATCTGACTAAAGATATTTACAGAAGTATGAAACGTGAAAACAGTTCGAGATTTCGAACGTTCAATTTTTTAAGGAACGAGAATGTTGGATACTCTGCATATTACTATCATGAATAATAAACTGTTCAAAATGTAGCCAGCGTCTCCTTGCCAAAAGTTGCCTTAATTTATATGAAACACCTTGCTCATACATAAATTGCTGTTAAATCACCAATGAGGTGAAATAAATCGAATTTTTAAAGAAAAAATGAGCCACAATATGTTATTAGCAATTTCATCCAATACTAGACACAACGAAAGCTGATGTCCATTTCCATCTTGCCATCCGCACCCCAAAACATTAAATGAATACTTTCCGTGGATTATAATAGCCCTTTTAAGGACGATATGGCCATTGTTTTCGTTTTCCATTGATGGATAAGTTTCCTTCGGATTTTCAAAGCGTTTCTAAAAACAGATGACACCTTAATATTGTTGACTGACCGGAAAATTAAACCAATTTTTATTCATAATGTTTACCAAGGAATCTATGTCAAATGGACACCTTTTTAGTGTCATAAAATCAGAAATGGCTACCAATACTTCAGTAGTGAAAAGCAGTGTTGAAAGAGAGCACAAGACGAGAGAAGGTTAAATCTACCTACCGGACACTTGGTACCGTGAAAAAACAGTAATTCTCGGTTTTCACTGTCACGCCATTGAAAAAAAAAAATCAAAACCATTCCATGAATGAAGTCAAGAAATTGACATGGTATAGAGGATAAATAAATAAGGCATCTGTCCAAGTGTCAGGTCTGTGCGGCATTCTGTACTCGAGTTATTTGACAAAATGTTCCACATAAATTTATGAAGCTTAGTATGGAGACGCCATGTTTGTGTCCCTCTGAGGGGCACAAACATGGCGGCCGGAAATGCGAAAAAACATCTGGAGTTCACTTTTGCTAGAAAAGAGGTTTGTTTGCCCTTGTGAATTTTCGAATGTTTAGATTAATATTTCTCCTCAAACTTAAATTGTTTAGAATGCTGAAAATCACCCGAAGAGTCATTTTTAAGATACGGAAAAGCTCTGTCACGGCCGTCCTCCTTATGTCACGCCCGATGGAAACTCAGAAATTGAAACCGTTCTATTCTCAAAAGGAAGCTCGACATCGAGCTAAGAAATTGTGAACAGACACATTTTTAGGTAATCTTTCCTTGAATAAAGGTAAAAAAAATTTGTAGGCCTCCCAGTTTTGAATTTTAGAATTTGATGACGTCATGTGAAAACCGAGAATAATAATAGTAATACTAATAATGGTGATGATGATGATGATGATGATGATGATGATGATGATGATGTTGATAGTAATAATAATAATAAAAACAACGACGAAACTTGTATACAATAGCCCTTTTCACGGTTCAGTTTTCTCATTTGCATTACAATGTTATTCAACGTGGATGAGAGGCAATTTTCGGCTAAAACTGCAAAATAGCCCGAAATTGCCTCACATACATGCTAGATTTCACTGCAATTCAAATGAGCAGAGTTAACCGTAAAAAGGGCTATTCAAGCCAGTTTTTTATGAGTGTTGAAAGAGCGAAAGTCTCGCGAAATTCTCGCTGGCTCGAAGAGACTATTTTTGAATGCATTTTTACTTGAAAGCGCAAACAGTAGTTCATTTTGACATATCTAATACCATTTTTGAAACTAATGAATAAATTAAGTATACATTTGCTTTTTTTCTTTACTTTCATTGAAAAGAAGACGGCTGTGTCCAACGTGCAACGAAGATAATGATATGAACCTGGCAAAAGTACAGTTGAAACAGCTGTAAGATTCCCTGAGGAAAATGGCGACTCTCACAACTTGGGGTCATGTATTCGTGTAGTACCCTGCGGATTTCCTAAAATGATACTTTAATTTAACCCGAGTCAGTTGTAGAGTTTTGTAATAATACCTTCTTTCATGTGAGAGTTCGGATGAAAACTTGCCAAACCAGTTTATTTCAATAAAAGACTGGTCAATTGTGCCGTCTTTTTTTAAACTTTCGAGATCGGTTTTTATTTGGAGACTGATACAGATAAAGTAATTCATTTATGAAGCATCCAATGGTCTTTGCGAGCTTTTGCGAGCATGCGAGCAGTGTTTTTATTTTTGCAAGCACGAGCAGTTGTCAAATTCTTCTTGCGAGCAGCGAGCACTTGAGAAAAATACAGATGGCGAGCAGCGATCACTTCGAGTACTTCGTAAATTTTCCGCGAGCCGAAATCTTTTTTTATAATAGGATAAATGTTTTGCGCCAAGTAATAGCCAATAATCTGACACCTACAAAACAGAACAATAGTTGAAGGCTGAACTGTTGAAGAAAGTCTGAAGTCAGAGGTAAGGATGTTTAAACTTTTTTGTTTTAACTCTATCATAACTGATTTATGGTTTAAATATGCATAAAATAATAGAAAACAACTACAAAGGAGGATTAACAAAATTTCGAGCAATTGTTAACGAGAACGCGAGCATGCGAGCAGTTATAAAAAATTTGCGAGCACGGGCAGGCGAGCACCCATGTAATTTTTGTGATCAGTTCGAGCAAAGGCCAAATTTTGCGAGCACTTTTAAATTAAATAGGGCCATTCGATACCCCTCTTACTTCGTAACTAAAATTTGATTTGACTCACCCTATAAAGGAAAATAAAAGGTTCTATTCTCGGCTCTTTCTTTATAATTATTACGACCGTGGCAGGAGAAATCTGCGCTATTTTTAGTTTTATTCATATACTAATCTCCAATGACACTATCCGCAAATTCGGCAGACGTAAAATCGTCGATCGAAGAAATATAAATTTTAATTTACAAAATTTGATAAAATTCAGAACATGAGTTTGTTATTTTGTTATTTTCTTAATGTCCTATGGATATTTTTACGAATATGAACACAGTTAGATTCTCTCAAGTGACCAATTCCGATCCATGACCAAATGAAATAGTGTTTCACTTAGCCGGACGAATTTAAACATGGTTAATAGTGCCTTCGTGCCTTTCAAGTGTGATTCTCGTTTAGAGAGAAATTGAACGGCGTATGCTCACATTCTTCAGCAATTATTATTTGTATTTTTATATTTTCTTTCCATAGTTCCAGTTTATACATCTACGTGGTAAAGAAAAATGACCGATCATGTTTTTATAGTACAGAAGTGCAAGGGTCTCGCTTTTCCAGTGCGATGCCATTGTTTTGGCGTTTAATTATGGATAGCACGCTAATATTTTGATTCCAAAGATAATATTTCCTTCTTAATGAGGTTCATGGGCATGGGAAGAAGACAATAAAATAGAGAAAAAACAGCATGAATATTTATTTACACTGCAAAGCCGATTGTTAATTTTAAGAAAAGGTTGTCAGGGAATAAAAAAAGGACCTTAGACAAGATTGTACAAGGGCTTTGAATGAAATAAAAACACACCCCAATCATTCACCTCGAATATGTATTCCCTTTATAAAAGCCCCAACTAACTTCAATCCACTGCTGTCACCGATCGATACACCTGTTATCCAATCAGAATCAAGCATCTGATTTTCAATGCATGCATTTGCAAAGACCACTCAGATAATGTATAAAAGCTTGGTTCCTTTTTTCCACCGAAGGAGTTTAAAAAAGTCAGCTTCTTTACAATTTCTTTACAATTAAAAGAAACCGCACGCTAGTATGAAAGCTGACAAAACTTCACTTCGGTTGTATTTTCAAAGAAACATAAGATGCAAGGTTGGCTAGCATGCTAGAGAGCACTAATTTTTGAAGCAAATGACAGTAGTGTGGAACCTCTAGCTGAACAAGCCACTAGCAAGAAGCAAAGCAGCCTTTAATTGACGTTGGAAATGTTTTAACATTTATTTTAAGTTACATTGGTAATGCAAGATCCAAATAAAGAAGGTAAGTTGTGATACATTTTCTTCGTAAATGACCTTGTCTTTCAGTTTATGGATTTGGACTTTTAGTCCGGCAGTGCCGAGTACAGTTGAAACGAAGAAGCGTTTGGCGAACCCGCGCATTTGTTTTAATTTAAATTCGTGTCTATGACTCCTAGAACTCGCGGAATGAATTTTCTAAGTGTCTTCCTTTGCTATTTTGATTTTAATTTTGAATATCGCTTGAGGTTACGGCTAGGGAAATCTTCATAACCAGATGGCGCAAGGAAGTGTTTTACAGTTTTAATTTCAAGATGGCATACTTTCTTGAATCATGATCAGATTCGCTTCGATTTCTCTCGCTCGTTGAGCTATTAACTTGACGAACACATTTTGCATGACTTGTCATTTCAGTAATTTCAGGTTGCCTCTATTTTCCCATCGGCTTTTCTCTAGAAGAATATATTTACAGGGAGAATATTGTTTTTTTTTCTTTTTTTTTTTTATGCAAGGGCGATTTTATAAACGTATAATAGCCACAGTACAAACTGTAAAACAGCTAAAATAGCAAGACGGACAAACATCAGAAATTGTAGGATTTTGTGGACAGATTATTAAAAACTTGTTGAAGCCATTACTCCAACGGAACAACTGAGGTTGGACTATTGAGGTCTCATACGCTAAGTTCCTGACCAATATTGAATTCCAAGCTTGAGACCGCTCAATATCAGGAAATTTCGTCAATGGACTATACTCATTTATTTATTTAATTATTTATTTATTTATTTATTTATTTATTTATCTATTTATTTATTTATTTACCTAGTTATCATTATTTTTTTGATAACAACGTCTCATTTTGGGGGTGAGTTTGAGCGTTTTAAAATTTGAACCTGGAAAGTTCTTAAGATGTTGTAAGCTACCTTCTCTAGTATTTCAATAAATATATGCAGACATGACCAAAAAATCAATTATTTGGGTTTATTGGACAATCAGAGTATAGACTGTTGTATTTTCCGTATTTATACTGTTCATTTTAAAAACAATTGGTCGAAATAAAAATGTTCTTAAGTGACTATTAGCCTGTGTAATGTTCTTAGTATGTTCTTAAAATTTAGTCTCAGCCTCAAAGTTCTTGTAAAAAAGGATCTTATAAAAGAAAGTGTACTTTAAAACACTGATCACTTAATGCCCTAATCCTATTGGGACGAACCGACGCGGAGGAAATACATAGGCATTTCAATTATTATGAACGGTATCGGATTTTCAACCCTTGGACCTACGCGACAAAACCGAAAGGTCGTATGGATTGCTGTCAATCCTTTGTAATTCGGAAGTAATTTCACAGTTGTTGGTGGCAAGGGATAAGAGAAAAGACCATAAACATTTCCCTCTGTGACTCATTTACTGTAGTGGTGAGCCATAGTCGAGTTTGGTAAATTCTTTAATAAATTATTCACAACTCATTGGGCGTATTTTCGCCTATTGGTATGCTTTCGTTGATTGAAATTAACAGCTGTATAAAAACGTCATCATGGGTTACCAAGACTCTAGTCAACACCATAGAGGACAAGATTGAAAATTCAAGCAAGAAATATCCAGAGTTATATCAAATTTATAATGACGCACTACTTAAAGATACGATTTTGCGTTGGAAGAAACTTTTTATCCTCGTACTTGATTAAAGAACTTTAAACCGCGCCAGTTTTTTCTCACCCAGTTTATATGGAATGTACTCCCACTCATGCTGTTACTTATAAGGGAAAAATTGTACGAGTGGCAAAATAATCAGAAAAAAAGACAAGAAGTTCAGGACGATGGATAAAGTCTGCAAATTATATCTTATTTTGACAATTTTTTCATCGCCTAATGAATGAGTGTTTTCTCCCAAAACGGTTGCCAAAGAGGAAAACCGCGAGAGATAAGCAGATATTAACTATCAGATAAGCCGATTATTGACCATTTTTGTCGGGTGTTTTCTTCACATACATTCTCTAATTTTATGCATTTAAGTATCTATGAAAACCTTTCAACACACCTTCTGTATTCGATGATTGGTTAATCACTTCCCCACGCCGTATAGGGAACATTTCTTAAAGGCGCAAAATGGTGGAAATTTTTTTATTTTTATTATTTAATTCGGTCAAAATTTGTTCTGAAATCAAAGTAAGTAGCTTTCACCCATACACGAAGTGCTCTTAGAGCAACAATGGAAAGATATCAAGTGATCGTTTTTGAAGAGGATGACAGACCCGCATAATAAATAAAAGGTATTAACGAGTTTTCCAACTCACAATCAGAAGATGTTTTTTTCTTTCAAATTACAACCCAATGGCATCCAGGGATTCCATGCCCAAAGACAGCTTTGTTATCAGTTTACAAAACTAGAACCGTAATTTCAGTCAGCTAAACAAAAGTTAATTTTGCTATTTGGGGTCTCCTTTGATCCAAATATGAACAATTTCGTTTTTTTTTTTTTTTTTTTTTTTTTAACTAAACTTGATGACATATTCATTTCCAAGATGATTTCAATATCTCCCACGGTATTGAGACATATAGATTATTAAAAACACTTCAAAATGGCACATGATCAATAGAGTGGGCTCCACTGCACTGCACTGATGCCATATGGTCGATTTTGCATTTCGATCCATAGTTCCCGTTTGAAAAATTATTAATGACAACTGATTAATTTTTTGCTATTTAACAGGTTTATCACTGGTCCCTGGAAACTTGCAGTGATACGTTTTTCGTTCAGTGTAAAGGACGATAACAAGGCTAATTCGGAATTGCAATACGGCTCCTTTTAACAAAGTACAAACCTTTGCTACACGACTCAGAAACATTGGTTTAAGGTAAACAAAGGTCTTTACGGGCACAGGAAAAAAGCCCTAGCCTCAAGACGATTAAGCTATAAAGGAGCATAGGGGATAGTTATAAAACGGTCGTTATTATCATATTCAAAACGAAGACTTGATAAAAGTCAATCATAAGCTATATCAATCCTACAGCTACTGTTGTTTCGTATTCCTCGTGGTGCTTCCTGTGATCCTCCTTGCAATCGCCGGTCTACGTTCGCATTTTCCTAGTCCTCCGATCACAGCTAAAGAAAATTCGTCGGCAGCTCTCACATATTACACGCATTAGGCGTGTGGGGCAAAAACGCGGCCAAAAGCGAGCAGTGATCATTTTGGCTCAATGATCCTTGCCTTTATCTTAGGTTGGTTTTCGTTCTTTCTAAGTGGAATTTTCTATGACAAGAATGTTGCACTCCATGTTCCACCGATTGTTAATACCATTCTTGTCTTTATGAGGTTTGGCATCTCTCTTGTCAATCCTCTCCTCCACGTTGTCTAAAGTGGCTTTTAAAACTGTTTTAAAATCGTACTTTTACAAAAATCTACCGAGTTGCTTGGTCAAAATTCTCTTGAGTAGTATCGCTCTTTCGTAAGAAGGACATGATATCTCTTACTGAGTTTTCCTCCCATCAGAATAAATTAATCCTGCATATAACAATATAGGTTTTTTGTATAACCTTGTTAAAAATATGGATAACCTTGTTAAAAATATGGAAGGAATTTCAAGATTATAGCAGGCAAATAAAGTTTGAATATATGCACCTATAAAAATACCTCAATGACAACGCTTGAAACTTACCGTTGAGGTTGAACCCAGCCTATGTAACAACGTCATAAATCAAAACTGTACAACGGCGACATTACAGAATAGAATATGACTGCTCTGTACTCCCAAACCAGCCGGGCGTGCATTAATTTTTCCTTCTTTTTTTACAGAACTACGCAGAAAATTATAGAACAATCTGTAAATCGGATTTTCGCTGTAAATCGACAAATCGTACCCCTTTTACAGCGTCTCTGTTAAGTCTGTACATTTTGATTAGTATTTCATACTCAAATCAAACTGCTGATGGATATCTAACAAATTAACAAAATAAAATCTCCTATGAAGTGTCTGTAAAATATACCTTTTTAAAACATTTTATTACTAACAAACTCTGAATACAAGCTGTAAATTTTGAAGCTGTAAAAAGTCTGACAAGGTTAAATCCGGGTCTCACACGCTAAGTTCCTGACCGATTAAATTCCAAGCTTGAGGCTCAGTAACAGTAAATTTTGTGACTGGCCTACACCGATTTTTTTTATTTTTTTAACAAGGACATGAACAAGACACTTATTGTTGGGTTAATTGGACAATATAGACAGAGCTTAACATGTATTTTTATGTATCAAAAACAACAAAAACCTTTCGTAAAAAATAAAAATGTTCTTAACTGACTCCCAGCCTGGGTAATGTTCTTAGCACGCTCTATTTTGGTTTATCTCAGCCTCAACATTCTTATAAAAAAGGTTCTCATTAAAAAGGTGTACTCTTAAACCAGTGATCACTGAATGCCCTAAACCTATTGGGGCGAACCGACGCGGAGGAAATACATGGCCATTTAAATTATTATGTCAACGAACGTTGTCTGATTTTTAACCCTTGGACCTACGCGACAATATGAATTGCTGTAAATCCTTTGTAAATCGGAAGTAATTTCACAGTTGTTGGTGGCATAGGACAAGAGAAAAGACCATAAACATTTCCCTTTGTGATTCATTTACTGTAGTGGTGAGCCATAGTCGAGTTTGGTAAATTTATTAATAAATTATTTATACTTCATTGCGGGTATTTTCGCCCATTGGTATGCCTTCGTCGATTGAAATTAACAGCTCTATAAGAACGTCATCATTGGTTACAAAGACTCTTGTCAACACCCTAGAGGACAAGATTGAAAATTCAAGCAAGAAATTTCCAGAGTTGTACAAAATTTATAAAGATGCACTCTTTAAATATACGAGATTGCGTTGGAAGACACTTTTTATTCTCGTACTTGATTCAACAACTTTAAACCGCGCCAGTTTTTTCTCACCCAGTTCGTATCGAATGTACTCCCACTCATGCTGTTAATAATAAGGAAAAGCACGAGTGGCAAAACAATCAGAAAAAATGACGAGAAGTTCAGGATGATGGATAAAGTCTGCAAATTATATGTTCATTCGAGAATTTTTTCCTCGCCTAATGAATGAGAGTTCTCTGCCAAAAGGTTTGCCAAAGAGGAAACCGCGAGAGATAAACATATATTAACTATCAGATAAGCCAATTATTGACCATCTGTCGGGTGTCGTCTTTCTCTAATTTTATACATTTTTAAGTATCAATAGCTTCTGCATTCGATGATTGATTAACCACTTCCCACGCCGTAGGGAACATTTCTTAAAGGCGCTATGTGGTAGAAATTTTTTAAAGGTTTTCTGTCAAAATTTGTTCTGAAATCAAAGTAAGTAGCTATTACCTATACACGAAGTGCTCTTATAGCAACAATGGAAAGATATTAAGTGATCTTTGTTTTTTTTTTTTTTTTTTTTTTTTTTTTTTAATGGATGACAGACCCGCACATTAAATTAAAGGTTTTAACGAGTTTCCAACACACAATCACAACATGTTTGTTCTGTCAAATTGCAACCCAATAACATGCTGGGATTCCATGCCCAAAGACAGCTTTGATACAAGGTTAGAGAACTAGAACAGTAGTTTCTGTTAGTTAAACAAAAGTGTTTTTTGCTGCTTTGGGGTATGAAATATGTCGTTTATTTATTTATTGATTTTTTTTAAAGCTAAACGTGATGACATATTCATTTCCCGGGATGATTTCAATCATCTCTCACGGAATTCAGAGACATTTAAATTATTAAAAACACTTAAAATGAAAATGGCACATGATAAATAGAATGCACAATTGTTAATGACAACTGATTAATTTTTTGGCTATTTAACAGGTTTATCACTGGTCCCGGGAAACTTGCAGAGATATGTTTTTCCTTTAGTGTAAACGAAGATAACAAGCCTAATTCGAAACTGCAATACGGCTCGTTTTAACAAAGTACCAACCTTTGTTACACGACTCAGAAACATTGGTTTAACGTAAACAACGGTCTCTACGGGCACAGGAAAAAAGCCCTAGCCTCAAGACGATTAAGTTATCAAGGAGCATAGGGGCTAGTTATAAAACGGACGCTATCATATCCAAAACGACGAATGCATAGAAGTCAATCATGAACAACACATTATTCAACGGTAGCTTTCCAAATTATTATGATGATAACAAAACAATCAACCTGTCGGGAAATGAATCCAATACCACAAACAAACATATTCCATTTTCGAGTGACATCCATCTCCCTCTTGTGTTTTTGGGCGTCTTTGCCTGTCTCATCATTACGGCCAGTTCACTGGTCATTGTTTTGGTTTACAGCAGCAAGTGATTGCGAACAACTACTAACTTATATCTAGCATATCTGGCCTTGTCTGATCTACTATCAGGATTGATTGCAATTCCTTTGATATTTGCCTGCAATCTCATGCTATTTGCAGGCAACATTGCTGCTTGCATTGCATGTATGTATGTATGCCATGGATCTTGCATCTCGGTTTTTCGCCTTCTCCACGATACTGCATCTGGCGATTGTCACTTTTGAGCGTTATGTGATGATAATCCACCCAATGCAGTACCGCAAGATCATTTCCAAGCAAACAACAGTGGCTTCAATGATCCTCATCTGGATTTTTGCACTGAGTTTGTCATTTATTGAGCTGTTTTGGATCAGCCTAGACTCCACCTTAACGCTGAAACACGAGCGACGTATGGACGCTATTTACAGCTACTGTTGTTTCGTATTCCTCGTGGTGCTTCCTGTTATCCTCTTTGCAATCGTCTACGTTTGCATTTTCCTTGTCCTGTGATAACAACTAAAGAAAATTCGTCCACAGCTCTCTCATATTACAGAGAGGCGTGTGAGGCAAAAACCCGGGCAACAGCGAGCGATGATCATTTTTGGCTCAATGATTCTTGCCTTTATCTTAGGTTAGTTTTCATACTTTCTATGTGGAATTTTTTTATGACGAGAATGTTGAGATCCAAGTTATACCCGGATTGTTAATACGATTTTTCTTTTTATGAGGCTTGGCACCTCTCTTATCAATCCTCTGTTGTACACCTTGTTTAAAGAGGATTTTACAACCGTTTTAAAATCGTACTGTTACAAAAATCTACCGAGTTGTTTGGACAAAATTCCCTTGAGTAGTATCGCTCTTTCGTAAGGAGGACACGACAACTCTTACTGAGTTTTCCTCCCATCAGAATAATTTAAGCCTGCATATAACAAGATTGTTGTTCGCATTTCCTCGCTAAAGACATGGAATGAATTTCAAAGTTATAGCATGCAATTAAGTTTGAATACATGTATAAAAATACCTCAATGAGAATATTTAAGAATATTTTAAGAATAAACCTAGGCTGAGATTTTAAAAAGAATATATTTTTGTGTGTTGAAAATTTGTCAATACAATTTACAATTACTTGTTTTAACTAAACTATAAGAATATTCCTTTCTCTAAACGGCAAAACTAACCAATAAAACGATAAAAACCTGCACTAACCAAAATTCGAGGCTAATGACAGTTCGATACAGATCTGAACACCAAACACTTGTAATCGATACACCAATACATTCTAAAAAGAAAATGTCATACGCTCTTTAATCTAAGATTAGTCATAAGAATATTTTTAGCCTAACATCTTTAGAAAAATAAGAATATTCAGTCTTGGCCGGAAAAACAATGTATCAGTATAAAAAGAAAAGAGTGTTTGTGACAACACCATGAGGTGGTACAGTATTTACTTTCTTGATAAATCAGGACTGTACAATCACAGAACAGACGCCTTTTCGGTTTGTTACATAAACTTGAATCGACAAAGGCGACATTACACAATGGAATATGGTTGCTCCAAACTCCCTATACAGCCGGGCGTGCATCCTTTCTTTCTTCTTCTTCTCCTTTTTTTTTTTTTATAGCAGCACACAGAAATTATAGAACAATCGGTAAATCGGATGTTCGCTGTAAATCGACAAATCATACCCCTTTTACAGCTTTTCTGTTAAGTCTGTAAACTTATGATTAGGGTTTCATATTCAAATACACTAGCAATGAATATCTAACAAATTAACAAAATAAAATTTTTCTATGAATAAATTTTGGAGCTATAAAAAGTTTTTAAAATTCCGATTGACAGCAATTTTATAAATTGACCAGATTTTATAGAATAGTAGATATTTGACTGGCAGCCACTGAAGCTGGTGTAAGGCTGGAGTGCCTTACGTTCGTTATTATCAGTTACAAGTAGAGTTTTGAACAGCCTGGCCATTTGAACATGTTTGCATGAAGCACTAAGATGTGTTAGACCGCATGGTTGAGCAATACACAATATTACTGATTACAAGGGCGTAAACTGAAGTAATGTTCGTGTTTCATTATCAAAAATGTGCTTAACACGATTTATAAAACAAGTTCAGAGCCATACACGAAGAGACTAATTTAATAAATATGCCAGTCATTAGATGTCAAGTGGGAATCTATGATGTCTCCCAAGTCCTTCACTGATGTAACAGGCGTGATGCTTTTACCCAGAAAAGTCAGCTTCAAGTTTGTCATCCTTTGAAGTAATTGATGAGTGTTCCGGGAAAAAAAACAAAACAAAAAAAAAACAAAAAAAAAAAAAAAAAACACCTGCATGCTGTGAAGTTGAACTTGAGCCAACATCGCAGTCATGGTATCGATTAAGACCTGTGGGATATCCTCTGATGCAGACTTCCCATATTAGTTCTCTTGCGAAATTATCTCATCACGCACATGTAAATGTTACAAATAATTGTTACGCATGTGCTTTACGTACCATTTACTCCTTGCTGAAGCATGTAACTTGTTTCCTTCACGTAAATCCGTGTTATATGGTTAATGTTTTGTGCATATATAAAAAAGGCAAGCATCTAACTATCACTTGTAAAACGAATCCCTGATGCCTGCTTAAGCACTAGTTTAGCCTTTTAATGACACTTCAGAAAACTAGATGGCGAATCGACGGCTGTTATTTGAGGAAATCTAAGAACAAAATTAGTCCAAGCGGAGTTTTACAGGTGTTGCTCTCGGTTAATGGGTTTTTGTTTCCGGTTTATGCCTGGTATCGGCGGCATAAGGGCGCATTCTTCGAGACTCGTGAATCCGGAATAGGCCGAATACACGGAATGCACGGTGACCTATTCTGGTTTCCGAAATGAATAGATTAGTATGCTGAAAACCGATAGCGGAATGAACGGAATACAGTTCGCTCAATATAAGGGGAATTGTATTCACGGTTTGGGAAGCTTTTCGTTTTAATGGGAAGACCTGGAATTGTATTCTTTTGGTAACTGATATTCTGTGTATTCTGTCATAACTGAACCCGGACAAAAATAGCCAGAATTGGTCCACTGGTAGTATGCACCCACGTCAATCTGAGCAGAGAAAGCGAATTACTGGAAGACTGCTACAAAAAGCTAATAAAAGAATGTCTTGTGTTAAATACTAATTTTACTAGCTTTAATATAACACTTGTAAATATCAATGTGAGAGGAAAAACGGGAAATACTGTATTACACAATCTTTATAAGTCGAGCTTGGGAGAATTCGCTCGATGAGGAGACCAGAGATGACGCAGTGGTGAGTCAGCCGGCACTCTTCTCCCACCAATATGACCTGGGTTCAATTCATGGATTCGCATTCATATGTGTGTTGAACTTGTTCAGGTTGATTCTACTCCTTGCTCCAACTGACCTAACCAGTATTGTAGATGCTTCCATCGAACATTTTGGTGTGTAACTGGGTATGGTTTTGCTCTTCGTATCAGTCATGCAGTGAACATGGGTTTAGTTTTTAAGGGAGTGTACAGAGAAAATAAAATAAATCAATCACTTTATTAAAGTGTCAATGCATGTATTTAGCGCAGAGCGCTAATTAGGGACACTTTCCAGATCGAATTGGAATTAAGAAATGCTGCTTTTTGAGGAGAGGGGAAAACCAAAGTACTGGAGAAAAACCTCTCGGGGCAAAGACGAGAACCAACAACAAAACAAGATATTTTGATCGCTTTTCGAAAGAGAGAAGAGACGTATTTTTTTCCGTTTGTCTGCGAGAAATGTTCAAGTTCAAGTTCAAGTTTGTTTATTTACCGAGACAGAAAAAGCAAAATAAGTGTAAAAAAGATATATATTACAGAGAAAGTGGTGAGGAAGCCTTAGGGTTTATAGAATAAGGCCTCCTCAGTACACAGTTGCTACATATAATGTTTGAAGACTGTGAGACGGTTTATAAAATTACGGCTGAAACTATTAGACGGGAAACGATTTACAAACATTTGAGAAAAAAAAAAGCATGTAAGGTCAAAAATAGAGATACAGATTTAGTAGTTGCTGCAGATATATTATTTCCTGAAGGCTTTTATCAGCTGTTATTTCCGTTGAAAGTTAAGATTCAAAATAAACTAACGAACAAACAAATTAATAAAATACCGGATAAGCGTTAAACAAAAATAGTTGTTTGTTATCCTGGACAGTGAGCCAAGAACTGTTCTGTGGATCACGTTCTTAATAATCCTTCACAATCCTGGTTTTTCCTAAAACGGAAGGAATCAGTCAACAAGCTACATTTGCACAAATATACTTTCAGTGGGGACATTCTTTTCTAAAAACGGAATTTAGACATGTTGAAGAAGGTGGAGTCCTCTCAGTAACAATAACTCTTTGAATAGGAAATCTAATGCCAACCGACCTTTATAAACTTACGTTTCATGTATGTGCCTATTTAACATTAGAGCCGAATTGATCTATTCAGTTGATCTAGGATCCTGAGGACAAGTGGACGAACTAAATGGATTTAAAACACATCTCTGCAGTAAGTAAACGGCTAGACAGCTTAACTGATAGATTTTAAAGAATCAAAGCTTACAATTTAGGTTGGTTATATTGGGAGTTATGATTTTTTTGGTTTTTCGCAGGACCTATTAAGGTTTTGCAAGGTGAAAAAAATATTTACTTTCACAAATTAAAGCGGGCACGTCTTAGACTAGGAAGTTTTCGTAAAAAGCTTGCTAAGAGCTTTCTTAAAAATTTAGGAGGTGCTTACAGTTAGCACAATAATTAGAGCATGAGAGGTCTATATACGAATGGGATTTATCTCCTAAAATTATATGTTTGGTGATTGTCAAGGTTTAACATGCATTTCTGTCAAGATATAACAGAAAGAGGAAAATTTAGAACTTTCTTAGGGTATATCCTAACTTCTGATCATTGAACCATACCTTATGACAAGCCGAACTGAAGAGTCTCCCAAGCTTACTTGTCGTGTGGTAGTTATCGATCGATTTGCAAAGCTTAGCCAGTTGGGGATTGTTTTGTAATAATTTATAAATATCATCCATGAAGATTTTATTTTGATCAAATTGTTCATCGCGATCATTGGCAAAACTGATAACTAACGAAGGATTTGTTTTTGCTTAAGTTGCGCCGGGATATTCCTTCTATAAATTTGATTCATTAATGGACTTGTTTTCAAATCTCGCTTCCATTTACTGGAAATTGACATTTTGTCCTTGGGAAAGAGAGCAACAGCTGCATAATTTACGCACATAACTGCGATGGTCGTTCACTTATTCAAACAATACTTAGGATACGTGTTGGTGAATCTAGCTACAGGCTTTTATATGGAAATTTTTATAGCCTGTCCTCACTTTTTGCAATGGAAAGTTTTCTTTCTTCGCAATGTACCAGTGGAAACATTGTCTTGAGAGAGGTATCAGTATCCCTTGGGATATGTTTATTTTTATTAGGGTCGAAGGCAAAATCGCAAAAATGGCAAGAGCAAAATACAGGTTCTGCAAAACATTTCATGCTATGCAGTATATCCTCGTCATTTTTATTTCCCGTTTTGAAGTCCTCTGCGCCAGCCAACGAGGCGTATCAAGTGAGTCATGCTCAGTTATGCATACTGTTAGATCGCCTACAAGATCAGTTCAGTTAAGTGCATATACAAAACTCAAGTGTTTACATATCATTAAGGAAACAATCTGCCTATCACTTACGCTCAAACTGTGATGGAATTCTACTAGACTTCCCTCGTGGGAAAATGTTGCGATCATTTGGTGATGGGTCTTATGCCGCCACGGCTCCCGCACTGTTGAATGCTTTACCTCTTGAGTACGGAAATCTAGATCACTGCAGCATTTTAATCAAATCCTCGCTGAAAACTTATCTTTTTAAATTAGCTTTTGATGCCTTAAACACCGAAAAGGCGTCCGTAAGCTGTCATTTACATCGAAATATATACCTTCTGAGTGAGCACGAGTCATGATTTTTACCTTACTTGTTTTTAGGTGTATTTAAAAGAAGACGGTACCCGTGACAATAATTTGTGATACGTACGTGTAGACAATCTGCCGGAATCATTTTTAACATACCAACTCGGAGACCTTTATAAAAACATTTTATGTACGTGCCTAGTTAACATTAGAGCCGAAGTGACCTATTCAGTTGAGGTTCCTAAGGACAAGTGGACGAACTAAATGGATTTAAAACTCATCTCTGCAGTAAGTAAAGCTGGACATAGACTTTTAGGAATCAATGCTTACAAATTGAGTCGGTAATATCGGGAATTTTCGATTTTTTTTGGTATGTTGCAGAACCTATTATGGTTTTGAAAGTGCCAGCTTTCACCTCCTAAAAAAAAAAAAGAAAAATTAATGCATGTCTTAAGCTAGGATGTCTTCGTAAAAAAACCTGTTGAGCTTTTTAACTAGGAGGTGTTTTCTTTTCTGTTTCACAAAAATTAGAGCATAAGAGGTTTATATACGAATGGGATTTATCTCCTACAAATACATCTGTGGTAATTCTCAAGGCTTAACATGCATTTCTCTCACAGTTGCTTAAGAGGAAATTATTTCGATATTTAGGAGGTGTTTACAGTTAGCACAATAATTAGAGCATGAGAGGTGTTTAGTCGAATAGGATTTATCTCCAACAATTATATCTTTGGTGATTCTCAAGGCTTAACATGCATTTGTCTCAAGACATAACGGAGCTTTTGTTATATCTCAAGGAGGAAAATTTAGACCCTTTCTAGAGTATCTCCTAGGTTTTATTCATGAATAACACCTTAAACATTTAATAAGTTAAGATAAGCGTAAGTTGAGGAGTGTCCTTAGTTTATTTGTTGCGTGGCAGTTATCGATTCGCAAATGAAGGGAGTCTACGGCATTCACATTCCAAAGGAAAATAAACACTTGGATAATATTTTCATTGGATAGCTTAAACTGGATTGGACCACTAACACGCGTCGAAGTATGCAATATCCCTGCCTCTCACACAGTCGTTTTTAGCGGACTTGCATTACCTCCTCCCCAGAGAAGGAGGTAATACTTTAACTTCACTTGACAAAAAAAAAAAGTGCAAATGGTCGCTTCCCGCAAATAGAATTGGCTAGTCGAGGCGGAAAGCGACAGAACTGGAGAGAAGGTTGTCATAACAGCTTGTCAAATTTGCACAAAATAAAATAAAATAAAATGAAAGGTAGCCATGAAGATATTAACATAAACATGCTGAGAAAAGTAAGAAAGGTATAGATCGCTTATACAATACAAGGGTAGATATTACAGAGCAAATGCAAGAATAGTGTCGATGGTGCAATTTTAGCATAGATATAATAAAATAGCAACAAAATTAGCATTTGGAAATGTTGACGTATTAGTTTCTGAATAATAATGATAGGCGAATCAATGTAAACATCCTGAAGCCAGAAAAGACAGAAATATAGTGTGGGTTACTTTTTTAAAACGCTTACGGGGGATCTCAAGTGTAGTATTATACAGAGAATTCCATAGATTTGGTCCTAATCTATTGATAGAATCCCGTATTACGTTTGTTCTGAATGGTTTAACATGGTAATTATCAGCCGAGGAGAACCTTGTGTTATTCGAGTGAATTTTATTTGAAGGGCGGTAGAGATTTTTTAACGTTTAAGGGAACAGCGTCATAGGCAACATTATGCATAAAGATCAAAACCGTCTCGAAGTAAAGCAAATTAAATCGGCAAGATATTACAAGAAAAGAACGAAGGAAGAGTGTGATCTTTGTTAGGAAAGAAATGCATGAAACGAAAATCGCGCTTCTGCAAGAGTGAGATTTTACACAAATTTGATTTCGCAACCTGTCTGCTGGCGATAATGCCGCATGACAAGTACGGGGCAACCAGAGATCGATAAATAGTTAGTAAAGTACTCAGAGGGATAAAATGTCTCAGTCTCGCTATAATACCAATAATTCTGCTAGTTTTAGAGGCAATATAATCAATATGATATTTCCAAGTAAATTTCAGTATCGATCAGTGTCCCCTTATATTTTACGTAATCCTGCATGTCGTTCCAGGTGAGCAACGCTAGTCGTGTTGGGATCAAATAAATTGACTTGCACTTTATAATTAATGTTTTTTTCTTTTTTTTTTTTTTTTTTGGTGGGGATAGAAGATAACGTAGTTTGATTTCTTGGTGTTTAATGTTTAATTTATTAAAATGAAACCAATCACTGATCTTTATCAATTCCGTATTAACAACTGTCTCTAGGGATTTTAGTACGAATCCCCTGATACGAGTTTTAATACGAGTACCCTAAAACGACAGCGTGGGAGGCTAGCAATAACCTGACCCTGGAATATCTTCTTATTTTGTTTTTGACCTCGCTTAATTATCAGCGACCAGTTAATCACAAACTGGTAAGAACCTCCCGGGAAGTTGATTTTAGATAAGACACGAAGACAGATTATCTCAGCAATAACTGCCAGTTTTGAAGGTTAATTTAACTATTTGCACTACGTCTGGATTTACGTCTGACCTTTCACAGCTACGGAGGTAAGAGTTTGGGAGAAAATTTGTGCTCGGTAGCTGAAGAGTTCCACTCAAGAATTCAGCGTATTGAGTAGTGATTGCTGTAATGTACAGTTGAAATCGAATTTCGGTGATGAAGAAAGGTTTTCGTATCACGAAAATGACGTCGGGAATATCAAGAAGTCAATCCGAGATCGATAAATCGGCTGTTTTGAATGTCAACTCCTTGCGAACAGAAGTGGCAGAATTCTACCAGAAGTCATGGATCATCTATGGAGAGCAATCAAAAGCATAAAAAAATGTTTATTTTCTTTTTAATTGAGACCCGAGTAATGTTAACACCTCTCTCCAACCATTGAGTCTCTGGTCAGTGATTTTAGTTTATTTACCTTTTCTCTTGCCAATACTCGCAAAGTTATCAGCTTGTTAGTTTAAACGGTCCTTTAGCTGTTGACATAGCATGTCAACTGGTGGCATGTTGAAAGATAGTCGCTATTCTCTGCAGCGCACGTAACACTGAAAATCGCTGTTAGCGTTGTGAACAAAAGCCCATTAATCCACCAAAATACCTTGCAGTAGCAACCTGGGTGGTAACCTTTGTTAAAGGAGCTGCGAAGTAATCTGAACCGAGGCCTTCATGGAGCGGAAATTGATATCCGTTAAAAAGGGATGTATTTAACACTAGAACCGTAGTGATCTTCCCAGTCGACGTGGGAAACAAGAGTGCAGACTAAATGCATGCACAGCTTAATTTTTCGGTAAGTGAAGATGCCTTAAGTTTTGCAAGGAAGCTTTTCACGGGCATGAGGATATTTCCGAAGCCCCTTTTTTAGACGATAGGTTCTTTGAATTTAATTTTCTCCGTTGCGAGAAACGTTTTCTGGCTTCACTCGGCGTGAACTTGCGCTAGTTGCAGCAATTTTTGTTAACTTCACCTCACTCGGATGCGGAGTCCGTTAGATAAATCACGAGCGAGAAACTCCACTAAGCACACTAGACCACTCGCCAAGTTGAACCGGAAAAAGACCTCTTTGATAAGGTGCGTAATTCTCAAAAGTGCTATCTGCTCGTCTTTAAGTAGGTGGAGTCGGAAAACAAATTTGAACAATGCTCGTACTCGTAACAAGAGAGATTCAAACGCTATGCTTGTCGATTCTTTGAAATTCTTGCACTGAAGACCATCTATAATGTTTGCAGTGTTCAGAAGACTTTTCTAGTCCGCGGTTAGGTTCACTATCATTTCGAAATTATACTTTGCTAATTTGCAAATGCTCGGCAAAAACCATTTGATGTTATTTGAATAAAAAATCCAATCCTTTTTAGTTTATTGAATTTTTTGGTGGCAGCTATCCAGTTTGCAGAATAATAGTGAGGTCTCATTTCGAGATTTTTTTTTTTCCGCTTTTATATTGATTTTAAAAATATAACAAGTTAAGAAGAGAAAAGAAAAGAAAAGAAAACCGTGCTTGGAAGGCAACTTGTCATTCCATAAAAAAAGGATACCAGCACTGAGACATTCTCGTGTTGAATTCATCAGCCTCTGAAACAATTTCTTTAGTTACCAAAGAACTATGGTTCGACCGTCTTGATTGAAACACGCACCTTAATCACGCGAGGCGTTGGAATCGCGTCAGATGCAAACTGAAGGGTTCAAGGCTCAGCCAGATAACTACAGCCTTACTATCCTCCACTTTATCAGAACAAAAATATCACGAAATGTTTTTGGAGATAACAAGATTTTACGTTGAAAGCAATATTTAGACGTCGCAATATAAGTTCACCCGAGCAGTGACCATTACACGCAACGGAAGGAGCACATCCATTGTTGTCTGAGAAAGTCTGCCTCTTCCAATTCTAAAAACAGGGAAATGTAAGTAATACCTTTATTAACTGCAACCAAGACTGTACGATCATTGACAAGCTGTTTGAAAAGACCCGTGGGAAAAAAAAACTGACATGTGCGCCAACTCTTGAGCTCCAATATCGAAACGTATATTCTCCACACTGTTTTACGTATATTTCTACAGGCTCAAGTTGGGAGAGTGGGCAGTGGGCATTCGGATTTTTTGTAAAACTAGGTCGGCTAATGCCCCATGTCTGGGATTGAACGAGCTGTTCAATTGCCCGGCACAGTACAGGAAAAAAAAGTTTGATTTTTTCTTGGCTTATGGCTTACCTATGTTGTGGTCAAAGCTAAACAAGGCCAAGCTAAATCTCAGATGGTCCTATGTCTCCGTATTGCTCTCGTCACCGTTATTACTGTGGATCTACCATCTCATTTTTGTCCTCCCTAGAACATATGCTCTGAAAACATTTCTTCAGTAGTTACCAAAGAACTATAACTATATAAGGTTTCACCGCCTTGATTGAAAAATGTGTTTTAAAAGCGTTTTGACAGCGGTATTAAAAAAAATTCACGAAGAAATATTTCTGGAGATTAGCAGCTTTAACGTTGCCTATCTCGCAGGCAAGCAATAAACTCATTACGGAACAGCGGCTATTGCAGGCCATCTTTTCCAAGGAGCTCTTGTTTATAAATGCATTCATTACAGCTCGTCAGAAGTGTTTGTCTCTAATACTTCTTAGAATGAAAGAAGTCAGTCTTTCCTACCCATTTTGTCCCCCTCCATCCTCCCCTCAGGAAGGCCTCATGCTAAGGTTACATGATGGGAAACTTTTTCGGAAAACAAAAAAAAAAAAGCTTTCCGAACACGGCACAAAGTGCCGAGAGGAAACAATTGTATCAAAAGTTCGCATGACATTTTTTCCTTTTACATATAAAACTAGTGCGCCAGTTTGTCACTAAAATATGCATTTGTCAGTTAAAATTCGGACACGAGTAACAAAGATAGTCACTGAAACTTGTCACAGGAAATTTGCTCGAGCGGTCCATACATTCACGGTCTACTCTGCCTGCGAACGCAGGCGTAGTTTTGGCTGTCTGCTTTTGTTCACCTTACAACTGTCAATGAATAGATTCTGCACTAAACAAGTACACGTCCAACTGGAAGTGAATATTAGGGACCTTAAGATTAAGAGTTTCCTTTGTAAACCGCAAAACGCAAACCTCGACCAGCAGTTTGCAGTTCGGAGTTCGCTGTATGTGCATAATCCGGGCCTTAAGATCGAGGGGTACTTTTTACGTACGCATCATGGCTTACTTTCAGGAAAACAAGATGGCTGCTGCAAGGAGGATAGTATCGAGCTAGCTGTTGTTGTTTTAAATTTAATTTTTGTCGTAACTAAATCAAACAAATCTCTAAAATCATCGAGATAACTCTTTAAAAACAGTAAATTTGACGTTTAACCGTCGCTTTGAAGTTTTAAAACCAGCGAAAAACTCTGCCGTAATTCACTTACCTCTAAACAGTGTCCTTGACGATGAAACCTAAACCTCAAACGGGACGGCAGGATCGGAGTCACCTGACTTTTAGAATTTTGCGGTTTGTGGGAAACGAAAACAAACCTCAATCTTAAGGTCCCTATGGACTTGAAATTTCACGCGCGCCGTTGTATTTTTCTATTCTCAGGCTGTGGTCGTGTTTTTGTTGACGGCCTGTTTGGAGGTCAACCCTAAACTTCAGACCTCATATTATCTTAGCTCTGTCTTCAGAGAAGAGCGTTTGAATTGCGAAAATGGAAATGCCCTTGGAGTACTTTGTACAGCTTCTTCTGGAGAGCGCCGATGTACATTAAAATGGGAAAGAGACACCAATCATTACACTGGTAAGTACACGCACATGACTAGTAAGCCCGACAAACTTGTGTGCTCGAAGTTGAGGATGGCACCTCCTATAAAGAGATATTTTTGTACAGCTTATGACTATGCGTGAAAAGTAGATCTTACGAGGGTTATGGGGATCCTAAAAGGAAATTGTCAGCCAATCAGAGAGCGCAGTTAAGTAAAACCAAAGCAACTGACTCCGCCTCTCAATTGAAAACCGCTCTACTGCGCACGCCATGTACAGTACCCCGTCCTGAGTTCATCTCACAAGGATGAAACGATTCGGAGAACATAATCAACCACCGTCTCCAAACGATTATGGTGTAATAGAAGCTTTGAAAGATGTTTTTAACAACAATTAAATACTATTTCATTAAGGATTTCAGATAATGAATTTCAAAGGAAGGCGGGGATCAAAGTGTATTCAATTTACTGACCCACGCAGCCGAATTCAGTACGCACTGAAAGCAGCAAAAGAAAATCAAGATTGGAAACTTGTGTTTGAGGTGAGCCACGCTCATGAACAAAAACTCTGTTCTTTTCTACTTTACCGTTAAGTTCTAAAAAAAAAAAAAAAAAAAAAAAAAAAAATCTGACAGAGCCCTCCTAATTTTAAGGGGTATCTTAAGGAATTTTTCTTAACAATAGTCTATAGTTATTCCAGTAAAAGACTATTATAAGGAATAATACGTTGAAAACATCTTAATTTAGGAGAGGGGGGCTTCGCGTATTAGGCCCATTGGCCCTGTGGCTTTTAGGCGAAAGTGACAGTAAACTGCGAGCCTTGGTTAAGCTAATGTCAATGTCACAGAGGGCAGTGTGAGCTCATCGTTCAGTGTTAAACTTTTTCGGTTATTCAAAACAAATCAGGCAAGATTTGCCTGATCTGGTTACTTTGAAAAGTTTGGGGCATATTGGGTGTGACTTTAAGTCACCACTGATAGCTAATGTGAAATGCAGGAATCAGCACTACTTGGTTGCATCTGATTTCACAAATTGAGCGCTCAGTTTTGGTTTATTCATGGATCAGTGATACAAACCTCTTCCAGACACTATTGGGAACTTTTGGCCAGACGTTCTCGTAAAATTTAAAACACAAGGGAAGGTGTTTCATCAAATTTCCAGACACCGAGAAGGGGGTTAATAAACGTTTTTTCAACCAACTTTTAGGTGCTTGAAAGAAACAGTCTTTGGAGTGTGTGATATATCTTTTCAAAACATAAAATAATTCTTGGAGAAATTCAAAGTAAAAGCTCACCAATTTCATGATAATTAAGATCACATTTCCAAACTTCCTTCACGGTAGTAATCTACTGTTTTTTCGTCACGAATTATTAATGACTTCGAGGCGATTAGATATTGACGGTTAAAATACGTATACCTTCTGTCTTCGAATTCACGGTAATATATTCGTTTATGGTGAATTTTGTATTCGTTTGATGGTTGACAAGTCAACACTTCGGTCACTAGAAGAGTACCTAGAAGAGCACTGATTTGTTTCTAACATTTCTTAAGTACGTTTAATAACATTTCCACTTGCATTCACAGCAACACCAATGCAGAAGTACTGGAAGTACAAGTGGCCAGGCTTTTGTGTTCATAGAGAAGCCTGTCAGGGACGGCAACAAAGGACGATTCGTATACCAACCCACTCTTGTTAACGTAACGATGTGCATTGGAGTAACCCGTGACTGCAGTGAAAACGTATCTCTTATAGAGACAGATAATATTAGTTCAGAAATATCTTGTAGATTTATAAGGCAGAGACGTTAGTTATCCTAAGAATTGGTTCGTGAAGGCCCAGGGAAGCTATTGAACAGTTTATAATTATGGAACATTCTTAATGAGTCATATTTTCCCGCATATTACAAAAATTATAATTTCGTAATCCCCTTAGGTGCTTATTTAGTTAAATTGTTAGTGAGAGGCCATGCCATTTCCGAGTTGCCTTTGGAATGGGCTCTTATGCTAGAAAAGGTTCATGCTAGCCTTGTAGATGACGGATTAAGGAGGGTCTCTCTCAACCCCACAACAGATAGGTAATACCGGCCTTGTGTTTTTATGTTCCTGTTTCTTTTCAAATAAGTCAAGTTTGATAGGCCGTTCTTTTATTTTATTATTTTTTTAGTCTATTTTAGATGATGACTCATCGCTTTCAATTAAGAAAACTTTTGCTGACCGTTCGCTTTTCAAATATAAACAGTTAGAAACTTTTATCCATGAAAGGCTAACTAGATATTTGTTTGAGAAAAAAGTGATGTTATGTTTTGTCTGGTGAGTAAATGATAGAGGTATTTTGTCTCAGTCAGGGACACAGGAGTCGAACTTTTGACCACCATATTACTAGTTCAGATGCTCTACGGCTGAGGTATAGCAGACTCTTGGCAGCTAGGCTAATAAATGACTGTAGATTAAGTAATGTTCAAAAACGAGCGGGAGTGTTTTATCGGGTCAAAACCACGAGGTACGACCGAGTGGTTTCTAGACCCGATAAAGCACGTGCTGCGAGTTTTTTGAACGGCTTCAAAAACATTCCTGGAAAAGAGTGTGTCAACAGAGTTGATAACAATTATGCTTTTGTGAACGTTGGAAATTAGCATACGAGAAAAACATCGCATACTAACCGGGGCCCAGTTGTCCAAAAGCGGATTAACGCTAATCATCCGCGCATGTTTAAACTTTCATTTTGCTAACTGTTAAAAATGTTTTTAAAAGCTAATTCAAGGGGCTTGGGAAAAGTATAAGTCAAAGCTAAGGGACCAAAATTCCTTTGGAAACATCCTTACTCATTAATAATTAAACTTGAATCAAAGTTCACGTTAACCGAGGATTAGGTGAATCGGGCTTTGAACAACTGGACCCGGATGAATAACTAACTCCTGCAAAACGTTTCAAGTTCTTCAAGTTGCTAATGAAATAGAGAAAACAATTTACTATTTTTACTGTATACGGCAGTTAAACGGAGCTATTAATTATTAATTTTCACGAAAATTGAACAACTGTTGAGCATTGAAAATGCTCAAGACATCTTGTTAAGTGCCAATATCCCAGCAAGACTTACGGGAAAATACCTCTGTGACCGAAATTTGAATATTGTTGACATAGACAGCATGGATACATGTATCCTAAGCGCTTTCCGATCCGAAGTGTTGATTTAGTGTAAAGGTATTGCTTGGTATGCTTATACTAGAAATACTATTTTTGTGAAGCTAATGTAAGGGTGCATTTTCGACTTTAGTTTTAGAATTCAGTTGTTATTTCCTTTTGGTAGTTTTGATAGATATTTTCCCGATTATTTCACATTTTCCTGTTGTTCAAAGATTAGAGTTAACAGTTGTGCTGTGGAAAGGTTTGCTACTTCATTTAACATTGTCTTGGGCCTCCTCGAATATTGAAATCAAGGCAAAACACTCAAGGATTTTATCAGCCTGATTGGTTTCCCTTTCTGTCTATTTTCTTAGAATAGTTGTGTTGTTCTTTCTGGTTAGTGTATTTTGAAAAAAACAAGCAGTTCTTATATCTGGTTGGGACCATTTGGCCTTGGTTGATTTACGGTCGTAAACATGTTTACAGTACACTATAAAGCAAGGCATGATTTGAGTGATACTCGTAAAAAAAGAGTAGAATTGTTGTAGAGTTGACGTACGGAAGATCCTGTTCCTTAAAGAATAAAGAAGAGCTGCAGAGATTTCTGGTTCCTCTCTGCTGTTCCAAGCAAGTGTTCTACGCTATTTCTCAAATAATACTGTACTTAGCTTAGTCCACCTTTTAATTGACTGGTTGTAAAGCTGCTTCTGAGGGGTGAGGTAAGCATCTCCAAAGGGGCCCTGCAGATGAACCCTTAGGGGGTAGGCAAGGTCTCAATACATGCACATTGGCTGGCCTGTTGCTGAAAATACGTATTGTTTAAGATCTTGTAGTAGTCCAGAATCTTTGAGCATCTGGCACCATCATCTCTTTCTCTCTAGAATAAAAAGGGAATATCTTATTACAAACCTCCAGAAAGATATTTGTTGTTTAAATGAATGTTAAGTCGATCTTTTTCACGTGACCTGTTTTCTAATAATATACAGGCTTTAGTTATGAATAATGTTTTTTGTTTTTAATCTTTATTGAGGAAATCAATTTTACTAATAAGTGATTTACAAAAGAGTCCTCGAAAATTGAAAAGAACAAAAAAAAAAAAAAATAAATAAATAATAAAATAAAATAAAAATAAAGACTAATATATATATTTAGCCAAGCCTAAAAGCGGAGCTCCATTTTTTTTCATAGCATTTATAAAAATCTGCTTAGTGTATGAACGTAATAACCTGACCAGTTCCTCATCCTTTCTGCAGTTATATTTTTAGCGCATATGCAGCAAACTGCCCAGACAATAACAATGCAATGCAGAGCGCAATTTTTTTTGAATGCTGATTTGTTACAATGGAGGCTGGCTGAACACGCCAGTTCTACATTCCGTTGGTTTCTTAATTTTGTGTCCAAAAACAACGACTTCTTTCAAGTTCTTTGGAGTTCGACTGTTTAAGCCGGGTTGTTTGTACCACAAATACATGGAAATCAAGTGCTGCAGCTAGAAAGGGAATTCCTAAACGTTAGTTTTCGTGTTTCTTACAGGAATCAGCAAAAGCCGGATTATTTGTGTCAAAGCTAAAAACTTGGATAGGATTGACATTTGTTCAGTTGAGAAACTGAAATCAGTCATGGCGTTCATGCAAGTGCTTTCAACTCGCTACTTCTTCTTACAATTAGCAATTATCCTGCGAAATCGCGCGGAACAAGTATCGCCTGATACTTAGCCGACGAGGCAGTAGGCCGAGTTGGCTAAAATCAGGCGATATTTCGCAAGATTGAGCAGGATAATTGTTTAATTATTCAACACATTGATGACAAAGCACAGATTTATAGCAGAAAAGCTGAACTTTATTTGTCAAAAAAAAAAGAAACTTGAAACATTTTCCCGCGCGCGGACCGGCATGAATGAAAGTGGCAGCTTTGTTCAAGTTTGAATGAAATCGAGAGCGTTTTGCATTAAGCTCAGTAAAAAATTGAGTACTCGTCTTGTGCGCCAATCGCTCCGGCAAGATTTTCTACAAATTTCTAGCAACAAAAGCTAAAGCCAAGCATTATTTTGAAGCTGCGAAGGATTTGTTGTGTCAGCTGGGCCGAGCTGAAAGACTGGAAATTCTTTTCAACGATTTCTCGGGTGAGTGTTTCTTTGTTTACTACGCAAGCAATTTCACGATCTTTTCTCAGTGTTTTTACAAACGCATCTAGTGCCTTATGCTTGCAAGAACTCTGGATCTTTTATGAAACTAAACGGTTTTTCAAGCGGCTCTAGATCTTATGTTTCTGAGAACAATTACTCTGTACGAGTTCCGTCTATCTTTTTGTCTGCCAGATAGCTAAAATTTCTCGAGGCACTTCAGTAAGAGCTCGGATTTTCTCAGGCGGTTTTCCTCATCTCTTCAAGACGAGTCGAGATCTCTGTTTAACGGTTGCGAGAACCAATCTAAGGAAATATATATACATGTACTGGAAGAAAGAATTTTCGTTTACAAATGATTTGTAAACGACCGTCGAATTACACGTCACGATAATATGTTTTTTTTTGTGTGTGTGTGTGTAAGAGCAAGTTACCGGCCCGGGGGAAAATGAGTGGAAATTCAAAACTGTGTCAATTCAGCTCCTATAGTTATTATTACCACTGAAATACAGTCAAATAAGAGATTGCGTGACAGATCGTGACAGAGGTTACAGTTGTGTTTTACGGATATTTAAGCCCGAACTCGATATTAATGCTGTTCAAAAACAACAGCATTCTCTTTTGAGAATGTAATGGTTTTCTCGTATTATATGAAACTTCGTTCGTACCTTGTGTAAACAAATTCATAACACTCAAGAAAAAAAAGTTATGACATCGCGAGACATCGGGAGGTGTTCTTGTCTCCGACCCCTCAATCCTTTAACTGTAGTTTCCTTTTGAAGTTATCTATTTCTTTGTTGCGTATGAGATAATTTGTCTTTATTCTATTCGGTTGTGAGAACTACTAACTCACTCGTTTCATTTAGCATGGGATCTGATCATGGCAATAAATGCTATTATTGCCGACTTCTGACATCATTGATTGGCAACAAAATTTCAGCTAGTTGTGTATAAATGCCGTATTTCCTCGAACAATAGCCGGGGCGATTTTTTTCCACACCAAAAGAGGGCAATTATTTAAGCGTCCATCTGGGACAAACTTTCCCGTTGTATTAACAATTCGTCCGGATACTACTTTGGAAATACTCCGATCTGCTTTTCTATTTATTCCATGTTTGGATAGGATTTGAGGTACACAGCACTTAAAGCCTGTGATATGGGCAAACGGTATCCAAATTCCGTGCTGAAGTCTCTTTCTCCTTGAAAAAACCCACTCTAGCAAGTAGCGGCTCCCTCTCCGTGTTTACCCCAAAATGACCAGTAAGAGCAATGATCCGTAATATTCTTGGAGCAATTGCGTAAACTTATTATTTCAAGGCTCCTTCTTTTATCTAACCTGTCATACGAGCAGGCTGTTTCAGTTATACTCTGAAAAGAGCACGAAAACTGCGAAAACGCCATTGCAGTGCTGCACAATACAAGAAAACTAGCTAGCTTTACAAAGCTCGTCACTCTGAGTAAGAAAGTTCCGTGGGAAAATTCCAAACTTTTTGCGTGGAACTCGTTTATAATTGGCTATTAGTATAGCAACACGCTCAAATAGTTAATTTCAAGCTTAAACAAAATAATTCTTTCCAAGGATCAGGACGCACTGGACTGACAAAATTTGTTTGGCCCTTCCAAAAATCTCGACAAAATTTGTCTCTGCCAAATTTTCAATTTGTCAAGCGTGGGCGCACTGAGACTCAGCAGAATATTTGTTAATCACAAGTGTCAATCACACGGAAATAAACACCATAGCTTGCGCGCTGTGCGCGGGAAAGGTTACATGAGATCTCAGGAGTCATGGGCTTATGGTGATCTTTACTGCAGAGTTTATCTCGGCACTTTATAAGAGTGCTCTGGTAGTCTTCGCATCAAGAACTGCCACGTAATCCGACATACTCTGTAAACACTGGACCTGAATCCTCTTCCTCGTCACCATACTCGTCGTCTAGCTCAGCTACATTATTTTCTTTGTGTTCTTCACGGCCGTGTTCCTCATCTGAATGCTCCGATCCGTCCTCTGATGATCCGTCTTCACACACACTGTCAATATCAGGCCTAACTGAATTTATGAGGACACTTCCTAGTGCAGGAAATTTACACTGGCATGTCGTAAATTCGAGCCACGGACAGCAATCGGCCAGGGGATCTTCCGCTGAAGAACTTTCCAACTCTTCCATCGATTTTGGTTGAGGCAATCTTGTGGGGGCGCTTGTGGAGGACACAATGTCGAAATCGACAATAAATGAAATTTTTCTTCCAGTAGATTCCTATTGAAGAGTCGGGAGAACAAGCAAATTATTATAGGTGCAATAACTTTTATTAAAAGCTCAGTGGTGAAACGATTGAAGAATATGTAGAACAAACGCAAGCGACATTACAGTAAGAATCGAACTGCAGCGGTACGGGTAAATGGCGAATAAATAATGTATAAGATAAAAGAAATATTATTACTTACCGTTAAATATTAAACAGGATGATTTCACATTCGGAGGTACTGGACTTCGAGCAGCCGACAGCTTCCCTTCAGACTCCGCCTTCCACACAACACAACAAATGCCTTGAACAGCAAGCTCGCTCGGAAAACTAACATGCCCAAGCACATATAAGATTTCCATACAAGGGAAACTTGTAATTGGTACAAATTTCTTGGTCCTCTCATCGATACAGTGAAGATAAACTAGCTTGTTTACTTCAAAGACCTTCAAAGGGACGGTCGGAGCGCTCGACAGTGCGTACTGCTTTCATTGTGTTTGAATCGAAATGTGAGATCACATGAGCACCGACCGGTGATAATATAGTTGGAAGCAATGCATCATAGGAATCGCCTTACTTCCTCCCTGGGTACGCAGTCCAGTATTTACAGCGTTCAGTTCCAGCACTCTACCCGGCTGAGACAAAATGTGGAAGGTTTTCTCATCAACAACAGTTGTTGAGTATCAATTTTCATTGTAACATTCACTCCATTTACTAACACTGTCACTTTGTAAGGGTTGTGGCCTCTACTTGAATTCACACAAAACAGCTCGCCATACACATCTCCCTCCTCCCCAGCATCCTCATCAAAAACATTAACAACATCCTCTAACTGGTGTAAGTTACCTGACCTCTGCTTGCCAGAATATCCCCTCTGATCACTTTTGTTCGGTTGCAGATCTTGCTTTTCACCTCTCGACTGATTTTTGCTGCGATTTGGACACCTGTCTTCAATGTGGCCTTTTTGTTTGCAATAGTAACAGTTCAGGTCCTTAAACCTGCATGTTTGTGCACTATGGTTCCCACCACACCGAAAACAAACCGATCTCCGCGGTATGCGACGGCCGTCCGTCCCTTCTGGCTGTACCGTTACCTTGTTCACCGACTCCGAAACCTTCGATTCCTGAAGCACTGTCATACTTTTCATTGTGACTTCCATGGCGGTTGCGATTTCATATGCCTTCTAAAAGGTCAATTTCTTTTCCTCAAGCAAACGATTAATCAAGCAGCCAAGTTAGACAACTACCCCATTCCCAAGATTGAAGATTTGTTTGCAACCATGGGGGGAGGTATGGAGTTCACAAAGCTGTATTTAAGCCAGGCGTACCAACAGTTGGAGCTGGATGAGGAATCAAAGAAGTACGCAGCCATCAACACCCACAAAGGCCTCTTTAGATACAATCGCCTCCCATATGGCATTGCATCAGCTCCTGGTATTTTCCAGCGCACGATTGAAAGTCTCCTTCAAGGAATTCCGCAAGTTGTTGTCCGTATTGATGATATTCTTGTCACTGGCAAGACAAGAGACAAACACCTGGAGAATCTAAAGGAAGTGTTGACTCGATTAGACAAGGCAGGCATCCGCCTTAAGCTGAAGAAGTGTGTATTCTTCCAAAACCAAATGATTTATTTGGGGCATCGCATAAACAGAGATAGTATAAAACCCATAGAAGGCAAAGTGAGAGCCATCCACGAGGCACCCGCATCAAGTAATGTCAAGGAACTTCAGGCCTTTCTGGGGATGTTGAACTATTACGCTTGTTATTTGTCGACTATTTTGGCCCCTTTGCATGAGCTGCTTGCCAAAGACTGCAAATGGACATCGGGTAAAAGACAGGTGGAAGCTTTTAACCGAGCTAAGGACATGTTCAATTCCTCAGATCTCTTAGTCCATCATGACCCCAGTAAAGAACTTGTGTTATCTTGTAATGCCTCGCCTTGCGGCCTTAGAGCAGTTCTTTCCCACATCATTGATGGGAAAGAAAGGCCCATCTCGTACGCCTCGAGGACCCTATCTCCTGCTGAACGAAATTATGCCCAACTGGATAAGGAGGGAGCTACAGTGATATCTGGACTCAAGAAGTTCCATCAGTATCTGTACGGACAGAAATTCAAGATTGTTACAGACGACAAGCCGCTTTTGGGTCTGTTTAAGGCAGATAAAGCTGTTCCAACCATGGCATCACCAAGAATTGAAAGATGGGCCCTACTTCTAACAGCCTATGACTATGAACTGGTCTACAAAGAGGGACAAAACCACGGTAACGCTGATGGCCTTAGTCGGCTACCTTTGCCGGATACCATAGCGAGGGTCCCCACTCTTTGGGAAACAATACTCTTAATGGACCGGTTGTAAACCTTGCTAATGGGTGCTGATCACATTGCGGATTGGACAGCCTCAGACCCAGTGTTACAGCAAGTCTTAAGACGAGTCCACCATTGCTGGGGAGATAAATGTCCGGATAAAAGCCTGGACTGCTTATTATTTGAGAAAAGACGAACTAAGCACACACAATGGATGTATTTTGTGGGGAAACCGTGTGGTCACTCCAGCAAGGGGCCAACATCAGCTTCTGGAGGACTTGCACAACACTCATCCAGGGATAGTCAGAATGAAAAGTCTGGCGCGTTGCTACCTATGGTGGGCGGCGTTGGATGATGACATTGAGGCTAAGGTCAAGTCGTGTGAAGTATGTCAGTTACATAGCGCAGCACCGGCCGCTGCTCCCCTTCATCCGTGGGAATGGCCTGAGAAGCCTTGGTCCCGCATACACATAGACCATACAGGGCCATTTATGGGACAATTATTTCTTATTGTGATTGATGCATATAGCAAGTGGATGGAGGTGTATCCAACATCCAGTATCAGTGCGACAGCTACCATAGAGCTGCTTAGAAGAGCTTTTGCCACTCATGGGTTGCCTGACATGTTAGTTTCAGACAATGGCACGGGATTCGCGAGTAAAGAATTTGGCAACTTTATGGCGAAAAATTGAATTTTACATGTGGAAACTGCCCCTAGACAACATTCGTCTAATGGTCTTGTTGAGAGATCAGTCCGTACTTTCAAAGATGGGATGAAAAAGTTGGAAGGATCGGAAGGTATAGTGCACACCAAACTCAGCAGATTCTTGTTGGCATATAGGTCAACGCCTCAGACAACAACTGGAGTTACACTAGCAGAGCTGCTGTTCAACCGCCACCTGCGAACCCGACTGGATCTTATTCGACCTGATGTAAGGCAGCACGTGGAAGGCCAACAATTATCCCAGAAACAGCAGCATGACAACACGAGGACAGCGCGACAGTTTGCTGAGGGGGACAAGGTTCTGGTTAAGAATTTTAGTCCGGGACCCAAATGGAAGAAGGCACACATTGAAAGCAGAACTGGCCCACTGTCATATACGATCAAGAGTGAAGATGGTGTGGTAACCCGTAGGCATGTCGATCACATTCTCAAACGACATGACGTACCCTCGAGGGAGGAGGACGACCTACTCGAATCAGCAGTGCACGCTGAGCAAAATCCGGTACCGCTCACGGCAGTAGAGGAACAAAAGGATGCATCCACAGAGCCCGTTTCCATTAGCATGGAGGAGTCAAACGCAAGATCCCTGGCAAGGAGGTCTTAGCGCACAAGAAGAACCCCAAGGTATTTCAAGGACTATGTAACTGTTTGAACGTGGATTAAAGTTGTGTTTAGTGATCATTATGAGATTGTCAAGTACAGACATTACGGAACAATCAGTTACCCTTGTAGGAACTGTGTTTTGTAAACTAGGTGCGGGGAAGATGTAGTGTATTGCGTGACGTCACGTGACATATGTCAGTGAATTGCAGAATTGCATAATCTATATTTTGTCGCCATGGTAACTGTCTCTTCAACAGAAGTAATTCTTACTGGTAAACGGCATTTTAAGAAAATATGCCCCCAGTCCCCCCCCCCCCCCTCCCTTCTTTCTCTAATAAATCCCCTCTACTAGGGAAGCGGGGGTTAAATAAAGCTTTTGCAGTAAGGACCCCTGTTTCCTTGAATAACCACCCTTGCATTCTCATGTTTCTAGAACAAGGGTACAATGACTTACAGGGTATAAATAGCACTAAATTAACTTATACAGGCTCTTTAAACAGATTGTCAAAAAGTATTCAAAATATCAAAAATGGTGTAGGTGGAAGGTGGAACTGGAGATCTGGAGATTAGTACATTGGAGACAAGATGAAATTAAAAAAGTGATTGTCCAAAAATAAGTTATAAAGTTTAACCTGAGATCATCCCTAGTCGTTGCACAATTTTGCTATACTATTTAAAATCGTTGCAATCTCCACTGTTAGGAAGCAGGACTCCCGGTGTAAAGTAATTTCATTGAATATTGAACATGTTTTCATTCCTGAATTAGTTTCTCAGATATGTTTTAAAGCTTGGAAAAATACAATCTCCCATAAGAAATGCATAATAAAAGAGACAAGTTACAGAATTTTACCAAAACTTTTATTGAGGTTAGCACTGGAACACTAGGTTGTAAGGGTGAGTGGGTGATGGTTTACAAACAGCTGAATGTCAAGGTCATGTCCAGCACAACTAAATATAAACAGGACTGTACGTGTAAACATACATGTAATTTTGAGAACACTCACCACCTGGGCAAGTGACTTGAAGAATGAACTCACCTTAATAACTGGCTTCCACTCACCCCATTCAACAACTTTAAATGTTACATGTATGCAATTGCTTGCATACATGTAACATGTTTGCAGTTGTTTCAGCTGAAAGTTAAGTCCAATCGCCTGAAACGGTTTCAGGGTTTCTACCCTGGGGATGGCAGAACTCCCACTCAAAAGTGACAGTGGTGCTCACTGGGTATATAAGAAAACCCTATAAGTTCCTAAGATTTTGTTTCATGGTATTGTTCCACATAAATTGTACCTATCAGAGGTACCAAAATAAAATAAATAAATAAATAACCTGACCTGTTAGTAGTAATTGACATATGCGATAACATACATTTAGTTACATTGCAAACTTTTTATTCTTTTGAAGGTGTTAGAAAGGACTGTCATAAGCCTTTACTTTACTTATACCCTGAAGAGTACCTCAAAAGGTACAAATTTGCATGTGGACCTTTCGAAAATGGACACCCCAACAGGTGCCAAAACTATGACTAACACCCCATCACTTTTATAATGAAATTCCCTGAGTTTTCCAGTTGTCATTTACACGACTATATATGCATTTCTTTTCATGATGTAAATGGTAGAAAACTGCCTGGACCAGTAAAATTTTAAAGCAAAATCAAATCCGGTACGTGTTCAACTAGATCATCATTTACAGTATGCATCTCGCCCTCTTTAAAGACCGCAGTTTTGAGGTCTTCGCTTCAATGTTTGTTCATTCACGACAACTATATGATGATATCTTCCCAACAACAGCGTTATATGGCTGTACATAAGGCCTCTGTTGAAATAGCTCTCCATCAGATCCACAGGGCAAATTGACGAGCACAATTTCATCACTCAGCTTTCTTCATCATCGCTTCACTGGACGCCAAGTTTTTCAAATGCAACACTCAGTCCCAGTACTTTGCGTCTACCTGCGTGCGCAGAACTTTTTATTTTGTTTGCAGCGTGCGGATTTTTTTTGTTTGTAGCGTGCGGATTTGTTTTGTTTGTAGCGTGCGGACTTTTTTGTTTGCAGCGTGCGGATTTATTTTGTTTGTAGCGTGCAGATTTTTTTTTTGTTTGTTTGTAGCGTGCGGACTTTTTTGTTTGCAGCGTGCGAATTTATTTTGTTTGCAGCGTGCGGATTTATTTTGTTTGTAGCGTGCAGATTTTTTTTTTGTTTGTTTGTAGCGTGCGGACTTTTTTGTTTGCAGCGTGCGAATTTATTTTGTTTGCAGCGTGCGGATTTATTTTGTTTGTAGCGTGCAGATTTTTTTTTGTTTGTTTGTTTGTAGCGTGCTGACTTTTTTGTTTGCAGCGTGCGGATTTATTTTGTTTGCAGCGTGCGATTTTTTTTTTTTTTTGTTTGTAGCATGCGGACTTTTTTATTTGCAGCGTGCGGAATTATTTTGTTCGCAGTGTGCGGATTTATTTAGTTTGCAGTGCATTTCTTTTTTTTGTTTTTTAAATGTGTAATTTCTTGTTATATGGAGTAATATTAGTAGCAAAGATGTGTCCCTTATGAGCTTCCGTAACATCGCTTCTGAAAAATTCGTGAATTGGAAACTTTTGGCACTAGGAAAAGGATTTTAAGAAAAAACTTGGAGGCATGCAACTGAGCCAGAAAGTGTCCAGTCGTGTTTTGAAATTTCCATACATTTGTCTATATTGCGAATCAGCCGTGAACTGCTACTAAAAATAATTCGCGGGAAAAAATACAGACAAATGTATGGAAATTTCAAAACACGACTGGACGCTTTCCGGCAAAGCTTCATCACTGCGATTTTTTTTTTTTTTTCTTAAAATTGTTTTCCTAGTACCAAAAGTTTCCAATTCATCAATTTTTCAGAAGCGACTTTTTTTATGAAAATTATTTGACATCGGATTTCCATACAAGCACTGTTATTTCAGACGTGTTTTCCTACTCTTCAAAATGGCGTCAAAGACCGTGATAAGGCCTATTGACACCTTGTCGTTATATGCAATAAGTGTTTCAGGTTAATTTCAGTCAAACCTTCATGCATCACGTTTTCTCAATACTGTGACTTATTTACTAATGTCGTCGTTGGAACTGTTTTGCTTAATCATCGGGGTTAAAGTCCGTTACAATTTTCGCCTGAAACTATTACCGACTATCGCTGACCACCGGAACATAAAGACATGCCATAAAAGTTCGTCATTTTGATTATTGAACCTTTCTTCTTTCACACTCATTGGGAGAGTATTGTTTCCGTATCAACCCAAAAATTATCCCACCTATTTTAGAAATACAAAACCGAAACTTCTGTGGAAATTTCCACCTTTTACTGACTGACGGTTAAGAGCAAGCGTTTATGAGCCGCTAGCTATTTTAAGCGTTTTTTTAATATTTTGAGCTACGTCGGAAAAAAAAAAAAAAGAAAAAGAAAAAAAAAAAAAAAAAAAACCTTTCGTGAAATGGCAAGCAGATGATTCTACTCACTTCCCCGGTGAAGTGGCTAAGCGTGGTTGCCTCGGCCTAATTCCCGTTCAGGACAACATATTTTTCTTTTCACGTTAGGCGTGTGTCGAAAGTCACGTATGAGAGTCTCAATGGGGGGGGGGGGGGGAGGGGGGGACAATTTTGAAGCTTGACAGTTACATTTTACCGATTTTGACGGTTGACGATTATAAAGGGGAAATTTCTTCCATGAGTTAAAGTTAATACGAACTTTTGCGTCAGTTTATATTAACAAATTAATAAATTGACGTCAGTTTTTTCATGCGTCTGTCCTGTTACGCCGAGTGGATCCGCAGACTACTTTGACAATGTTATAAAAATAGACGCATGAAAAACTGGCGTCAATTTGTTTTTTTGCTATAACAAGAAGCCAGAAGGGACAAAATGAAGTTAAAACGCGGATTAAAAATGCGAGCAACTTACATTTCAAAATCTGACGCGACCAAAATTATAAACTTGTCTCGCTCTCTTATTGGTTAATGGAAAAAGGGGGGACTTTCTATTAGCTGAAATGTGACAGATTGACGTTTGGATTTCTTTAAAATCTCGTTCGTTACGTCAGAATCAACATCGCATAAATTATGTATTTATCTGTCTGTTTGCTTATTTGACAATGAAAATTACCCAATGAGCGAGTGAGAATTTCTGCAGTTATTGTTAAATGTTGTCTGGAGGTTGAGTTTTGGTCAGAAACACGTTATTAATGTAGTTAATCATTAATATTTTGAAACTACGGCCCAGTTATTCAAAAGCCTGATTAAGGTAATCCTGGATTAACAGCAACTTTGGTTCGAGTTTAATTACACGACAATAAAGATTTTTCAAAAAGAGTTTTGTCCCACAGTTTTGACGTTGACTTTTCTTTACCACTAGCTTAAAATTAGAGTTGAAAAACAATTTTAACGACCAAGCAAGAAACCTCTGTTAACTTTTAATCGTGGATTAACTTTAATCGGCTTTCGAAAAAACCGGGCCCTGAAGTACTTCCAAACCGAAGATAGATGTGATGTCAGTTTGGACGATAATTAAGTGGAAAAGCCGCATCATAAAGTGAATATATTTGGGAACATAGAAAATGGTTAAAACGATTCTTTGAGAGCAAACTAAAAGTCCGGAAGGGATGAATAGTTGAGATAGTGATATTTGAAACACCTCAAAACCATTTGACGGCAAATAATAACTGGGTTTTTTTACGGTTGATGGTTACAGTTGGCTAAATTTTAGGTTGTTTGACGGCTGACAGTTAACCCCATTGAGACCCTCCTTTTACACAGTTACTGTGAAATGTACATTTATCCATTTATTTGAACTACAGCAACAAGACATAAATGTTATAAGTACAAATGAAACCAGATTTTATTTCTTTGTAACAAATCTTAATTACAAAATTTTTTACCTCTATATACGGGACGGGGCAGGGACGTTAGCTTAAATTTACATCAGTACTAAGTTTGTATACTGCCTTTTAATTTACCGAGTCTAACATGTCAAATGTGCTGACTTCTGAATAGCACAGCCCGTAAATTAATGTTATTTTCTAAAAATAAAATACGTTAAAGTCAAGTTTTGATTTACAATAATCAATATATTATTCCATAAATACAAAGAAACTTAGTTCGTCAAAACAATCCACATAATATTAACAGTATTCTTGGACAAAACCATGTTTAAAGCCGGTGTAGTTAAAAGCCTGAACTTTTGCAAAACACTTTTGATGCTATAAATTTTCAAATGTAATGCATCCTAAAACTGAAGCGATTGACAATCACATAAATCTATCACTTTACTTACAGCGGTTATCAATAACACGCGACCTACCGCCTTCAAAAGAGTAGGATAAAGTTGCTTTTTCGTGGACGTCAATGAAAGAAAAGCTGTTGAAATTATTTTGAACTCTGATAAAATTCCAAGATAACCCGGCTAACTTAGGTCGCGGCTTAAGACAATCAGTGGACTTCCAAATCTGTTTATAAGTGGTTTATTTTACGTAAATAAATAGTTTTCTAGTCTGAGATGCAAGCCTTCTTGTTACCGTCAGCAGTAGAAAATGTTTAGATATGACTGTTGGCACAATTGAAAATGGCTTAGAACCTGGTTTTGTTAAACACCGTCTAAACTGTCTTTTAATGACTGACCCTAAGAATTTTACCTCGCTAAGAGAAGGTAAACTTTATTTAAATTGATTTCCGAGCCAGATCAAGGGAAAATAAAAGGTATTTTGAATTAAACATTTTCATTTTCACTCCATGTAATAATTCGCACACTTGCACGCATCGCAGATTTTACAAAATAAACGTGTAGCGATTTAAAATGTTTTATAACAAAAATACAGCTTCACCAAAAAGACTTCTCTTATAGTTTTTTCTTAATTCAGTGTCAGTACGAGAATCTTCAAACGTTCAAGCTTTCAAACATGCACACGTGACATCACCTGTCACTCGTGTATTAAAGGCTGTTTCGCTGGGTTACAACCTTAAATGCCAGGAGTAACGCCTAATTCAAGATGATGGCCATTTTTATCTTCCAAAAATTAGCTGAATCACCGTTTCCTTTTGCAGGTCAGTTGTGAGTTCTTTTTTACTGTTATTCATTACTTTGAGCTTGATTGATTCTCTGGATATTTTGCCTACGATTTGGTGCATTAAAATCAGAAACTGGTTGTTATTGCTGATATCATTTCGAGCACCACAGGTTACCGCGTACAAGGCTGAGTTGCTCGAAGCATGATTAGCGCTAGCCATTGGTTAAGAGGTATTAAAACTTATAGGTTGTCATGGCATTTAACCCGGGTTAGCGCTAACCATGCTTCAAGCAACTGGGCCCAGGTCTTTAAAAATTGGTCACTGAATCGGGTACGTTCGAAATTCAAACAGCTCATAGTGCATTTTTAGAGCCAAACGGTAAAATGTCTTTGAGACTTTGCATTAATGCATTATTTGTTTTTTAGTTTTTAATTTTTTTTTATTTTTTTATTTGGGTAACCAGTCGTTTGTGGTTAATACGTTAATTAACTCGGCCGTCATGTTGAACTAGGCGTAACAAAAAATATTCCTCCATGCAGATAGAGAAGACGGTCTTTTTTCACGCTTAACCCAGGCCCCGCAGTCTTTCCAATCGTATCGGTTGTATCGAACCAGGGAGATCTTTCCAGTCTTGCTTCTTTTAACTATGGTACCGTTCCTCCTCAGTGATATTAATATGTGATACATCTCGGACTCAGCTGACGAGTTATTGAACAGGTAAACCCTCTTAGATGTACCTTGCGAGCAGAGGCCCTTCAATCTTCCTAGACTTATCTAGGAAGATCGAAGGGCAACTGCTCGCAGGGTAGCTTAGATGTAAAGAGGAACTTTCTCTCCAATTGATATCGGTTGCATGACGGCTGTAAAAGAACTTCTATGTACTGTAAAGCAAAGTTTCGCATTTTTATTTTGAAACCGGTTGTAAATAGACCATTTTAATACGGTATATTAAAATTCTAGCTTGGCTACGAGGTTCAGGGAATAAAACAAACAAAAAAATTAATTATTCATCTCTGAACCTCAAAACAAAACACTTTATTAAAACAGACAGTTGCAAGCTGGTTATATACCTACCCGCAAATAGCTGAAGCTAGTCGAGGCGGGTAGGTATGTCTATACGGACTGAATTAAGTAAAAATAAATTTGGTGTTTACAAATTGACTAAAATAAAAATTAGATAAGTAGTAAACAAACAAGTGACGCAAAAAGGATTCGCTAGCTTATAGAAATTAAAGGACTGTTAAAAATTTACAAGCTTTTCATTATTTGAAGAATTGAAGAAGGTATAAGGTAAGCATTTTCTTTCTTTAAAATGTTAATTAGTTTTTCATGTATTTGTTTTTTGAATAATTTCCTGTTGTCAGACTTTCTAATATTATCCGTTAAAGAATTGCATAGCCGTGCGCCAAATCAAGAAAATGAATTCTTTAGTTGATCAAGACGTGAAGACATGATTCAATGACATTTCTTTTTGCTTTTCTTTTGTTTTATCCCCCAAGCCTCGTAGCCAAACTAGAAATTTAATTTAATACATCAGAAATGGTCTATTAAAATAAGTGAGGGGCGGGGGAGAAGACTCCTCAAATTTTAGTATCAGATTCATCTGACAAAACTTGACGTCACATCCTGCAGCAGCCTCTCTCGGCGAAGTCGAATGATGGCGTCTGGATCGGGCATGATTTCTTCGGATTTTTGAGCCATCAGTATCAGGAATTGTGAACTGTGGATATGAAAGATGTTGTAAAGATATTGCTTCGACTTCGTGAGCAAGGGTTTTCCAAAGGAGTCATTTTTTCTATTGTTTTGACGGAAAATACGAGACAGCTAAGCGTCGTGTCATGGCGAGAATTTCACACTCTCAAAACGAGTGGCGTTCAGACTTTTGGCTCTTGTGGCTTCTGATCGTTCGAAAGCTGAAATTTCAATAGCCTACCCCGTGTGCAACATAATGGACGAGACATCGTCAGTCATAGTTTGCAGTGTTAACATCGGGAACCTAATTATCTCTCGACGTGAAGTGTTGGAAGCCTGTATCATTGAAGTTGTTCCAATTGTCTTCGTTGTAAGAGACTCTTAATCTTCCAGGTGAGTAAATGTAGTTGTCTTCATTTCCAGTTCTTTTCTGCCTACGTGAGTACCTTTACATGTGGGCTTTAGAGTATGAAGTCGGTGTTGTGCTTCGTAGTTCTTTAATAAAGACGCAAGTTACGTTCAATTAATAAATAGCTATAGTAATTCTCTTATCTGAAATGCATTTCATATCATGTTCTCCTGCCAGTTCAGGCTTGAGGAGGGGCTTGAGTTAGAAAATGTATCTGCGTGGCCTGGTTCATATTGCTAGTGTGAGACAGTTGTTAAAGTTATTGATGTCAAGCCATCTTAAACAATAAATTAAATAGCATTATTGCAAATGACATTATTTCTCAAGTATTGAAAGAAACAACCCCTTCACCCTTTACTTTATCTGCACTCTCACCAATTGGGTGCTCATGGGTTAAGGCTTTTTATACATTTTTGCACTATAATTATGCACCTGTGACATCAAATTGTGGTAAGAACAAACGGTATGCCACAAGCCACAGACAAGTGGCATGACTGATGTTCTTACTTTGTTGTGAAGTCCTCTTTGGGTTATCAAAGGACACATGGAAGACCAAATGGACTTTGAAAACTCTTTATGGCTGACAATGTCATTTGTACATCATATAACTATTTACCAGTCATTTCAGTTATGTTAGTTGGTGCCAAATATTTAAGGGTGGGGAATTATCTTTTTCTCTGTGTCCAAGGTTAGGAAGAGAACATAAAGTAGAAAAATATATATATTTACAAATTCCTGGAGGTTATCTGTCAGCAGAAATTGACCCATACATTAAGTTCAAATAACATTGTCTCCTTTGAACCAATGAAATTCAAAGTTCATTTTGACAAGGAATATTGAGTTCTGTTTAATTCAATGAAAAATCAAAAGTTCAATAACCACACAATCAGCTCAAAAACCACACATCAATTCAGTGACAGCTGACCAATGTAACAAAAATTATAGGTGATGTGTTTTCAATTTTCTCTCCTTCATGCTTGGCAAGGATGCAAATGAGAGGCGTGCTTGTAAATTTTTATATTAGTTCAATTCAAAGAAGGCTTAAAAATTCCATCACCAGACCAAACCAACAAACCTCCCACCCCTCCCACCCCCCCCCCCCCCCGCCCCGCCAAAAAGGGGAGGATTATATAAATGTATATATTTGTTAACCACCTGTGATAGCAGACCTCAAAATTAAGGAAATTTACTGGTGTGGGTGTTTTTAGTTCAATGGGTCTTGCAGGTAGGGAAAGGGAAGGAAGTGGACGAATATGTTTGCATTATATTAATAGGGTTTATAAGTTTTATTACCATAGTTTAGAATTTTCCTTACCTACATGAAATTTTTAGGGATTTAATGTTTTTAATTTTTCTTTTTAATTATTTTATTTTTAGGGATTTAAACAAAAACTCAAAAGGAAAGAGATCAGCAAATCCCCCCTTAAACGGCTAGAAAGGAAACAGACAGAAAACGGAAGAACGCAACAAGACTGGAAGAAACTGTGATGGCCGTACAGTTACTAGAAGACAAGGAGGAGCTTGTAAAAAGGGAAACAGGGATTGTGGCACTTGAGAGAAGAGTCAAGAGACAAGAAGAGTCAGTTAAAAAGTAAAGCGAACAAATTAAAAAAATAAATAAATAAATAAATAAATAAATAAAACAGTAATGGAGGCCCAGTGGGTGGCTGACCAGCTAAGGCATATGGCTGGTCAGCTTGACAGCTTGGCTGACTAAATTTTGGATCATAGGAATACGTCAATGTAATCAAACATGATGCTGTACACCAATGTGAAAATTATTGTCAGCAGACATTTATTAGACTTTGACACAGTAAATTATAATGAATCATATACACTGTAGCTAAGTGGCCATTGTAGTTACTTCCGGTCTTGTCGCATTCTTCATTTTGCTCTCTGTTTCCTTTCTTGCCGTCTCAGGGGGGTTGGCTGGTCTCTTTCTTTTTGAGTTTTTCTTTAAATCTCTAAAATAAAATATTTAAAACGAAAAATTGAAAACATTCGATCCCTAAAAATTTCATGTAGGTAAGGAAAATCCTAAACTATGGTAATGTAACTTATAAACCCTATTAATATAATGCAAACGTATTTGCTTGGAATTGGAATTTTATATAAACTTAGATACTATGTCTCTAAGAATACGCTTAAAGAACTACACTATACGCTCATATATGCGTATCGAAATTACTGGTCAATGAGCTGGGGTACTGCATGCCAAACAAAATTTAAAAAGATAAGAATAAGCCATATTACTGCCTTCACTGCATCTTCGTTGCACACAAAAGAGATAATGCAACATTTTACTCTATTCGAAATCCTTAAGCTAGAAAACATTTTTAAGTTGAAAAATTGGTTCCCTTGTGCATAAATTACAATACAATAAAAAAAAACGCCCCCTGCACTCCATGATCTTGTTTCCCTAGCTTCTGATATCCATAAATATAATACTAGATTTGCCACTAGTCAAAACCTGTACAGACCATTTTCTAGAACTAATTATGGTATAGCACGGTTTAGAGTAGTGGCATCACAAACCTGGGAAACAATTCCAATGGAAGTTAAGTATCTGCGCCACAATGTTTTTAAGAAGAAATACAAACTTTTTCTACTTGATAGCCAAACATTAATAACATTAAAAAAATTTAACGCATACTATATACTTATATATTTGCCGCAAACACTTTTTTCCTTACTGTTGTATTTTCATCTCCCAAACCTAATTTAATTAGCAGAGCTCTTCAACCAGTATTATAAATTCTACTTTCATCTATTTTATTTAATTGCACAGAGATATTTTACAATAACTCTCCAAATTCCGGCGCGCTGATTGGCTCATAGCTATTGTCTATAAAAGTACAGACAATAAAAATGACGTCAGATGTAACGCGCGCGCTTTTTTAACGAAAAAAAATTGCCAATTCCGCTCATACTTTTTCCATGTTATTGTAAAAAACAAATTGGCAGCAGTTTTCTATGGTCTATACTTTTATAGACCATAAAAAGACGTCAGAAAATGTCCAAAACTTGGCAGTGAAACCAATCGGCTGTGGCTCGTGGTTTGACTTGGGTTTTGAACATTGTTTGACGTCATTTTATTGTCTATGAGAGTATAGGCCATAGAAAACTGCTGTCGATTTGTTAAGTGGCCAACACGAAAGCCCTGCTCCTTTGACCACGTAGAAGGTAAAATCATTCAATTAAGTGCTCTTCACGTTTCATTGTTTCTTACTATAAAATATATTGTATTTCGTTGTAATAAGACAATAGTGTGAATAACATTGAATTTAATTCAATTGAATTGTCCACTTCCTTACCTTTTCCTACCTGCAGGACCCATTGAACTAAAAACACCCACACCAGTAAATTTTCTTTATTCTGAGGTCTGCTATCACCCAGGTGGCTAATAAACATATATACATTTATATAATCCCCCCTTTTTTGGCAGGGCGGGGGGGGGGGGGGGGGAGGCTGGGAGGTTTGTTGTTTTGGTGTGGTGATTTGCATCCTTGACAAGTATGAAGAAGAGAAAGTTGAAAACACATCACCTATAGTTTTTCTTACATAGGTCTACTGTCACTGAACTGATTTGTGTTTTTGAACTATTGCTATGGTTATTTGACTTTTTGATTTTCAATGAACCATAGGACTTCTAGATTTTTACAAATTTACCAACGGACCACTAATCTGCATCATTGACAAGAAGGAGGTGGAACTATGTCCAAGAAAAAGCTACATTATTGGGCAGCTGTTGCCAAATATGATTACAAAGACAAACAATGGATAAGTGGGCAACAGATTTTTAAATGCATGTAAGCCTGTTACCATTTGTAATACATGGATACTTATTAGTTTCACTTGTACTTTCTGCCTACTCTAAATATGGACCACGCTCCCGTAAACCGTCTCCCCTCCTCTCTCCTCTTATCTGTCCCATTGGAATAAAAAACTTTTCACCTATAGTTATTCTTACATTTAAGGTCAACTGTCACTGAACTGATGTGTGGTTTTTGAACTGATTGTGTGGTTATTGAACTTCAAAACAAGGTAAGAACATCAGTCATGCCACTTGTCTGTGGCTTGTGGCATACTGTTTGTGGCATACTGTTTGTTCTTACCACAATTTGATGTCACAGGTGCATAATTATAGTGCAAAAATGTATAAAAAGCCTTAACCCATGAGCACCCAATTGGTGAGAGTGCAGATAAAGTAAAGGGTGAAGGGGTTGTTTCTTTCAATACTTGAGAAATAATGTCATTCGCAATAATGCTATTTAATTTATTGTTTAAGATGGCTTGACATCAATAACTTTAACAACTGTCTCACACTAGCAATATGAACCAGGCCACGCAGATACATTTTCTAACTCAAGCCCCTCCTCAAGCCTGAACTGGCAGGACAACATGATATGAAATGCATTTCAGATAAGAGAATTACTATTAATAGCTATTTATTAATTGAACGTAACTTGCGTCTTTATTAAAGAACTACGAAGCACAACACCGACTTCATACTCTAAAGCCCACATGTAAAGGTACTCACGTAGGCAGAAAAGAACTGGAAATGAAGATAACTACATTTACTCACCTGGAAGATTACGAGTCTCTTACAACGAAGACAATTGGAACAACTTCAATGATACAGGCTTCCAACACTTCACGTCGAGAGATAATTAGGTTCCCGATGTTAACACTGCAAACTATGACTGACGATGTCTCGTCCATTATGTTGCACACGGGATAGGCTATTGAAATTTCAGCTTTCGAACGATCAGAAGCCACAAGAGCCAAAAGTCTGAACGCCACTCGTTTTGAGAGTGTGAAATTCTCGCCATGACGCGACGCTTAGCTGTCTCGTATTTTCCGTCAAAACAATAGAAAAAAATGACTCCTTTGGAAAACCCTTGCTCACGAAGTCGAAGCAATATCTTTACAACATCTTTCATATCCACAGTTCACAATTCCTGATACTGATGGCTCAAAAATCCGAAGAAATCATGCCTGACCTGGACGCCATCATTCGACTTCGCCGAGACAGGCTGCTGGGCACCAATTTTACAGGATGTGACGTCAACTTTTGTTGGATGATTCAGATACAAAAAAAGTGCCAGGCGCTATGGATTGTCCCCCCCCCCCCCTCCCCCGCCCCTGAATTAAGTATAACGTATGTTTTTTTTTTTTTTTTTTAATTTTTTTTTTTTGGTTAGCTTAAATTGGCAAATAAATCAATGAATACGTTTTGCCTGCGTTAGAGTAAGCATCCTGTAAATCAAGGGAACGCCATCATTATTTGTTCACATTTCTGCTCTCTCTCGCTCCCTACTTCTTGCAAACTAGAATAGATTGGGAAACAATGATATTCTTTAACCTGATACTAGGTTTAAGCAATTGCAAAAGGAAACTCTTTAAAATTAATTCTTCGTTAGTTTCAAACTATTCCGTTCAGTCTAATTACTCTTTCGACTTCACACCGGCCGCCCTGCCAGCCGGCTGATCATGATTCATCCCACGCAGGGCGGATACGGGAAGTTTGTTGTATAAACTTGAATCGACAACGGCGCCATGACAGAATAGAATATGGTTGTTGTATACCCCCTATGCAGTCGGACGTGCATTATTTCTTTCTTCTTTGTTGTTGTTGTTGTTGTTGTACATACATACATACATACATACATACATACATACATACATACATACATACATACATACATACATACTTTATTGTTACCTCCCCAATGGGGCTTTTCAGGAATAATTATTTAAATACTAAAGTTACTAATAACTACACAATCACAATTAATCAAATTTAAGAAAACATTCACAACATTCAGTGTAAACTTTATAATCGAGAAAAATACTAAAAATAAATGAAGTTCAGGAAGTATTTACAAAAATTGTCCAAAAGCTTATTCTTTAAGATACGTATAGTTTCTTTATGTTTGCATGTAGCGGACGTGCTAGACCGCACGGTTCGGCAATAGACAAGTTTACAAGATTACAAGAGCGTAAACTGAATTAATGTTTGCGTTTAATTATCAAAAATGTGCTTAACACGATTTATTTCAACAAGTTCAAAGCCATACACGAAGAGACTAATTTATTAAATATGGCAGTCATTAGATGTCAAGTGGGAATCTACGATATCTCCCAAGTCCTTCACTGATGTAACAGGCTTGATGGTTTTACCCAGAAAAGTCAGCTTCAGGTTTGTCATCCTTTGAAGCAATTGACGGGTGTTCCGGATAAAAAAAAAAAAAAAAGAAACCTCCCGGGAAGTTGAGCTTGAGCCAACATCGCAGTCGTGGTATCGATTAAGACCCGTGAGATATCCTCTGATGCAGACCTCTTATATTAGTTGTCTCTCGCGAAATCAACACGTCACGCTCATGTAAATGTTACATGTAAATGTTACAATAAATATTAAGCATGTGCTTCACATCCCATTCACTCCTTGCTGAAGCATGTAACTTGTTTCCTTTAAGTAAATCCGTAAACGTGTTGTATGGTTTATGTTTTGTGCATATATTCACTAGGTATGCATGCAACTATCACTTGTAAAACAAATCCCTGATCCCTGCGTGAGCACTAGTTTAGCCTTTTAATGATACTTCAGAAAACCGGATGGCGGATCGACGACATTTATTTGAGGAAATTTAAGAACAAAATCAATCCACTCAGAGTTTTACAGGTGTTGGCTCTAGGTAAATAGTTTTTCCTTTCCGGTATATGCCTGGTCAGTTGGCGGCATAAGGGCGCATTCTTCGAGACTCGTAATTCCGGAATAGGCCGAATACACGGAATGTACGGTGTTCATGTTCTTTCAAGACCTATTCTGGTTTTCGAAATTAACAGAATAGTATGCTGAAAACTGATAGCGGAATGAACGCAATACAGTAGGCTCAAAATAAGGGGAATTGTATTCCGTTTGGGAAGCTTTTCGTTTTAATGTGAAGACCTGGAATTGTATTCTTTTGGTAACTGATATTCTGTGTATTCTGTCATAACTGAACCCGAATAAAAATAGCCAGAATTGTTCTATTGGTACATGTATGCACCCAAGTCAGTTTTGGCAGAGAAAGCGAATTACTGGAAGGCTGCTACAAAAGGCTAATAAAAGAATGTCTGGTGTTAAATACTAATGTTACTAGCTTTAATATAACGCTTGTAAATATCAATGTGGGAGGAAAAACAGGAAATATTTTATTAAGCAGCTGGCACTACACAATCTTTATGAGTCGAGCTTGGGAGAATTCACTCGGTGAGGAGACCAGGGATCTGACGCAGTGGTGAGAGTACTCTTCTCCCACCAATGTGACCTGGGTTCTGAAATTCATGGATTCGCATTCTTACGTGGGTTGAACTTGTTCAGGTTGATTCTACTCCCTGCTCCAACAAACATAACTAGTACTGTAGGTGCTTCCGCTCAACATTTCGATGTGTAACTGGGTATGGCTTTGCTCTTCGTATCAGTTAGTAAGCATGGGTTTAGTTTTTTAAGGGATTGTACGGATAAAATAAAATAAATCAACCACTTTATTTAAGGACGGTGCCTATTAACACCAAAGTATTCTTGCACGGTTTATGACTATGCGGGAAAAGCAGATTTTAGTATTAGCTATGGAAATCCAAAAAGAAAATTTGGGGTTACCACGCATTTTTTAGAGATAATTAAGCAACAATTTTCTAAAAAACACTAGTATACAAGGCAATATATGGTATCTTTTTTTTTTTTTTTTTTTAAGCTTTATTATCTCTGAAAAATGCATGGTTAACCCCACTTTCCTTTTTGGATACCAAAAGCACTTGCTAAGTTCTGCTTTCCCCGGATAGATTTAAACCACGCAAAAATATCCACCACACATGGGAAATCTGAATATCACGAGATGCGCATAACGTATGCGTAGTAGCAATAGTTGTAGCTCAGAGCACTAATTGGGGACACTTTCCTGGTCGAATTGGAATTTAGAAGTATTGGTTTTTGAGGAGAGGACGAAAACCAACAACAAACCAACATGTTTTGACTGCTTTTCGAAAGAGAGAAAGAGACGTGTTCTTTCCTACGTATCCGCGAGAAATGTGTAAATTTTATACCCGAAAAGCCGTGCATGCCTTCATTATCTATAACAAGAAGAAGAATGAAAATAGGCTCATTAGGTTACGCGCTTCCCAGGAATTTGTTGAGTCTTATCGTTCACAGTTTATGTCTTTTACGTAATAACCTTTTTTTAATCGAGTGTATACATTAGATATGATAAAATGATCAAAATGTACGGACATAAATGATATAGGCAAGACTTGAAAACGGGTCGGAGAAATAACGTATTTGTCATAAAATTTGACTACGAAATTACCTCACATGAAAATAAACAATTCATCACTTTTAAAGGTCGACGTCGTGACAAGGGTATTAAAAAGTAGAGAACTGAGTCCGTAGTCCGTCATACTTTTCAGGTAAAGTACTGATTTAATGTTTATTTTAAAATTTAACATATTTAGTATATCAATGAAATCTCTTTTGATGGTACTATTCAGGAATAGATTAAAGCTCATCCTGTATGAACATCCTTTTGGTTTTTTATCAGTTGTTATTTATGCTGAAAGTTAAGGTTCAAAATAACCAAACAAACAAACAAATTGATAAAATACCGGATAAGCAACTAAGAGGGTAAGAGAATTAAACAAAGAAAGCTTGTTATCCTGGAGCTAGCGAGCCACGTACTGCCCTGTGGATCACGTTCTTGATCCTAGTTCTTAAAATGAAGGCATCTGTCAACAAGCTGCATTTACACAATAATATGCACCTTCAGTGAGATCATTCTTTTCTAAACAAGGGTTCTAGAAGTGTTGAAGAAGGTGAAATCCTGTGACAATAACTCGTTGTCAGTAGATTTCTGGGTGGGGAACTTTGCGGAAGTAATATGAACCCGTTTTAACTTATACGAACCGACCTTTGTAAACTGAGATTTTGTGTGTGCCTATTTAACATAAGAGCCGAACTGATCTATTCAGTTGAAGGTCCTGAGTACAAGTGGACGAAATAAATGGATTTAAAACACATCTCTGCAGTAAGTAAAGCTAGACAGCTTAACTGTTATATTTTAAAAAATCAAGGCTTACAATTTGGGTTGGTTATATTGGGAGTTATGATTTTTTTGGTGTTTCGCAGGACCTAGTAAAGGTTTTGCAAGGTGAAAAAATATTTGGTTTCACAAATTAAAGTAGGCGCGTCTTAAACTAGGAAGTCTTCATAAAAAGCTTGCTAAGAGCTTTCTTAAAAATTTAGGAGGTGCTTACAATTAGCACAATAATTAGAGCGTGGGAGGTCTATATATGGGATTTATCTCCTACAATTATATCTTTGGTGATTCTCAAGACCAAGACATAATAGAAAGAGGAAAATTTAGAACCTTCCTATAGGGTATATCCTAACTTCTGATTCATGAACGATACCTTATAACAAGCCGAACTGAAGAGTCTCCCAAGCTCACTTGTCGTCAGTTACTTGGCAGTTGTCGATCGATTCGCAAAGCTTAGCCAATCTGGGATTGTTTTGTAATAATTTATAAATATCATCAATGAAGATTTTATTTCGATCGAATTGTTCATCGCGATCATTGGCAAAATCGATAACTAACGAAGGATTTGTTTTTGTTCAAGCTGCGCCGCGATATTCCTTCTATAAATTTGATTCATTAATTGACTTGTTTTCAAATTTCGCTTCGAATGACTGGAAAAAGACATTTTGTTCTTGGCATGGAGAGTAGCAACTGCATAAGTTACGTACGTAACTGCGATGGTCGTTCACTTATTCAAACAATACTTAGGATACATATTGGTGAATCTAGCCACAGGCTTTTATATGGAAATTTTTACAGGCTGTCCTCACTTTTTGCACTGAAATGTTTTTCATTCTTTGCAATGTACCAGTAGAAACACAATCTTGAGAGAGGTATCAGTATTCCTTGGGATGTGTTTATTTTTATTAGGATCGAAGGCAAACTCGCAAAACATTTCATGCTATGCAATATATCTCTTCGTTTTTATTTCCCTTTTTAAAGTCCTCTGCGCCAGCCAACGGGGCCGATTAAGTGAGTCAATTATGCATACTCTTTGATCGCCTACGTGATTTAGGTAAGTGCAAGTACATAACTCAATTGTTATGTATATACATATCAATAACGAAACAATCTGCCTATCACTTGCGTTCAAATGATGGAATTCTACTAGACTTCCCTCGTGGGAAAATGTTGCGATTATTTGGTGATAGTGTTTTGCCGCCTCGGCTCCCGCGCTGTGGAATGCTTTACCTCTTGCGATACGGAAATCTAGATCACTGCAGCATTTTAAATCCTCGCTGAAAACTTATCTTTTTAAATTAGCTTTTGATGCCTTAAACACCGAAAAGGCGTCTGTCAGCGGTCATTTACACGGAAATATATACCTTCCGAGTGAGCACGAGTCATGATTTTTACTTTATCGATTTTTAGGTGTATTAAGAAGAAGTTGTATTCTTGACAATAATTCGTGACACGTAGCTGTAGAGAATCTGCCGAAATCATTTTTAACATACCGACCCGGAGACCTTTATAAAAACGTTTCATGTACGTACCTAGTTAACATGGGAAAAGCCGAATTGATCTATTCAGTTGAGGTTGCTGAGGACAAGTGCACGAACTAAATGGATTTAAAACACATCTCTGCAGTAACTAAAGCTGGACAGCTTAACTGTTAGATTTTAAAGAATCAAGGCTTACAAATTGCGTTGGTGATATCGGGAATTTTCTATTTTTTGGTGTGTTGCAGGACCTATTAAGGTTAAGGTTTTGAAAGTAAAAAAATATCAGCTTTCACCTTCTAAAAAAAAAAAAAAAGAAAAATTAAGGCATGTCTTAAAATCGAAGGTCTTCGTGAAAAACCTGTTAAGCTTCTTAACTAGGAGGTGTTTACTTTTCTGTTGCACAATAATTAGAGCATAAGAGGTCTATATATATACGAATGGAATTTGCTGGGCCAAGCAAGATTTGCCAGGCCAAGCAAAGATTGTTTTGTAAAGGGAACTCTTATGAATAATAATCTATAAATATCATGAATGAAGCGGTTTTATTTTCTTCGAATTGTTCATAGCAATCATTGGCAAAAACGATAACTAACGAATGATTTGTTTTAATTTGTTCAAGCTGTGCCGCGATATTCCTTCTATAAATTTGATTCATTATAATTGACTTGTTTTCAAATTTCGCTTCAAATTACTGGAAATTGACATTTTTTCCTTGGGAAGGAGCGGAGCAAAGCCTTAAACAGTTTACCTTTGCTCAGTGGAGAAGATTGTGGCAATCTCCCCACATTGATCACCTCGTTGCAAATCGGTATGAAAACACATAGACAGTCAAATTTCTCTCTGGCAGAAGCAAGACAGGTCTTATTACCAGTTGGTGAGTCAAATTTTGACCTCCTAAGTTTGGGAGATAACTAAAGACACGTCCTGAGATAGGAAGTTTTGTGAATAGTTGTTACGTGTCTAAAAATTTGGGACGTCCGGCCTTGGTCTGAAAAATTATGAGCCTGATGTCTTAACATTGGAGACATGTCTTATAATATACGGGGTTTTGAAAATACAAGCGATCTCGTAAAATAATCATAGATCTTAGAAGGCTGGTATGGCTTGGAATGCTTCCTAAATTCTGACAATGGGTAGTGAAAATTACATTTTTTCGCCTGAAAATTGGAAAGCAGTTTTAATATGCGCACTGCATTGAGCTCCTCTCCCTACCGGTCATGATGATTTCAAGGCCAGTCACGTCTCGTTTCTGCCAATCAAATAACATTGAAATAAATACAACCCTTGACTTAAACTAGTTGAAAACGATGCTTATTTATGGCGAGTAGCAGGACCAAACCGGATCGCTGCAAATCATTTTTTTTCTTTCACCCGCAGTTTAAATGTACGAATTTCATAGTCACTTTCATCGCATCACCGCTACAGGTATAGAACGAATTCACAAAATTGTAAAGCATGGCACCAGTATCGCAGAGGTCATCAGGGTTCGAATCTCCGGCGTTCAAGTCGGCAGTTGTTCAGGCTCTCTTTTCGAAAATGCATAAGTAAAAGGTACCTACATAACTGCGATGGTCGTTCACTTATTCAAACAATACTTAGGATACATATTGGTGAATTTAACCACAGGCCTTAACATGCACTGGAAAGTTTTGGTTCTTCGCAATGTACTAGTGGAAACACGATCTTGAGAGAGGTATCAGTATTCCTTGGGATATGTTTTTTTTTTTTAGAATCGAAGGCAAATCGCAAAAATGGCAACGACAAATTTCAGGTTTTGGAAAACATTTTGTGCTATGCAGTATTTTTCGTTAATTTTATTTCCCGTTTTAAAAGTCAACAAGGCGGAAAGAGCTGAAGCATAGATCGCCTACGTGATTTAGGTAAGTGCCGTGTGATATACATAACTCAAGTGTTTACACGCAATAAGGAAACAATCTGCCTATCACTTACGCTCAAATGATGGAATTTTACTAGACTTCCCTCGTGGAAAAATCATGGCAATTATTTGGTAATAAGTGTATGTTTTGCCGCCGCGGCTCTCGCCACTGTGGAATGCTTTACCTCTTGCGATACGGAAATCTAGATCACTGTAGCATTTTAATCCTCACTGGAAACTTATCTTTTTAAGTTAGCTTTTCTTGCCTTGTACCGTATGTAGTGGATTATATACCGCCCTGGGCGCTTATTATTTTCCCAACATTTTGGAGAAGCGAGGACAATTTTAGAGAATAACAAAGTGTAACAAGACAAAACACTGATTGCAGACGCTAACATGAGCAAGCCATAAACTACATAAAAGTATACTGCCTACATTTTCTAAAACCAATGTTGGAACAACTGACGCCCGTCTTATACTTCACGCTGGCTGAGTACAGAATTTTTTTTTTTTCTTCTTTTTTAATGGACTTTCAGGGTGGGCGCTTATTAACTTATTGGGCTTGCAGGATGGGCACTTGTACGACGAGGGCGGTTAATCGGATAAATGCGGTATCTTACTTTATTGTACTTTAATGCTGTGATGCGTCTTTGATCATTTTAAGTTAAAAGGCGCAATATGATGTTAATTGTTATTAGTATATACCACTTAAGTGAATAGTAATTTTCGGGCGCGCTGATTGGCTAGCTCGGAGGTGATTTAAGCCAAGTGCAATTCACCTCCAAGCAGCCGAAGGCCAGGAAATAAGATGGCTCCCCGTTATCCACGGTTCCTTAAGAGGAAATTATTTCGATAGACGAGGTAGGTGTTAAGAGAAAAAATCAACCTCGTATTTTAAGGCGAAAAATGAAAATACAATCCCTTGTTTACGAAAACTGCCCTGCACTAAAATTACAATGAAAACAATGAAACATCTAATATTTTTTAGCATGGTTTTAATAACAAGACGAACTTTACCGAAAAATTGAAGGAATGACACCGTGGGAACTAGACAATCGTCTCCAAAGGTTTTATTTGTCTGCAGGAAAGCGAGACGGAACTTTCTACAAAAACAAATCGCTTAGCGCGAGGCGCGCGAGATCTTAAAATTTCATACCATTTGTCGGTATCTTGTCAGAAGTAAAATATATTTTTTTGGTCCACTAGTTATTCAGCTTGTGTGGTATATACTAAATCAATTATTCACCTCAGTGTCGGTGAAAGTAATGGATATTTACCTCGCCGCTTCGAGGCTCGGTGATTAAATATCCGACACTTTTCACCTCTTTTACTTCGGTGAGGGTAAAAGGAGGAAAGAGTTTGCGGAATGGTATGTGGAATGGCGTGCGGAATGGCATAATTATGCGAAATACGATTTACGTGGGAAATAAATTAACTGAAGAGCGCGTCATGTGTTCGTGCCAATTTTATAAGAGCAGCAGCTTTTTTGATGCTGCGGACTCTTGCTAAATATTAACAACAATTCAAGGATTTGATCGTCTGATTGTTGATTTGGAAGAAGTGAGGGTAGAGAAAGCGATGAGAACTGTTTATAGTTTTCGCATTCAAGGAACTATGAGTAAATCCGTAGTAAATTAAATTTCATGTTCAGTTTACTCCATGCGACTTCGGTTGACAAAATCAACGTGGCAGCGTGAAGTCTTCTCAGGACAAAGATTGATCCTTTACCGAGAGCAAATAATAAACGTTTTTTCTTTTTTTTTAAACCCTCGGTAAAAGATCAATTCTCATACCCTGTATACTCGATGATTCATTTATCATGAGCGGGAAAATGAACAACAATTTGACCAAAATGCATTTGTGATAAGAATAGTTTCACAACCTTTCAAACAACCAGTGTCGATAATTAGACACCATACTTGTCATCTGCTTTTTTGCTTTAGGGCTTTTTCGCTTTTAAATCTCATTTTAGGTTGGGACGTCTGGCACTGAAAGACCTTAATTAAAGACGGATATGTTTAGTTCGATAACGCGTAACTGAACTATAGCTACCTGAATCGCCGTATTACAGTGTAAATAGCTAGGTAGCTAGCTAGCTAAGTCAGCAGCTCAACAGTGACTTGCGTACTCGTCGCTCGACGAAAATGTAAGGTGAGAAAAAGAAGAACATATTTTTCCCATGAGTTGTACAAATTGTAACCGTCAAAGAGTCTGATAAAATGACCGAGTTTAAATTTAAAATTTCTCACATAATAGTTTTGGCCTTGGACTGATGTTATTTCTCCAGTCTGGTGTTGCTTTTTGTCTAGGCTACTCGCTGCCACGTTCTTTTTGTCAACTAGATATTTAATTTATTCTTAGTTCCTTGAATGCGAAACTTCACCGATTTCTTCACTGTCACTTCCTAACCAGCGATCAGACATGTTCTATCCCAGGCGTATATTTTCTAATCCTCGATCTGTTGTTTGGTTCTTTAATAGTCCGCAACATCGAAAAAAACTGCTGCTCTTATAAAATTGGCGCGAAAACAGGATGCGCTCTTCAGTTAATTTATTCCCCGCGTAAATCGTCTTTCGCATAATTATGCCATTCCGCACGTCATTCCACATACCATTCCGCAAACTCATTCCGTCTTTTATCCTCACCGCTTCTACTTCCACTGAGGTGAATAATTGTTAATTAATTACGGGTAATTGCGGGAGATGTTGCTAACGATGAGATAATCTTGTTAACAGGTCCCTCAAAAAGAATTAAGAGTTGTTATTACTTAGGTCGATTTCAAAGATTCAAAGGCTGACCAAAAACAAACATTCAAACAAATTAAACACCACTGGATAAACATCTCGGCGAGAGGATTAAAGCTAATTGTTGATTTGTTTTGCTGGACAGCGGACAACTGGTGTGTGGATCACTCTTCTATTATTCTTAAACACCGAACAGGCTTCTATCAGGTGTCATTTACACAGAAATAATTACTTTCAGATGAGCACGAGTCATAATTTTTAAGTTAACGGTTTTTAGGTGAATTTTGAAGAAGGCGGTATCTTTGAATATAATTCGTGATACGTAGCTGTAGAGAATCTGCCGGAATCATTTTTAACATACCAACCAGGAGATCTTTTAGTAAAGACATTTCGTGTACGTGCGTAGTTAACATAAGAGCCGAATTGACCTATTCAGTTGAGGTTCCTGAGGACAAGTGATGAACTAAATGGATTTAAAAGTCATCTTTGCAGTAACTAAAGCTAGATAGCTTAACTGTTAAAAGAATCAAGGCTTGCAAATTACGTTGGTTATATTGGGAATTTTCGAGTTATTGGTGTGTTGCCGTACTTAAGGTTTTGCCAGGTGAAAAAAAAAATAAAAAAAAAAAAATCCGCTGACCTATAAAAAGAAAAAAAATTAAGGGTGGGAGGTCTTCGTAAAAAAACCTGTCGAGCTTCTTAAAGAATTAGGAGATGCTTTCCGTTATCACAATAATTAGAACATGAGAGGTCTATATAAGGATAGGATTTATCTCCTACAAATATATCTTTGGTGATTATCAGGGCTCAACATGCTTATATCTCAAGATATAACAAAAGGGGAAAATATAGAACCTTCCTAGAGTATCTCTTATGAACGATAACTTACTCATTTAATAAGTTAAGACCAGCGTAACTAGGAGACTCCTAAGTTTACTTGTCGTATGACAGTTATTGATTCGCAAGCTGAGCTTCGTTTTGTGCGTCATACTCTTATGAATAATTATTTACAAACACACACAAAATTAAAAAAAAAAAAAAAAAAAAACACGAATGAAGTTCAGTTTATTTCGTTCGAATTGTTCATCGCGTGATCAGTGGCAAAAACAATAAACGAAAGATTTGTTTTCATTCCACTGGATAAGCACCTAGGCGAGAAAATTAAAGCAAAAGTTGTTTTGATTTTCCTAGGACAGCGGACTACAAGTCTGTGGATCACTCCTCTCAGTATTCCTAATCACCGTAAAGGAGTCTGTCAGCTGTCATTCACACGGAAATCAGTACCTTAAGAGTGAGCACAAGTCAGGATTTTTTAGTTACCGGTTTTCAGATGTATTTTGAGGAAGGCGATATCTTCTGACAATACTGTTCGTACAATCATTCATGTCACGTAGCTACAGGTAATCTGAATCATTTTAAACATACCGACCCGGCGACCTTTATAAAAGCATTTCGTGTGCGTACCTATTTAACATTAGAGCCGTGCTATTCATTTGAGGTTCCTGAGGACAAGTGGATGAACTAAATGGATTTAAAACACATCTCCCCAGTAAGTAAAGCTGAAAAACTTAACTGTTAGATTTTACCGACGGAATCAAGGCTTATAGTTTGGGTTGGTTACTGGGAATTTACGATCTTTTGGTGTTTTGCAGGACCTATTAGGTTTTGCCGGGTGAAAAATATCTGCTTTCACCTTCTAAGAAACGAGAAAAATTAAGTAAAGGCAGATCTTAGACTAGAAGGTCTTCTTAAAAGAACCTGATAAGAGCTTTGTTGAAAATTTAGGAGGTGGTTACTGTCAGTACAATAACTAGAACATGAGAGGTCTATATACGAATAGCATTTATCTCCTAGAATTATAAATTGGGTGATTATCAAGGCTTAACATGCTTATATCTCAAGATATAACCGAACTTTTGTTATTTCTCGAGGAGGAAGATTTAGAACCTTTCTAGGGTATCTCCTAAGTTTTATTCATGAAAAATACCTTAAACATTTAATAAGTTTAGACAAGCGTAAGTAAAGGAGTGTCCTAAGTTTATTTGTTGCGTGGCAGTTATCGATCCGTAAACGTAAGGGAGTCTATAGCATATACATTCCAAAGGAAAATAAACACCTGGATAACCTTTTCATTGGATAACTTAAGCCTGGATTGGACCACTAACACGCGTTGAAGTATACAATATCCCTGCCTCTTACACAGTCGTTTTTAGTGGACTTGCATTACCTCCTCCCCAGAGAAGGAGGTAATACTTCAACTTCACTTGACAAAAAATAATAAAAAAAAGTACAAATGGTCGCTTCCTGCAAATAGAATTGGCCGTGAGCCGAGGAGGGCAGCAACAGAACTAGAGAGAAGGTTGTCATAACGGCTTCTCAAATTTGAACCAAATAAAAGAAAATAAAATGAAAGGTAGCCATTAAGATATTAACATAAACATGTAGAAAAGTAAGAAAGGTATAGATCGCTTATACAATACAAGGATAGACATTACAGAGCAAATGCAAGAACAGAGTCGGTGGCGCAATTTTAGCATAGATATAATAAAATAGTAACAAAATTAGCATTTGGAAATGTTGACGTATTAGTTTCTGAATAATAATGATAGGCGAATCAATGTAAACATCCTGAAACCAGAAAATTAAGAGAGAAAGATATTGTGGGTTACTATTTTAAGCGCCTACGGGGGATCTCAAGTGTAGTATTATTCAGAGAATTCCATAGATTTAGTCCTAATCTATTGACAGAATCCCGCATTTCGTTTGTTTTGGATGGTTTAACATAGTAATTACCAGCAGAAGAAAACCGCCCCGTGTTAAGCGAGTGAACTTAATTTGAAGCGCGGTAGAGATTTTTAAGGTTTGAAGGAACAGCCGGTCATGGGCAACATCAAGCATAAAGATCGAAACCGTCTCGAAATAAAGCACTGCACATTAATTGGCAAGTAATTAGAAGGAAAGAACGAAGGAAGAGTGTGATCTCTGTTAGGAAAATAATGCATCAAACGAAGGGGGCGCTTCTGCAAGAGTAGGATTTTACGCAAATTTAATTTTGCAGCCTGTCCTCAGGCGATTATGGCGTATGACAAGTACGGGGCAACCAGAGATCGATAAATAGTTAGTAAAGTACTCAGAGGGATAAAATGTCTCAGTCTCGTAATGATACCAATAGATTAGCGACATAATCAATGTGATATTTCCAAGTAAGGTTCTTATCAATCAATGTCCCCAAATATTTCAGGTAATCTTGTTGTTCCAGGTGAGCTACGCTTGTGGTATTGGAGTCAAATAAACTGATGTGCACTTGATAATTAACCCTTTCTTTGGTGGGGATGGAAGATAACATAGTTTGATTTCTAGGTGATTAATCCGCTTAATTTATTATCATGAAGCCAATCACTGACCTTTATCAGTTCCGTGTTAACAACTGTCTCTAGGGATTTTAGTACGAGTCCCCTGATACGAGTTTTAATACGAGTACCCTAAAACGACTGCGTGGGAGGCTAGCAATAACCTGACCCTGGAATATCTTTTTTTTTTTGTTGTTTTTTGACCTCCCTTAATTATCAGCGACCAGTTAGTCGCAAACTGGTAAGAACCTCCCGGGAAGTTTGATTTTAGATAAGACATGAAGACATTATCTCAGCAATAACTACTAGTTTTGAAGGTTAATTTAACTAGTTTGCTCTACGTTTGACCTTTCACAATTGTTTTCTTTTATTATTAATTATCACTGATAGTTTGCACTTGTAGTTTTCAAACCAGCTCGCGATCGTAGGACTGTTTCTTGTTTAAAAAAAGAAAAAAAAACTGCTACATTGTAAAATTCTCTTCTTTTTAAAAGGAGGTCCCCGTTCTGCTAGCCACTATAAGTACCTACGTCACCCTCCCACATCACTCTGTAGCTCTTGCTTATTGGACAGGCGTGTCATCCGCTGACTGTCTAGGCATCTTTTCCTGCGGGTTTTATTTTAAAGGCACGAGACTTTGCTACAAAGGCTTCCCGTTTCCTTCCCTTGCTGAGAGTTTATGGCAGGCAATTGCGGAAAGGGCTCAGCTGCTCGAAAGCCGATTAGCGCTAATCGGAGATTTAAAGATAATCGAGGTTTTCATTTCGCTCGATGAAATGTATTTTAAAGCTGATATTATTAAGCCAAAGGTAAAGAAAAGACTAAGTAAAAACTGATTGCCAAAAGTCTTTTGGAAAAATACTTATTGATAAGTAATTAAACTCAAATCAAACTTCACGTTAACCCACGATTAACTAAATTGAATAGCTGGGCCCAGCAGAACACTGAACATACGCCATAAAGTACTTTCATTATTTTCAGATTTTCAGATACTAGTTTATAGGTTATAATTAGCGCGCACTTGAAAAACAAAGACAACTTCAACAACATGCAAAAAGAAAACAACACAAAACCAATATAAAACAAAATTGAGGAATTTTATTCTCGTCGGATTCTCTGACCCCTTGAAATAAACGAGAAAGTGTCCAGAAGCATCATAATCTTAATGTCCCGAGAAATTTTTTTTTGCTAATCAAACAATTTTCGGAAGTTTACAGAGTTTATTTAGCCCTCATGCTTGAGTGAAATTTATTTCCTGTTTTCTCCGTAATTGGAATGTGATTTTTCTCTGACGATTTCGGCTGGACGCCACAAATTTTGTGAAGGAACCCCTTGGGCTCTTGGCATCCTGATTTGCTTCAGTATCTGATCAAAGAACGCTGAACAAAGAAAGATCTTGCAGTAGAAAGCAGTGACTGTCAGTGGGAGAAACAAAGCCTTCTCTACTTCCTTTTGCGGTCTAGTGGTTGTTTCCAATTGCTGTGCGAAAAAGATGAAACCCCCCCCCCCCCGGGGGGGGGGGGGGTACTCCAAAAAAAATTGGGTAGGGGTGTGCGGCCCGCTTCCCAAAACCCTTACCCTATTTATGACTAAAATCTGCGATTTTCCCTTCCCTATTTATGACTAAAATCTGCGATTTTTCCTACCCTATTTATGACCTGAAGTAGCTTCTTCTAAAAAAAATCGAACCCAGGACTAGAGTGCAAAAATCTATACCCTATTTATTATCAAAATGGCGGCAAAATGGCTAAAAGCGATACCCTATTTATGACCAAAACAGCCGAAAAACCATACCCTTTGGCGCGGCACATACCTATATAGCCCATATAAGGGAGTACCCCCCCCCCCCCCCCTCCCAGGAAAACTCCAAGCCGGGCCCAAAGCTAACGTCCTACATCTCAGGCGCAGTGGCTAGTCAAAACAGGCATTTTTTTAAGGCAATATCTGGTTTGGATAATTTTTAGGAGCATTGCATTAAAAGGAAAGAAAAATCTAAATAAAGAAAAGAGGTTACTAACTCATTTCGTTGCTGATTTCGCCCTACAACATAACTCTGTTATCTCGCAATGGTTGGAAAAGACTCATGTGGGTAAAACAATTTGATGTATACTGTATCATATCTTGATTGCTTATTTGTTGTTGTTGTTGTTGTTGTTTATTCGGTGACTGATCCCTTAAATTCGCCCTGTTGTCTTTCTGGCGGAATCATAATGAATTTAAGAGCAGAAGACTGAAGTTTTTCTGCACTTTTTGCAATGAACTACTCGAATGTGAGCTCTTAATAACGAAAAACAATATTCGCGTCCCTTTCCTGGCCTCGTTGTTAGAGTTTGGACTAAATCAGGGCTGATAATTCTCAGTTTCATGGTTTACGTTTTAAATCCGACAGATGAAAAGCTGCATATCCATTGTCCCGGGATTTGTCGAACGTAATTGATTAAGAGGTGGAAGGTTTCATGTAGGAGCTCAACACATGAAAAGTTCCGTATACCTAGCCCTATTCCCTATCCCTATTCAAATGAACTGGGAACTTCATTCGTTCTTTTTTAAATAGAAGGACAATTTGGCTTAAGCACCGACGCGACTGCAACTTTACCGTAAATATAGCAGATATTGAGTAAACGGATGAGGCGGACACTTTTTTGTCACTAGAAAATAAGTACATTAGTGCATCATGATATGCTTCATCCATTTTCGGTCGTTAAGCTGATAAGCCGACATGAGGTCATCAACAATCGGAAGCTGGATTGCGGTGTGCAGAAAACAGGTGAGATAGTGTATTTCTCAACTGAGTGCGGTTTACAATCGGCAGTACATGTTCGTTGATTAAGGTACCACACTCTCGTGTTTCAATTAATCCTTGGGTGGTAGACTTTCAAAGAAATTCACTTTGACCACACTTCTTCGAGTCTCGTGACAGTCCGAGTGACGTTAGTATTCGGTTCCATAGTTTCTAAGGAAGCCAGAATACCGGAAATCAATTCAAGAAAGTGTTTGAAGTGGCTTGGCGTTAAAACTACCGTCAGTTGCCCTTTTAACTTTGCCATGCTGCTGTTTCCGATTGCTGGGCCAAAGCAAATAATAAATTTTGGTCAGGAGGAAAGTTGTTTGTTATCGATTAGCTTCAGATGTGTTAAAAATCCTTGATCGTGCTATTAGGTCAAGTAACTGACTGCGCCGTCCGGCATGATATGTGTAGACTGTCATGGAAATACTACCGTTTGTTTCCGGGGTTTCCGGTCACTATAAACTGGCAAAATTCAAAGATATAACTTTTAATCATTCTACAGCAGAACATGTGAAAAACTTGTTATCTACTGTAAAACTTGCATGCGTAAAAAGCCCCCCCCCCCCCCCCACCCTAAATAGTGTGATAGCAAATAAACTGTTAAAATTGAAACGAAAAATATCGCCATATTTTTCATTTGACTCTGCAATTTGCGATTATGACTATTCAGAGCGCGAAAACTGGAGACGTGCCACGTATCTTCAGAAATCCCTCATCAGGCGGGCGAGAGTGCATAACAGACCGTAGGATTTTGCTTCCAGTGAAAGTTCTATAACGTTCTGTAAACTTTCTTAGAGCGCGGTTTAGATAGCTAGGCTAGCGCTGAGTTGCTGGCGGGATCAGCTGGGCGAAGGCAAGTCTGGGCTGTGAGTTGCCAGCACGAGCAGCGAAGCCGGGAGAGGCAAATTGAGCCTCTTATACTGTTAGGTCGGTTCTGCCGAAAATGTAAATTGCTTTGGGAAAATAGGTACCGCCAGCTACGGAGATTAGATTTTAGGAGAAAGTTTGTGCTTGTAAGAGTTCGACTCACAGATTCAGCGTTACGGTATTGAGTACTGATTGCTGTAATGTACAGTTGAACTCGAATTTGGGTGATGGAGAAGCGTTTCCAAGAATATCAAGAAGTCAATCCAGGATCGATAAATTGGCTGTTTTGAATGTCAACTCCTTGCGAATTCTACCGAATTCTACCTGAATTCATGAATCATTCATGGCGAGCAATCGAAAGCATTTAAAATGTTTATTTTCTTATTAATTAAGAGTCGAGTAATGTTAACACCTCTCTCCAACCATTGAGTCTCGGGTCAGTAATTCTAGTTTATTTACCTTTTCTCTTGCCAATAGCCGCAAAGTTATCAGCTTGTTAGTTTAAACGGTCCTTTAGCTGTTGACATAGCATGTCTACTGGTGGCATGTTGAAAGATAGTCGCTATTCTCTGCCACGCACGTAACTGAAATTGAAAATCGCTGCAAAGGTTGTGAACAAGCCCATTAACTTACAAAAATACCTTGCAGTAGCATCCTGGGTGATAACCTTAAAGGAGCTGCGAAGTAATCTGAGCCGAGGGCTTCATGTAGCGGAAATGAATATCCGTCAAAAAGGGATGTATTTAGCATTAGAACCGCAGTGATCTTCCCAGCCGACGTGGGAAACAAGAAGGCAGACTAAATGCATGCACAGGTTAATTTTTCGGTAAGTGAACATGACTTAAGTTTGCAAGGAAGCTTGTCACGGGCATGGGGATATTTCCGAAAACCCTTTTTTAATTATCTCCCTTGCAAGAAAGGTTTTCTGGCTCCACTGGGCGTGAACTTGCGCTAGTTGTAGTAATTTTTGTTAACTACACCTCACTCGCATGCGGTGTGCGTTAGATAAATTATCCTGGGGAACATCACGAGTGAAAAACTCCACCGAAGCACACTGGACCACTCACCAAATTGAACCGAAAAAAGACCTCTTTGATAAGTTTCGTAATTCTTTTATCAAATTTTATTTATTTATTTATTTATTTTTTTTATTTTTCCGGTTCAATTTGGCGAGCGGCGGAAAACAAATTTGAACAATGCTCGTACTCGTAACAAGAGGGAAAACGCTTTGCTCGCCGATTCTCGCAAATGCTTGCACCGGAAGACCATCTAATAATGTTCGTATTTGAAATGCTTTTTCAGTTCTAGTTAAGTTTATTGCATGAAAGCTGTCCAGTGTTTAGAAGACTTCTCTACTAAGTCCGCGGAGTAGGTTCACTATCATTTCGAAATTGTTCTTTACTTATTTGCAAATGCTCGGCAAAGACCACTTGGTGTTATTTGGAAAAAAAAAAGGACTACAGCACTGAGACAGTCTAGTGAAGAGTTCAACAGTTTCTGAAGCAATTTCTTCAGTATGTTCGACCGTCTTGATTGAAACACGCGCCTTAATCACGCGAAGCGTTGGAATTGTGTCAGATGCAACTGACGGGTTCAAGGCTCAGGCAGATAACTACAACCTTATTACCCCCCTTCAAGTTCAAGTTTTTCACAGCTCTATTCATGTACTCGTATTTTCGTGATAGCTTACTAATGTTCTACAAAGACTATTTCACAACCAATGATAAAATTCATACCGCGTACAATACACGATCAGCATCAAATCAGTACACATTACTTACAAACGGACAAATTATGGAGCAGTCGTATGGAACACTGCTTACCGGCTGTTCTAAAGGATCAAAATCATATAGAATTTTTAAAAAAAATCAATGAAATTGTATATTAGATCAGAAATAGTGATAAGTTATAAGCTTGGACAATCTTGTTAATTCGATGATAAGAATTCCATTCTTTCCTCGACGCCCACTACTGTGTAACAACTAATGACGGGGGATCTTTACAAAAGCTCAACAAGCTTCCTTAATTAAGATCTCCTTGCCTCTTAAAATAAATGAGTTTTGTTAAAACCTGATAATACATGATGTAAAGGATGCAAGGTAAAATAAATTATATATTACATATAAACACAAGTTTGTCGTCTTCACCGACGAAACCGGCAAAAGCGAGAACAACAACCACAATGATAAGTTCAACAGGCTCTGAAAAATTTCTTCAGAAGTTACCAAAGAATTAAAAATATATAAGGGTTTGACTGCCTTGATTGGAAAATGTGTTTTAAAAGCGTTTGAATCTTGTCAGCTGCAACTGACGGATTCTCTCGCCGAATGATGACAGCCTTACCCCCACTAGAGTTCGAATGCCATTTCTTTTGACAGCAGTATTAAAAAAAATGACGAAGAAATATTTCTGGAGATAAACAGCTTTTACGTTGCCTATCTCGCTGGCAGGCGATTAGCTCACATGATTACGGAACAGCGGCTATTACAGGCGACAGAAGCAACCTTTTCCAAGGAGCTCTTGTAATAAATTCATTCATTACAGTTCGTCAGAAGTCTTTTTCTCTTACACTTCTTAGAATGAAAGAGGTCAGCCCTTCCTACCCATTTTGCCTCCCTCCAACCTCCCTTTAGGAAGGCCTCATGCTAAGGTTACCCGATGGGCAACTTTTTCGAAAAAAAAAAACAAACAAATAAATAAACAAATTAAAGCTTTCCGAACACGGCACGAAATGCCGAGAGGAAACAATTCTAACAAAATTTCGCATGACATTTTTTTCTTTGACACATAAGACTAGTGCGCCCGTTTGTTATTAGCAAATGCATTTGTCGGTTAAAATTCGGACACGAGTAACAAAGATAGTCACTGAAACTTGTCACAGGAAATTTGCTCGAGCGGTCCATACATTCACGGTCTACTCAGGCTGCGAACGCAGACGTATTTCCGGCTGTCTGGTTTTGTTGAATCACTTTACAACTGTCACTGAATCTGAACGGATTCTGCACTTAACAAGTACACGTCCAACCGGAGGTGAATAGGGACCTTAAGATTAAGGGTTTCCTTTAAAAGCCGCAACCGTCGACCGACAGCAGTTTACCGTTCGGAGTTCGCCGTATGAACATAATTCGGGTTTAAGATTAAGGGTTACTTTTTACCCATACGCATCATGGCTTACTCTTAGGAAAACAAGATGGCGGCTGCGAGGAGGATAGTATTAAGATAGCTGTTGTTGTTTTAAATTTAATTCTTGTAATCTCGTAACTGAATCAAAAAATTCTCTCATTCATCGACACAACTCTTTAAAGACAGTAAGTTTGACGTTTAAACGTGGCTTTATAGTTTTAAAACCAGCGAAAAACTCTGCCGTCATTCATTTACCTCTAGACAGTGTCCTTGACGTTAAAACCTAAACCTCAAATGGGACGGCAGGATCGGAGTCACGTAATTTTTGGAGTTTTGTGGTTTGCGGGAAACTAAGAAAAGCCTCAATGTAATTGACCTGAAGTTTCACAAGCGCCGTTGTATCTTTCTATTCTCAGGCTGTGGTCATGTTTTTGTTGACGGCCTGTTTAGAGGTAAACCCTAAACCTCAGCCCTCATATTATCTTAGCTCCGCCTTCAGAGAAGAGGGTTTAGATTGCGCAAATGGAACTGCCCTTGGAGTACTTTGTACAGATTCTTCTGGAGAGCGCCAATGTACGTTAAAATGGGAAAGATTCACCAACACTGGTAAGTACACGCACATGACTGGTTAGTCCGACAAACTTGTGTGCTCGAAGTTGAGGACGGTGCCTCCTTAAAGAGATATTTTTGTACAGTTTATGACTATGCGGGAAAAGTAGATCTTACGAGGGTAATTGAGATCCAAAAAGGAAATTGCCAGCCAATCACAGAGCGCAGTTAAGTAAAACCAAAGAACCGGACTCAGCCTCTGAATTGAAAGCCACTCTAGTACGCACGTTATGTATAGTACCCCGTCCTGAGTAAATCTCACAAGGATGAAACGATTCGGAGAATATAATTGTCCAACCTTCGTTTTCAAACGATTATCGTATAATAGAAGCCTTGAAAGACTTGTGACTATGCGGAAGAAGTAGATCTTATATACGAGGGTTATTCAGAATTCCAAAAAGGAAATGGCTAGCCAATCACAGATCGCAGTTAAGTAAAACCAAAGCAAACTCCGTCCCTTAATTGAAAACTCCTCTTACTGCGCACGTAATGTACAGTACCCCGTCCTGCGATTATCTTACAAGGATAAACGATTCGGAAAATATAATTGCCCAACCTCCGTCTCCAAACGATTATGGTGTAATAGAAGTCTTGAAAGATGTTTTTTTATTACAATTAAATACTATTTCATTAAGGATTTCAGATAATGAATTTCAAAGGAAGGCGGGGATCAAAGTGTATTCAATATACTGACCCACGCAGCGGAATTAAGTACGCACTGAAAGCAGCAAAAGAAAACCAAGATTGGAAACTTGTGTTTGAGGTGAGTCTTTCCTTTCTACTTTACCGTTAAGTTCTAAAAAAACAAAAACAAAACAAAAAATCTGACGTTTTTTTAGCCTGGGTCCAGATTGACCGGGCCCTCCAAATTTAAGGGGTCTCTTAAGGAATGTTTTTTAACAATAGTCCATAGTCATTCTAGCAAAAGACCATTATTAAGGAACAATACGTTGAAAACATCTTAAATTAGGAAGGGGAGGGCTTCGCGCATTTGGCCCTTGGGCCCCGTGCATGGCTTTAAGGTCGAAAGTGACGGTAAACTTCGAGCCTTGGTTAAGCTAATGTCAATGTCACAGAGGACAGTGTGAGCTCATTCAGTGTTCAACTTTTTTGGTTATTCAAAACAAATCAGGTAAGATTTGCATGATCTGGTTACTTTTGAAAAGTTTGGGGCATATTGGCTGTCACTACGAGTCACCACTGACAGCTAATGTGAAATGCAGGAATCTGCACCACTTGGTTGCATCTGATTTCACAAATTGAGCGCTCATTTTTGGCTAATTCATGGATCAGTGATACAAACCTCTTCCAGACCCTATTGGGAACTTTTGGCCAAACGTTCTCGTAAAATATAAAACACAAAGGACGGTGTTTCATCAGATTTCCAGACATGGAGAAGTGGGTGGAAAAAAAAGTTTTAACCAACTTTTCGGTGCTTGGAAAAAAAGAGTCGTTGGAGTGTGTGATATATCTTCTCAAAAAATAAAATAATTCTTGGGGATCGAAATTTAAAGTAAGCGGAGCTCACCAATTTTATGATAGTTAAGATCACATTTCCAAACTTCCTTCATGGTAGTAATTAATAAGTTCGAGTGGATTAAATATTGCCAGTTAAAATACCCTCAGTTATCGAATTCACGGTAACATATCGTCTTATATATCACTTGACTGTGAAATTTCTATTTGTTTGATGGTTGACTAGTTAACACTTCGGTCACTAGAAGAGTACCTAGAAGAGCACTGATTTGTTCTACCGTTTCCTAAGTACGTTTAATAACATTTCCACTTGCATTCACAGCAACACCAATGCAGAAATACAAGTGACCAGGCTTTTGTGTTCATGCAGAAGCTTGTCAGGGACGACAAGAAACGACGATTCGTATACAAGCCCACTCTTGTTAACGAAACGATGTGTATTGGAGTAACCCGTTGCAATGAGAAATTATCTCTTATAGAGACAGATGATATTCACTCAGAAAGATCTTGTAGATTTAGAAGGTTGAAATCAAGGCAAGACACTTAAGGATTTTATCAGCCTGATTGGTTTGAATTCCCTTTCTATCTATTTTCTTAGAATAGTTGTGTTGTTCTTTCCTGTTAATGTACTTTACCACAACCAGGTCTTATCTCTGATTGGGACCATCTGGCCGCGTAAACATGTTTACAGCAAACTATAAAATAAAGCACTGCGTGATTTGAGTGATATTCGCAGCAAAGATGAAGAATAGAGTAGAATTAATGAAGAGTTGACATAGGGAAGGACCAGTTCCTTAAAGAATAAAGAAAAGCTAAAAAGAATCTTGGTGCCTCTTCTCTGCTTAGCCAAGCGATTTTTACACTATTTCTCAAATAATACTGCACTTAGCTTAGTCCACCTTTTAATTAGTTTTCTTTTAGCTGCGCGGTGTCTACTCGAATAGGCCTTATCGCGGTTTTCGACGCCATTTTGACGAGTAGGCAAACAGGTTTGAAATAACAGTCAGTTTGTATGGAAATCCGATGTCAAATAATTTTCATAAAACATCGCTTCTGAAAAATTCATGAATTCGAAACTTTTGGCACTAGGAAAAGGATTTTAAGAAAACAATTGGAGGATGTAGCTGTGCCAGAAAGCGTCCAGTCGTGTTTTGAAATTTCCATACATTTTTCTGTATAGCGAGTCAGCCGTGAACTGCTACTAAAAATAGTTCGCGGGAAAAAATACAGACACATGTACTCATGTTCAATTCAATCATGGCTTTGTACAATGAACTCTTGAATCCAATTTTACCGTTTTTTGCTTTCCTTTTTGCCATAAAACTGTCATAAATATCCTTTCGATCGGCCCCCACGTTCGTTCGCCATGATGTTTTTTTACTTCACAAACTGCAATCACCAGCTCCCGGGCGCAACTTCCGCGCAAACAGTAATCTGGCCCGCGGTAAATATTTTGTGTAACGCAATTGTAACGCAATATAAACTCAGCGGGTCTACGATCGAATTGAACTCGAATTGAACTCTTCTGGACCCTGTCTTTTTTGAGAGGCTTCTTTTATTTGTTCCACCGATGTGGCCGGCTCTTCCTTGTCCAGTAAATCTGTGGAATCTGCTGGTAAATTGGCTTAAAATGTTTAAAATGAATGATTACTTTTCGGAATACAACTTGCCCAACAGAACAAAATTTAATTTAATATAGTCTGCATTTTACCCCTGGTCTGCAGTGTTCAGTCTGCATTTTACCCCGAGTCTGCATTTTACCCCCAGTCTGCAGTCTGCAGTCTGCAGTCTGCATTTTACACTGACCGATTAACAAATTAATAAATTGCGTCAGTTTTTTCATGCGTCTGTCCTGTTACGCCGAGCGGATCCGCAGACTGGTTTGACAACGTTATAACAATAGACGCTGGAAAAACTGACGTCAATTTGTTTTTTTGCTATAAGAAGAAGCCAAAAGGGACAAAATGAAGTTAAAACGCGGATTAAAAATGCGAGAAACTTACATTTCAAAATCTGACGCGACCAAAATTATAAACTTGTCTCGCTCTCTTATTGGTTAATGGAAAAAGGGGAGACTTTCTATTAGCTTAAAAGTGACAGATTGACGTTTGGATTTCTTCAAAATCCCCGTTCTCGTTCGTTACGTCAGGATCAACATCGCATAAATTATATATTCATGTGTCTGTCTGCTTATTTGACAATGAAAATTACCCAATGAGCGCGTGAGAATTTCTGCAGTTATTGTAAAATGTTGTCTGGAGGTTAAGTCTTGGTCAGAAACACGTTATTAATGTAGTTAGTCATTAATATTTTGAAATCAGGGCCCAGTTGTTTAAAGCCCGATTTAGGTAATCCTGGATAAACAGCAACTTTGGTTCGAGTTTTAAAATTACACAACAATTCTTGGTTTTCACATGACGTCATAAAAAAACTGAAATTCATAACTAGACACAATTTTGGGTTTTTATTTTCATCACATGTAAGAAAAGTCTAAATTTTCACCGGCTTGCTTGTTTTCAGCAGGATAGCATTCCTTGTTTTTAAAATAGAGCAGTTTGAATTTTAGATTTTTGCGCCATGCGTGACAGAAGGATTACTGCTATAAACATGTCACTTACATGAAAACATCGATTCGCCTCGTGTTTTTTTAGGTCTGATCAGCTAACATGTAATAGAAGCGTTAACGTCAATATGTGAAAGTTCAGCAGAGAGAAGAAAGGCTTTGAAATAGCCAAGGTAAACTCCAGATGTTTTAGGTGGTTTCCGGCCGCCATGTTGGTGCCCATCAGACATGGCGTCCCATACTAAACTCTGTAATTTTCCGTGGTACATTTTCTCGAATAACTCGATTAGGAGATATCGCACAGCCCTGTGGCTTTCACACGTTGTTTATGTATCACTCTTCTACAACATATCAATTTCTTGACTTTATCTATTGAATTGTTGAGGAATTTAATTTTTTCACTTGCGTGACGATGTGTGAGAATAAAACCACTTATAAAGATTTTTCAAAAAGAGTTTTGTCCCACAGTTTTGACGGTGACTTTTCTTTACCACTACCTTAAAATTAGAGTTTAAAAACAAAAACAATTTAACGACCGAGCAGGATACTTCGGTTAACTGTAATCGTGGATTAACTTTAATCGGCTTTCGAACAACCGGGCCCTGAAGTACTTCCAAACCGAAGTTAGATGTGATGTCAGTTTGGACAATAATTAAGTTGAAAAGCCGGACCATAAAGTGAATATATTTGGGAACATAGAAACTGGTTAAAACGATTCTTTGAGAGCCAACTAGTCCAGAAGGGATGAATAGTTGAGATAGTGATATTTTAAACACCTGAAAACCGTTTGACGGCTAATAATAACTGGGTTTTTTTACGGTTGATGGTTACAGTTGGCTAAATTTTAGGCTGTTTGACGGCTGACAGTTAACCCCATTGAGACCCTCCTTTTACACAGTATTACTGTGAAATGTACATTTATCTATTTGTGCGAGCTACAGCAACAAGACACATTAATGACATAAAATAAGTACAAATTAAACCAGATTTTATTTCTTTGAAACAAATCTTAATTCCAAATTTTTTACCTCTAGATACGGGACGGGGCAGGGACGTTAGCTTAAATTTACATCTAAAGTACTAAGTTTGTATACCGCCTTTTCATTTATCGAGTCTGACATGTCAAATGTGCTGACTTCTGAATAGCACAGCCCGTACGTCAATGTTACTTTTTAAAAATAAAACACGTTAAAGTCAAGTTTTGATTTACAATAATCAATATATTACAGTCGAACCTGTATATAACGGCCACCCTCGGGACTTGAGGAACTGGCCGCTTAATACAGGTGGCCGCTTAATACAGGATCACTAAAAATACTCACTGGGCGTTGTCTAATGTCAATTTTAATGGTGTATCATACAAAAACATTTTATAGAAGGAAACAATAGGACAATCAACATTCTTTCAAGAGATCAATACTTTAAACAAAGTTCAGTGCCAACTTGTAACTTAATGGTATAATATACGTAACATTGTGTAAAAAAAAAAAAAAAGCACTGTGCAACAAATTGTCCTCTACTTTTGTACAGTGTACAGTACTGTATTTCTAACTCACTCACTTACGTGACTTGCAGTTCACAACAAAATACTCATTCCGTCATTTCATAGTTGTTACGATCGAAGTGGAGTTATAACGGTAATGTTGCTAATTAAAAGTAACAATATAGAGCTCTTTCATAATGGCAGGCATAATTAGTATTTTTTTATGTGCATGCAAATAAGCCTTCTTGACCTCGCTTTTGAGTGAAAATTCTTTTGTTCTTACACATGCTATCAAGGCCAGGAAGGCTAATTTAAATGCATACAAAAGAATAACAATTAAGCCCTCTATTTATGAAAGAGGTCTATATAATAAAATTCTTCAAGTTAAAATAGAAATAGGGTAAGAATTACAGCGACTTAAACAAGTGGGACACGTGCGTTTGGCGCCTCGGAATTTGAAACTTTTGTTTGTAGAGCAAGTCGTTGACTGTCGGCACTGCCAACGACAATTCCTGTTATCCATGGTACTGTGCATATGGCTTAGTTTCTATTCACGGTGAAGGTAAAAGGCGGAAAGAGTTTGCGGAATGGTATGTTGAATGGCTTGCGGAATGGCATAATTATGCGAAATACGATTTACGCGGGAAATAAATTAACTGAAAAGCGCGTCATGATTTCGCGCCAATTTAATAAGAGCAGCAGCTTTTTTGATGCTGCGGACTCTTGCTAAATATTAACAGCAATTCGAGGATTTGATCGTCTGATTGTTGATTTGGAAGAAGTGAGGGTAAAGAAAGCGATGAAAACTGTTTATAGTTTTCGCATTCAAGGAACTATGAGTAAACCCGTAGTAAATTAAATTTCATGTTCACTTTACTCCATGCGACTTCGGTTGACAAAAATAACGTGGCAGCGTGAAGTCTTCTCAGGAAGAAGATTGATCCTTTACCGAGGGCAAATAATAAACCTTTTTTTCTTTTTTTTTTTTTTAACCCTCGGTAAAAGATCAATTCTCATACCCTGTATGCTCGATGATTCATTTATCATGAGCGGGAAAATGAACAACAATTTGACCAAAATGCATTTGTGATAAGAATAGTTTCACAACCTTTCAAACAACCAGAGTCGATAATTAGACACCATACTTGTCATCTGCTTTTTTTGCTCTAGGGCTTTTTCGCTTTTAAATCTTATTTTAGGTTGGGACGTCTGGCACTGAAAGACCTTAATTAAAGACGGATTTTTAGTTCGATAACGCGTAACTGAACTATAGCCACCTGAATCGCCGTATTAAATAGCTAGGTAACTAGCTCAGCAGCTCAACAGTGACTTGCGTACTCGTCGCTCGACGAAAATGTAAGGTGAGAAAAAGTAGAACATATTTTTCCCATGAGTTGTACAAATTGTAACCGTCAAAGAGTCTGATAAAATGACCGAGTTTAAATTTAAAATTTCTCACATAATAGTTTTGGCCTTGGACTGATGTTATTTCTCCAGTCTGGTGTTGCTTTTTGTCTAGGCTACTCGCTGCCACGTGCTTTTTGTCAACTAGAAATTTAATTTATTCTTAGTTCCGTGAATGCGAAACTTCATCGATTTCTTCACTGTCACTTCCTAACCAGCGATCAGACATGTTCTATCCCAGGCGTATATTTTCTAATCCTCGATCTGTTGTTTGGTTGTTTAATAGTCCGCAACATCGAAAAAACTGCTGCTCTTATAAAATTGGCGCGAAAACAGGATGCGCTCTTCAGTTAATTTATTCCCCGCGTAAATCGTCTTTCGCATAATTATGCCATTCCGCAAGCCATTCCACATACCATTCCGCAAACTCTTTCCGCCTTTTACCCTCACCGCTCTATTCAAGGCCGGCCGCTTAATACAGGTAAAAATAACAAAGAAAGACAAACATGGGACTGCTACAGGGTGGCCGCGGCCGCTTAATAGAGGTGGCCGCCTAATACAGGTAACAAATACAGCGTTTGTATGCGAGAAAAATCGGGACTTTAAAAACTGGCCGCTTAATAGAGGGTGGCCGCTTAATACAGGGCCGTTATATACAAGTTCGACTGTATTCCATAAGTACAAAGAAACTCAGTTCGTCAAAACAATCCACGCTTAAGTTTTGATGTTTTGAGTTTCGCATAATACTAACAGTATTCTCGAATAAAACCATGTTTAAAGCCAGTGTAGTTGAAAGCCTGAACTTTTGCAAAACACTTTTGTTGCTATGAATTTCCAAATGTAATGCATCCTAAAACTGAAGCGATTGACAATCACATAAATCTATCACTTTACTCACAGCAGTTACCAATAACACGCGACCTGCCGCCTTCAAAAGAGTAGGATAGAGTTGCTTTTCCGTGGACGTCAATCAAAGAAAAGCTGTTGAAATATTTTGAACTCTGATAAAATTCCAAGGTAACCCGGCTAACTTAGGCCGCGGCTTAAGACAATCAGTGGACCTCCAAATCTGTTTATAAGCGGTTTGTTTTACGTAGATAAATAGTTTTGAATGTCTGAGATGCAAGCCTTCTTGTTACCGTCAGCAGCAGACAATGTTTAGATATGACTGTGGGCAAAATTGAAAATGGCTTAGAACCTGGTTTTGTTAAACACCGTCTAAACTGTCTTTTAAAAACTGACCCTAAGAATTTTACCTTACTGAGATAAGGTAAACTTAATTTAAATTGATTTCCGAGCCAGATCAAGGGAAAATAAAAGGTATTTTGAATTAAAAATATTTCACTTTCACTCCATGTGATAATTCGCTCACTTGCACGCATCGCTGATTTTACAAAATAAACGTGTAGCGATTTAAAATGTTTTATAACAAAAATACAGCTTCACCAAAAAGACTTCTATTATAGTATTTTCTTAATTCAGTGTCAGTACAAGAATCTTCAAACTTGCAAGCTTTCAAACATGCACACGTGACATCACCTGTCACTCGTGTATAAAAGGCTGTTTCGCTGGCTTACAACCTTAAATGCCAGGAGTAACGCCTAATTCAAGATTTTTATCTTCCATAAATTAGCTGAATCACCGTTTCCTTTTGCAGGTAAGTTGTTAGTTCTTTTTTATTTTATTTTTTTTATTATTCTGAGCTTGATTGATTCTTTGGATATTTTGCTTACGATTTGGTGTATTAAATCAGAAACTGGTTGTTATTGCTGGTATCATTCTAGCACCACACGTTACCGCGTTCTTTAAATATTGGTCACTGAATCAGGTTCTAAATTCAAAGAGCTCAGAGTGCATTTTTAGAGCCAAAGGGCAAAATGTCTTTGAAACTTTGAATTAATGCGCTATTTTTTTTTCTTGTAACCAGTTTGTGTAACCAGCTGTTTTCTCTTGTTTGTGGTTAATACGTTACTCCAGTCGGCCGTCATGTTGAACTAGCGTAACAAAAAATATTCCTCCATGCAGATTGAGAAGAAGGTCTTTCTTGACGTTTAACCCAGGCCGCGCAGTCTTTCCAATTGTATCGATTGTATCGAACCAAGGAGATCTTTCCAGTCTTGCTTCTTTTAACTATGGTACCGTTCCTCCTCAGTGATATTAATATGTGATACATCTCGGACTCAGCTGACGAGTTATTGGACAGGTAGACCCGCTTAGATGTACCTTGCGAGCAGAGGCCCTTCGATCTTCCTAGACTTATCTAGGAAGATCGAAGGGCATTGCTCGCTTGGTAGATTAGATGTAAAGAGGAACTTTCTCTCCAATGGATATCGGTTGCATGACGGCTGTAAAAGAACTTCTATGTACTGTAAACCAAAGTTTCGCATTTTCTTATTTTGAAACCGGTTGTGGATAGACTATTTCCGGTATATTAAAATGCTAGCTTGGCTACGAGGTTCAGGGAATAAAACAAAAGAAATTAATTATTCATCTCTGAACCTCAAAACAACACACTTTATTAAAACAGACAGTTACAAGCTGGTTATATACCTACCTGCAAATAGCTGAAACTAGTCGAAGCGGGTAGGTATGTCTATACGTACTAAACTTAATACAAATAAATTTGGTATTTACAAATTGACTAAAATAAAAATTAAATAAGTAGTAAACAAACAAGTGACGCAAAAGGGATTCGCTAGCTGATAGAAATTAAAGGATTGTTACAAAGTTACAAGCTTTTTCATTATTTCAAGAATTAAAGAAGGTGTAAGGTAAGCATTTTCTTTTTTTAAAATGTTGATTAGTATTTCATGTATTTGTTTTTTGAATAATATTCTGTTGTCAGACTTTCTAATATTATCCGATAAAGAATTCCATAGCCGTGCACCAAATCGAGAAAATGAATTCTTTAGTTGATCAAGGCGTGGAGACATGATTCTATGAAATTTCTTTTTGTTTTGCTTTTGTTTTATTCCCCCAAGCCTCGTAGCTAAGCTAGAACTTTAATATACCGGAAATGGTCTATTAAAATAAGTATAACGTATGTTTTTTTTTTTTTGGTTAGCTCAAATTGGTAATTGAATCAATGAATAAGTTTTGCCTGCGTTTGAGTAATCACCCTGTAAATCAAGGGAACGCCATCATTATTTGTTCACATTTCTGCTTTCTTACGCTCCCTAGTTCTTGCAAACTAGAATAGATTGGGAAAAAATGATATTCTTTAACTTAATACTTGGCTCAGTAAGAAATTGCGAAAGGAAACTCTTCAAAATTAATTCTTCGTTAGTTTCAAACTATTCAGCTCAGTCTAATTACTCTTTTGTCGTCACACCGGCCGCCCCGCCAGCCGGCTAATCATGATTCATCCCACGCAGGGTGGATACGGGAAGTTTGTTATATAAACTTGAATCGACAACGGCGCCATTACAGAATAGAATATGGTTGTTGTATACCCCCTATACAGTCGGGCGTGCATTCGTTCTTCCTTCTTTGTTTTTGTTGTTGTTGTTGATGTTGTTCTTTTATAGTAGCACTCAGAAAATTATAGAACAATCAGAAATCGGATGTTCGTTATTAATCTACAAATCGTACCCCTTTTACAGGGTTTCTTTTAAGTCTGTAAATTATGATTAGTATTTCATATTCAAATACACTAGCAATAAATATCTAACAAATTAACAAAATAAAAATTTTCTATGATTAAATTTTGGAGCTATAAAAAGTTTGTAAAATTCCGTTTGACAGCAGTTTTATAAACTGACCAGATTTTACAGATTAGTAGATATTTGACTGGCAATCACTGACGCTGGTGCAAGGCTGGAATGCCTTACGTTCGATATTAGATATCAGTTACAAGCAGAGTTTTGAACAGCTTGGCTAGTTTACATACCGTACATACTTTATTGTTACCTCTTCAACGGGCTTTTCAGGAATAATTATTTAAATACTAAAGTTACTAATAACTACACAATCAAAATTAATCAAATTTAAGAAAACATTCACAACATTCAGTCTAAACTGTATAATCGAGAAAAATACCAAAAATAAATAAAATTTAGGAAGTATTTACACAATTGTCCAAAAGCTTATTCTTTAAGATACGTATAGTTTCTGTATGTTTGCATGTAGCGGACGTGTTAGACCGCAAGGTTCAGCAATACACAAGTCTACACGATTACAAGAGCGTAAAATGAATTAATGTTCGCGTTTAATTATCAAAAATGTGCTTAACATGATTTATTTCAACAAGTTCAGAGCCATACACGAAGAGACTAATTTACTAAATATGGCAGTCATTAGATGTCAAGTGGGAACCTACGATGTCTCCCAAGTCCTTCACTGATGTAACAGGCTTGATGGTTTCACCCAGAAAAGTCAGCTTCAGGTTTGTCATCCTTTGAAGCAATTGACGGGTGTTCCGGATTAAAAAAAAAAAAAAAAAAAACCCGGGAAGTTGAACTTGAGCCAACATCGCAGTCGTGGTATCGATTAAGATCCGTGGGATATCCTCTGATGCAGACTTCTCATATTAGTTGTCTCTCGCGAAATTAACACGTCACGCTCATGTAAATGTTACATGTAAATGTTACAATGTTACGCATGTGCTGCATTTAACTTGTTTCCTTTATGAAATCCGTAAACGTGTTGTGTGGTTTATGTTTTGTGCATATATTCACCAGATATGCACGCAACTATCACTTGTAAAACAAATCCCCGATTCCTGCGTAAGCACTAGTTTAGCCTTTTAATGATACTTCAGAAAACCGGATGGCGGATTGACGGCATTTATTTGAGGAAATCTAAGAACAAAATCAATCCACTCAGAGTTTTACAGGTGTTGGCTCTAGGTAAATAGTTTTTCCTTTCCGGTTTATGCCTGGTCAGTTGGCGGCATAAGGGCGCATTCTTCGAGACTCGTGATTCCGGAATAGGCCAAATACACGGAATGCACGGTGTTCATGTTCTTTCACGGCCTATTCTGGTTTTCGAAATTAACAGAATTGTATGCTGAAAACTGATAGCGGAATGAACGGAATACAGTCCGCTCAAAATAAGGGGAATTGTATTCCGTTTGGGAAGCTTTTCGTTTGAATGGGAAGACCTGGAATTGTATTCTTTTGGTAACTGATGTTCTGTGTATTCTGTCATAACTGAACCCGAATAAAAATAGCCAGAATTGTTCCATTGGTACATGTATGCACCCAAGTCAGTTTTGGCAGAGAAAGCGAATTGCTGGAAGGCTGCTACAAAACAAAAGGCTAATAAGAGAATGTCTGGTGTTAAATACTAATTTTACTAGCTTTAATATAACGCTTGTAAATATCAATGTGGGAGGAAAAACAGGGAATATTGTATTAAGTAGCTGGCACTACACGATCTTTGTGAGTAGAGCTTGGGAGAATTCACTCGGTGAGGAGACCAGAGATCTGACGCAGTGGTGAGAGCACTCTTCTCCCACCAATGTGACCTGGGTTTAATTCATGGATTCGCATTCTTATGTGGGATGAACTTGTTCAGGTTGATTCTTCTCCTTGCTCCAACAAACATAACTAGTACTGTAGGTGCTTCCGCTCAACATTTTGATGTGTAACTGGGCATGGCTTTGCTCTTCGTATCAGTTAGTAAACATGGGTTTAGTTTTTTAAGGAATTGTACTGATAAAATAAAATAAATCAACCACTTTATTTAAGGACGGTGCCTATTAACACCAAAGCATTTTTGCAAGGTTTATGACTATGCGGAAAAAGCAGATCTTAGTATGGAAATCCAAAATGAACATTTGGGGTTACTACGCATTTTTTAGCCGGAGATAATTAAGCAACAATATTCTAAAAAAATTAAAATGCAAGGCAATATATGGTATCTTTTTTTTTTTTTAAATTGAAGATTTATTACCTCTGAAAAATGCATGGTTAACCCCAATTTCCTTTTTGGATACTAAAAGCACTTGCTAAGTTCTGCTTTCCCCGAATAGATTTAAACCGCACAAAAATATTCACCACACGTGGGAAACGCGAATATCACGAGATGCGCATAACGTATGCGCAGTAAAAATGGTAGTAGCTCAGAGCACTATTGGGGACACTTTCCTGATCGAATTGGAATTCAGAAGTATTGGTTTTTGTGGAGAGGGGAAAACCGGAGTACAGGGGAAAAACCTCTCGGAGAAAGGACGAGAACCAACAACAAACCAAGATGTTTTGACCGCTTTTCGAAAGAGAGAAAGAGACGTGTTCTTTCCTATGTGTCCGCGAGAAATGTGTAAATTTTATACCCGAAAAGCTGTGCATGCCTTTATTAACTGTAACAAAAATTAAAGAAGAATGTAGATAGGCTCATTAGGTTACGCGCTTCCCAGGAAAGTGTTGGGTCTTATCGTTCACAGTTTATGTCTTTTACGTAATAACGTTTTTTCAATCGAGTGTATACATTAGATATGATAAAATGATGAAAACGTACGGACATCAATGATATAGGCAAGACTTGAAAACGGGTCGGAGAAATAACGTATTTGTCATAAAATCTGACTACGAAATTACGTCACATGAAAATGAACAATTCATCACTTTTAAAGAACGTCGTGACAAGGGTATTAAAAAGTAAAGAACTGAGTCTGTAGTCCGTCATACTTTTCAGTGAAAGTACTGATTTAATGTTTATTTTAAAATTTAACATATTTAGTATATCAATCAAATCTCTTTTGATGGTACTATTCAGGAATAGATTAAAGCTCATCCCGACGGTATGAACATCCTTTCGGTTTTTTATCACTTATATTTCTTTTAAAAGTTAAGGTTCAAAATAACCAAACAAACAAAAAAATTAATAAAATACCGGATAAGCAACTAGGAGGGTAAGAGAATTAATCAAAGAAAGCTTGTTAACCTGGAGATAGCGAGCCACGTACTGCTCTGTGTATCACGTTCTTGATCCTAGTTTTTAAACTGAATGCATCTGTCAACAAGCTGCATTTACACAAAAATATGCACTTCAGTGTGAGCATTCTTTTCTAAACAAGGGTTGTAGATGTGATGAAGAAGGTGGAATCCTGCGACAATAACTTGTTGTCAGTAGATTTCTGGGTGGGGAACTTTGCGGAGGTAATATGAACCCGTTTTAACTGATACCACCCGACCTTTGTAAACTGAGATTTCATGTATGTGCCTATTTAACACAAGAGCCGAATTGGTCTATTCAGTTGATCGAGGATCCTGAGAACAAGTGGACGAACTAAATGGATTTAAAACACATCTCTGCAGTAAGTAAAGCTAGACAGCTTACCTGTTAGATTTTAAAGAATCAAGCTTACAATTTGGGTTGGTTATATTGGGAGTTATGATTTTTTTGGTGTTTCGCAGGACCTATTAAGGTTTTGCAGGGTGAAAAAAATATTTTGTTTCACAAATTAAAGCAGGCACGTCTTAGACTAGGAAGTCTTCGTAAAAAGCTTGCTAAGAGCTTTCTTAAAAATTTTGGAGGTGCTTACAGTTAGGACAATAATTAGAGCATGGGAGGTCTATATATGGGATTTATCTCCTTCAATTATTTCTTTGGTGATTCTCAAGACCAAGACATAATAGAAAGAGGAAAATTTAGAACCTTCCTATAGGGTATATCCTAACTTCTGATTCATGAACGATACCTTATAACAAGCCGAACTGAAGAGTCTCCCAAGCTCACTTGTCGTCAGTTACTTGGCAGTTGTCGATCGATTCGCAAAGCTTAGCCAATCTGGGATTGTTTTGTAATAATTTATAAATATCATCAATGAAGATTTTATTTCGATCGAATTGTTCATCGCGATCATTGGCAAAATCGATAACTAACGAAGGATTTGTTTTTGTTTAAGCTGCGCCGCGATATTCCTTCTATAAATTTGATTCATTAATTGACTTGTTTTCAAACTTCGCTTCGAATGACTGGAAAAAGACATTTTGTCCTTGGCAAGTAGAGTAGCAACTGCATAAGTTACGTACGTAACTGCGATGGTCGTTCACTAATTCAAACAATACTTAGGATACATATTGGTGAATCTAGCCACAGGCTTTTATATGGAAATTTTTACAGGCTGTCCTCACTTTTTGCACTGAAATGTTTTTCATTCTTTGCAATGTACCAGTAGAAACACAATCTTGAGAGAGGCATCAGTATTCCTTGGGATGTGTTTATTTTTATTAGGATCGAAGGCAAACTCGCAGAACATTTCATGCTATGCAATATATCTCTTCGTTTTTATTTCCCTTTTTAAAGTCCTTTGCGCCAGCCAACGGGGCCGATTAAGTGAGTCAGTTATGCATACTCTTTGATCGCCTACGTGATTTAGGTAAGTGCAAGTACATAACTCAATTGTTATGTATATACATATCAATAAGGAAACAATCTGCCTATCACTTGCGTTCAAATGATGGAATTCTACTAGACTTCCCTCGTTGGAAAATGTTGCGATTATTTGGTGATAGTGTTTTGCCGCCTCGGCTCCCGCGCTGTGGAATGCTTTACCTCTTGCGATACGGAAATCTAGATCACTGCAGCATTTTAAATCCTTGCTGAAAACTTATATTTTTAAATTAGCTTTTGATGCCTTAAACACCGAAAAGGCGTCTGTCAGCGGTCATTTACACGGAAATATATACCTTCCGAGTGAGCACGAGTCATGATTTTTACTTTACCGATTTTTAGGTGTATTTAGAAGAAGTTGTATTCTTGACAATAATTCGTGACACGTAGCTGTAGAGAATCTGCCGAAATCATTTTTAACATACCGACCCGGAGACCTTTATAAAAACGTTTCATGTACGTACCTAGTTAACATGGGAAAAGCCGAATTGATCTATTCAGTTGAGGTTGCTGAGGACAAGTGCACGAACTAAATGGATTTAAAACACATCTCTGCAGTAACTAAAGCTGGACAGCTTAACTGTTAGATTTTAAAGAATCAAGGCTTACAAATTGCGTTGGTGATATCGGGAATTTTCTATTTTTTGGTGTGTTGCAGGACCTATTAAGGTTAAGGTTTTGAAAGTAAAAAAATATCAGCTTTTACCTTCTAAAAAAAAAAAAAGAAAAATTAAGGCATATCTTAAAATCGAAGGTCTTCGTGAAAAACCTGTTGAGCTTCTTAACTAGGAGGTGTTTACTTTTCTGTTGCACAATAATTAGAGCATAAGAGGTCTATATACGAATGGGATTTGCTGGGCCAATCAAGATTTGCCAGGCCAAACAAAGATTGTTTTGTAAAGGGAACTCCTATGAATAATAATCTATAAATATCATGAATGAAGCGGTTTTATTTTCTTCGAATTGTTCATAGCAATCATTGGCAAAAACGATAACTAACGAATGATTTGTTTTAATTTGTTCAAGCTGTGCTGCAATATTCCTTCTATAAATTTGATTCATTATAATTGACTTGTTTTCAAATTTCGCTTCAAATTACTGGAAATTGACATTTTGTCCTTGGGAAGGAGCGGAGCAAAGCCTTAAACAGTTTACCTTTGCTCAGTGGAGAAGATTGTGGCAATCTCCCCACATTGATCACCTCGTTGCAAATCGGTATGAAAACACATAGACAGTCAAATTTCTCTCTGGCAGAAGCAAGACAGGTCTTATTACCAGTTGGTAAGTCAAATTTTGACCTCCTAAGTTTGGGAGAAAACTAAAGACACGTCCTGAGATAGGAAGTTTTGTGAATAGTTGTTACGTGTCTAAAAATTTGGGACGTCCGGCCTTGGTCTGAAAAATTATGAGCCTGATGTCTTAACATTGGAGACATATCTTATAATATACGGGGTTTTGAAAATACAAGCGATCTCGTAAAATAATCATAGTTCTTAGAAGGTTGGTATGGCTTGGAATGCTTCCTAAATTCTGACAATGGGTAGTGAAAATTACATTTTTTCGCCTGAAAATTGGAAAGCAGTTTTAATATGCGCACTGCATTGAGCTCCTCTCCTCTCCCTACCGGTCATGATGATTTCAAGCCCAGTCACGTCTCGTTTCTGCCAATCAAATAACATAGAAATAAATACAACTCTTGACTTAAACTAGTTGAAAACGATGCTTATTTATGGCGAGTAGCAGGACCAAACCGGATCGCTGCAAATCATTTTTTTATTTCACCCGCAGTTCAAATGTACGAATTTCATAGTCACTTTCATCGCATCACCGCTACAGGTATAGAACGAATTCACAAAATTGTAAAGCATGGCACCAGTATCGCAGAGGTCATCAGGGTTCGAATCTCCGGCGTTCAAGTCGGCAGTTATCCAGGCTCTCTTTTCGAAAATGCATAAGTAAAAGGTACCTACGTAACTGCGATGGTCGTTCACTTATTCAAACAATACTTAGGATACATATTGGTGAATTTAACCACCGGCCTTAACACGACTGGAAAGCTTTGTTTCTTCGCAATGTACTAGTGGAAACACGATCTTGAGAGAGGTATCAGTATTCCTTGGGATATGTTTTTTTTTTTTTTTTTTTTAGAATCAAAGGCAAATCGCAAAAATGGCAACAACAAATTTTAGGTTTTGGAAAACATTTTGTGCTATGCAGTATTTTTCGTTAATTTTATTTCCCGTTTTAAAAGTCAACAAGGCGGATAGAGCTGAAGCATAGATCGCCTACGTGATTTAGGTAAGTGCCGTGTGATATACATAACTCAAGTGTCTACACGCAATAAGGAAACAATCTGCCTATCACTTACGCTCAAATGATGGAATTTTACTAGACTTCCCTCGTGGAAAAATCATGGCAATTATTTGGTAATAAGTGTATGTTTTGCCGCCGCGGCTCTCGCCACTGTGGAATGCTTTACCTCTTGCGATACGGAAATCTAGATCACTGTAGCATTTTAATCCTCACTGGAAACTTATCTTTTTAAGTTAGCTTTTGTTGCCTTGAACCGTATGTAGTGGATTATATACCGCCCTGGGCGCTTATTATTTGCCCAACATTTTGGAGAAGCGAGGACAATTTTAGAGAATAACAAAGTGTAACAAGACAAAACACTGATTGCAGACGCTAACATGAGCTGAAGCCATAAACTACATAAAAGTATACTGCCTACATTTTCTAAAACCAATGTTGGAAGAACTGACGCCCCTCTTATACTTCACGCTGGCTGAGTACAGAATTTTTTTTTTCTTCTTTTTTAATGGACTTTTGGAGAAGCGAGGACAATTTTAGAGAATAACAAAGTGTAACAAGACAAAACACTGATTGCAGACGCTAACATGAGCTGAAGCCATAAACTACATAAAAGTATACTGCCTACATTTTCTAAAACCAATGTTGGAAGAACTGACGCCCCTCTTATACTTCACGCTGGCTGAGTACAGAATTTTTTTTTTTTCTTCTTTTTTAATGGACTTTCAGGGTGGGCGCTTATTAACGTTTTGGGCTTGCTGGATGGGCACTTGTACGACGTGGGCGGTTAATCGGATAAATGCGGTATCTTACTTTATTGTACTTTAATGCTGTGATGCGTCTTTGATCATTTTAAGTTAAAAGGCGCAATATGATGTTAATTGTTATTAGTATATACCACTTAAGTGAATAGTAATTTTCGGGCGCGCTGATTGGCTAGCTCGGAGGTGATTTAAGCCAAGTGCAATTCACCTCCGAGCAGCCGAAGGCCAGGAAATAAGATGGCTCCCCGTTCTCCACGGTTCCTTAAGAGGAAATTATTTCGATAGACGAGGTAGGTGTTAAGAAAAAAAATCAGAAAAAAAATTGTTTTGTTTAAGGCGAAAAATGAAAATACAATCCCTTGTTTACGAAAACTGCCCTGCACTAAAATTACAATGAAAACAATGAAATATCTAATATTTTTTAGCATGGTTTTAATAACAAGACGAACTTTACCGAAAAATTGAAGGAATGACACCGTGGGAACTAGACAATCGTCTCCAAAGGTTTTATTTGTCTGCAGGAAAGCGAGACGGAACTTTCTACAAAAACAAATCGCTTAGCGCGAGGCGCGCGAGATCTTAAAATTTCATACCATTTGTCGGTATCTTGTCAGAAGTAAATATATTTTTTTTGGTCCACTAGTTATTCAGCTTGTGTGGTATATATTAAATCAATTATTCACCTCAGTGTCGGTGAAAGTAATGGATATTTACCTCGCCGCTTCGAGGCTCGGAGATTAAATATCCGACACTTTTCACGTCTTTTACTTCGGTGAGGGTAAAAGGGGGAAAGAGTTTGCGGAATGGTATGTGGAATGGCGTGCGGAATGGCATAATTATGCGAAATACGATTTACGTGGGAAATAAATTAACTGAAGAGCGCGTCATGTTTTCGTGCCAATTTTATAAGAGCAGCAGCTTTTTTGATGCTGCGGACTCTTGCTAAATATTAACAACAATTCAAGGATTTGATCGTCGGATTGTTGATTTGGAAGAAGTGAGGGTAGAGAAAGCGATGAAAACTGTTTATAGTTTTCGCATTCAAGGAACTATGAGTAAATCCGTAGTAAATTAAATTTCATGTTCACTTTACTCCATGCGACTTCGGTTGACAAAATCAACGTGGCAGCGTGAAGTCTTCTCAGGACAAAGATTGATCCTTTACCGAGAGCAAATAATAAACATTTTTTCTTTTTTTTTAAACCCTCGGTAAAAGATCAATTCTCATACCCTGTATACTCGATGATTCATTTATCATGAGCGGGAAAATGAACAACAATTTGACCAAAATGCATTTGTGATAAGAATAGTTTCACAACCTTTCAAACAACCAGTGTCGATAATTAGACACCATACTTGTCATCTGCTTTTTTACTTTAGGGCTTTTTTGCTTTTAAATCTCATTTTAGGTTGGGACGTCTGGCACTGAAAGACCTTAATTAAAGACGGATATGTTTAGTTCGATAACGCGTAACTGAACTATAGCTACCTGAATCGCCGTATTACAGTGTAAATAGCTCGGTAGCTAGCTAGCTAAGTCAGCAGCTCAACAGTGACTTGCGTAATCGTCGCTCGACGAAACTGTAAGGTGAGAAAAAGTAGAACATATTTTTCCCATGAGTTGTACAAATTGTAACCGTCAAAGAGTCTGATAAAGTGACCGAGTTTAAATTTAAAATTTCTCACATAATAGTTTTGGCCTTGGACTGATGTTATTTCTACAGTCTGGTGTTGCTTTTTGTCTAGGCTACTCGCTGCCACGTTCTTTTTGTCAACTAGATATTTAATTTATTCTTAGTTCCTTGAATGCGAAACTTCATCGATTTCTTCACTGTCACTTCCTAACCAGCGATCAGACATGTTCTATCCCAGGCGTATATTTTCTAATCCTCGATCTGTTGTTTGGTTGTTTGATAGTCCGCAACATCGAAAAAACTGCTGCTCTTATAAAATTGGCGCGAAAACAGGATGCGCTCTTCAGTTAATTTATTCCCCGCGTAAATCGTATTTCGCATAATTATGCCATTCTGCACGTCATTCCACATACCATTCCTCCTTTTACCTTCACCGCTTTTACTTCCACTGAGGTGAATAATTGTTAATTAATTACGGGTAATTGCGGGAGATGTTGCTAACGATGAGATAATCTTGTTAACAGGTCCCTGAAAAAGAATTTAGAGTCGTTATTACTTAGGGTCGATTTCAAAGATTCAAAGGCTGACCAAAAACAAACATTCAAACAAATCAAACACCACTGGATAAACATCTCGGTGAGAGGATTAAAGCTAGTTGTTGATTTGTTTTGCTGGACAGTGGACAACTGGTGTGTGGATCACTCTTCTATTATTCTTAAACACCGAACAGGCTTCTATCAGGTGTCATTTACACAGAAATAATTACTTTCAGATGAGCACGAGTCATAATTTTTAAGTTAACGGTTTTTAGGTGAATTTTGAAGAAGGCGGTATCTTTGAATATAATTCGTGATACGTAGCTGTAGAGAATCTGCCGGAATCATTTTTAACATACCAACCAGGAGATCTTTTAGTAAAGACATTTCGTGTACGTACGTAGTTAACATAAGAGCCGAATTGACCTATTCAGTTGAGGTTCCTGAGGACAAGTGATGAACTAAATGGATTTAAAAGTCATCTTTGCAGTAACTAAAGCTAGATAGCTTAACTGTTAAAAGAATCAAGGCTTGCAAATTACGTTGGTTATATTGGGAATTTTCGAGTTATTGGTGTGTTGCCGTACTTAAGGTTTTGCCAGGTGAAAAAAAAAATCCGCTGACCTATAAAAAGAAAAAAAATTAAGGGTGGGAGGTCTTCGTAAAAAAACCTGTCGAGCTTCTTAAAGAATTAGGAGGTGCTTTCCGTTATCACAATAATTAGAACATGAGAGGTCTATATAAGGATATGATTTATCTCCTACAAATATATCTTTGGTGATTCTCAAGACTTAACATGCTTATATCTCAAGATATAACAGAAAGGGGAATATAGGACCTTGCTAGAGTATCTCTTATGAACGATAACTTACGCATTTAATAAGTTAAGACCAGCGTAACTAGGAGACTCCTAAGTTTACTTGTCGTATGACAGTTATTGATTCGCAAGCTGAGCTTCGTTTTGTACGTCATACTCTTATGAATAATTATTTACAAACACACACAAAATTAAAAGAAAAAAAAAAACACGAATGAAGTTCAGTTTATTTCGTTCGAATTGTTCATCGCGCGATCAGTGGCAAAAACAATAAACGAAAGATTTGTTTTCATTCCACTGGATAAGCACCTAGGCGAAAAAATTAAAGCAAAAGTTGTTTTGATTTTCCTAGGACAGCGGACTACAAGTCTGTGGATCACTCTTCTCAGTATTCCTAATCACCGTAAAGGAGTCTGTCAGCTGTCATTCACACGGAAATCAGTACCTTAAGAGTGAGCACAAGTCAGGATTTTTTAGTTACCGGTTTTCAGATGTATTTTGAGGAAGGCGGTATCTTCTGACAATACTGTTCGTACAATCATTCATGTCACGTAGCTACAGGTAATCTGAATCATTTTAAACATACCGACCCGGCGACCTTTATAAAAGCATTTCGTGTGCGTACCCATTTAACATTAGAGCCGTGCTATTCATTTGAGGTTCCTTAGGACAAGTGGATGAACTAAATGGATTTAAAACACATCTCTCCAGTAAGTAAAGCTGAAAAGCTTAACTGTTAGATTTTACCGACGGAATCAAGGCTTATAGTTTGGGTTGGTTACTGGGAATTTACGATCTTTCGGTGTTTTGCAGGACCTATTAGGTTTTGCCGGGTGAAAAATATCTGCTTTCACCTTCTAAGAAACGAGAAAAATTAAGTAAAGGCAGATCTTAGACTAGAAGGTCTTCTTGAAAGAACCTGTTAAGAGCTTTGTTGAAAATTTAGGAGGTGGTTACTGTCAGTACAATAACTAGAACATGAGAGGTCTATATACGAATAGCATTTACCTCCTAGAATTATAAATTGGGTGATTATCAAGGCTTAACATGCTTATATCTCAAGATATAACCGAACTTTTGTTATTTCTCGAGGAGGAAGATTTAGAACCTTTCTAGGGTATCTCCTAAGTTTTATTCATGAAAAATACCTTAAACATTTAATAAGTTCAGACAAGCGTAAGTAAAGGAGTGTCCTAAGTTTATTTGTTGCGTGGCAGTTATCGATCCGCAAACGTAAGGGAGTCTATAGCATATACATTCCAAAGGAAAATAAACACCTGGATAACCTTTTCATTGGATAGCTTAAGCCTGGATTGGACCACTAACACGCGTTGAAGTATACAATATCCCTGCCTCTTACACAGTCGTTTTTAGTGGACTTTCATTACCTCCTCCCCAGAGAAGGAGGTAATACTTCAACTTCACTTGACAAAAAATAATAAAAAAAAAAAAGTACAAATGGTCGCTTCCTGCAAATAGAATTGGCCGTGAGCCGAGGAGGGCAGCAACAGAACTAGAGAGAAGGTTGTCATAACGGCTTCTCAAATTTGAACCAAATAAAAGAAAATAAAATGAAAGGTAGCCATTAAGATATTAACATAAACATGTAGAAAAGTAAGAAAGGTATAGATCGCTTATATAATACAAGGATAGACATTACAGAGCAAATGCAAGAACAGAATCGGTGGCGCAATTTTAGCATAGATATAATAAAATAGCAACAAAATTAGCATTTGGAAATGTTGACGTATTAGTTTCTGAATAATAATGGTAGGCGAATCAATGTAAACATCCTGAAACCAGAAAATTAAGAGAGAAAGATATTGTGGGTTACTTTTTTAAGCGCCTACGGGGGATATTATTCAGAGAATTCCATAGATTTAGTCCTAATCTATTGACAGAATCCCGCATTTCGTTTGTTTTGGATGGTTTAACATAGTAATTACCAGCAGAAGAAAACCGCCATGTGTTAACCGAGTGAACTTAATTTGAAGCGCGGTAGAGATTTTTAAGGTTTGAAGGAACCGAGTCATGGGCAACAGTCAAGCATAAAGATCGAAACCGTCTCGAAATAAAGCACTGCACATTAATTGGCAAGTAATTAGAAGGAAAGAACGAAGGAAGAGTGTGATCTCTGTTAGGAAAAAAATGCATCAAACGAAGGGGGCGCTTCTGTAAGAGTAGGATTTTACGCAAATTTGATTTTGCAGCCTGTCCTCAGGCGATTATGGCGTATGACAAGTACGGGGCAACCAGAGATCGATAAATAGTTAGTAAAGTACTCAGAGGGATAAAATGTCTCAGTCTTGTATTGATACCAATAGATTAGCGACATAATCAATGTGATATTTCCAAGTAAGGTTCTTATCAATCAATGTCCCCAAATATTTCAGGTAATCTTGTTGTTCCAGGTGAGCTACGCTTGTGGTATTGGAGTCAAATAAACTGATGTGCACTTGATAATTAACCCTTTCTTTGGTGGGGATGGAAGATAACATAGTTTGATTTCTAGGTGATTAATCCGCTTAATTTATTATCATGAAGCCAATCACTGACCTTTATCAGTTCCGCGTTAACAACTGCCGCTAGGGATTTTAGTACGAGTCCCCTGATACGAGTTTTAATACGAGTACCCTAAAACGACTGCGTGGGAGGCTAGCAATAACCTGACCCTGGAATATCTTTTTTTGTTTTTGTTTTTTGACCTCCCTTAATTATCAGCGACCAGTTAGTCGCAAACTGGTAAGAACCTCCCGGGAAGTTTGATTTTAGATAAGACATGAAGACATTATCTCAGCAATAACAGAAGTTTTGAAAGTTAATTTAACTACTTGCTCTACGTTTGACCTTTCACAATTGTTTTCTTTTATTATTAATTATCACTGATAGTTTGCACTTGTAGTTTTCAAACCAGCTCGCGATCGTAGGACTGTTTCTTGTTAAAAAAAAAAAAAAACAAACCTGCTTTATTGTAAAATTCTCTTCTTTTTAAAAAGAGGTCCCCGTTCTGCTAGCCACTATAGGTACCTACGTCACCCTCCCACATCACTCTGTAGCTCTTGCTTATTGGACAGGCGTGTCATCCGCTGACTGTCTAGGCATCTTTTCCTGCGGGTTTTATTTTAAAGGCACGAGACTTTGCTTTAAAGGCTTCCCGTTTCCTTCCCTTGCTGAGAGTTTATGGCAGGCAATTGCGGAAAGGGCTCAGCTGTTCGAAAGCCGATTAGCGTTAATCGGAGATTTAAAGATAATCGAAGTTTTCATTTCGCTCGATGAAATGTATTTTAAAGCTGATATTATTAAGCCAAAGGTAAAGAAAAGACTAAGTAAAAACTGATTGCCAAAAGTCTTTTGGAAAAATACTTATTGATAAGTAATTAAACTCAAATCAAACTTCACGTTAACCCACGATTAACTAAATTGAATAGCTGGGCCCAGCAAAGCACTGAACATACGCCATAAAGTATTTTCAGTATTTTCAGATTTTCAGATACTAGTTTATAGGTTATAATTAGCGCGCACTTGAAAAACAACGACAATTTCAACAACATGCAAAAGGAAAACAACACAAAACCAATATAAAACAAAATTGAGGAATTTTATTCTCGTCGGATTCTCTGACGCCTTGAAATAAACGAGAAAGTGTCCAGAAGCATCATAATCTTAATGTCCCGAGAAATTTTTTTTGCTAATCAAACAATTTTCGGACGTTTACAGAGGTTATTTAGCCCTCATGCTTGAGTGAAATTTATTTTCTGTTTTCTCCGTAATTGGAATGTGATTTTTCTCTGACGATTTGGGCTGGACGCCACAAATTTTGTGAAGGAAACGCTTGGGCTCTTTGCATCCTGATTTGCTTCAGTATCTGATCAAAGAACGCTGAACAAAGAAAGATCTTGCAGTAGAAAGCAGTGACTGACAGTGGGAGAAACAAAGCCTTCTCTACTTCCTTTTGCGGTCTAGTCGTTGTTTCCAATTGCTGTGCGAAAAAGATGAACCCCCCCCCCTCACGGGGGGGGGGGTACTCCAAAAAAAATTGGGTAGGGGTGTGCGGCCCGCTTCCCAAAACCCTTACCCTATTTATGACTAAAATCTGCGATTTTCCCTTTCCTATTTATGACTAAAATCTGCGATTTTTCCTACCCTAGTTATGACCTGAAGTAGCTTCTTCTAAAAAAAAATCGAACCCAGGACTAGAGTGCAAAAATCTATACCCTATTTTTTATCAAAATGGCGGCAAAATGGCTAAAAGCGATACCCTATTAATGACCAAAACAGCCGAAAAACCATACCCTTTGGTGCTGCACATACCTATATAGCCCATATAAGGGAGTACCCCCCCCCCCCCCTCCCCCCTTCCGGGAAAACTCCAAGCCGGGCCCAAAGCTAACGTCCTACATCTCAGGCGCAGTGCCTAGTCAAAACAGGCATTTTTTTAAGGCAATATCTGGTTTGGATAATTTTTAGGAGCATTGCATTAAAGGGAAAGAAAAATCTAAATAAAGAAAAGAGGTTACTAACTCATTTCGTTGCTGATTTCGCCCTACAACATAACTCTTTTATCTCGCAATGGCTGGAAAAGACTCATGTGGGTAAAACAATTTGATTTATACTGTATCATATCTTGATTGCTTATTTGTTGTTGTTATTGTTGTTGTTGTTTGTTCGGTGAGTGATCCGTTAAATTCGCCCTGTTGTCTTTCTTGCGGAATCATAATGAATTTAAGAGCAGAAGGCTGAAGTTTTTCTGCACTTTTTGCAATGAACTACTCGAATGTGGGCTCTTAATAACGAAAAACAATATTCGCGTCCCTTTCCTGGCCTCGTTGTTAGAGTTTGGACTAAATCAGGGCTGATAATTCTCAGTTTCATGGTTTACGTTTTAAATCCGACAGATGAAAAGCTGCATATCCATTGTCCCGGGATTTGTCGAACGTAATTGATTAAGAGGTGGAAGGTTTCATGTAGGAGCTCAACACATGAAAAGTTCCGTATACCTAGCCCTATTACCTATCCCTATTCAAATGAACTGGGAACTTCATTCGTTCTTTTTTAAATCGAAGGACAATTTGGCTTAAGCACCGACGCGACTGCAACTTTACCGTAAATATAGCAGATATTGAGTAAACGGATGAGGCGGACACTTTTTTGTCACTAGAAAATAAGTACATTAGTGCATCATGATATGCTTCATCCATTTTCGGTCGTTAAGCTGATAAGCCGACATGAGGTCATCAACAATTGGAAGCTGGATTGCGGTGTGCGGAAAACAGGTGAGATATAGTGTATTTCTCAACTGAGTGTGGTTTACAATCGGCAGTACATGTTCGTTGATTAAGGTACCACACTCTCGTGTTTCAATTAATCCTTGGGTGGTAGACTTTCAAAGAAATTCACTTTGACCACACTTCTTCGAGTCTCGTGACAGTCCGAGTGACGTTAGTATTCGGTTCCAGAGTTTCTAAGGAAGCCAGAATACCGGAAATTAATTCAAGAAAGTGTTTGAAGTGGCTTGGCGTTAAAACTACCGTCAGTTGCCCTTTTAACTTTGCCATGCTGCTGTTTCCGATTGCTGGGCCAAAGCAAATAATAAATTTTGGTCAGGAGGAAAGTTGTTTGTTATCGATTAGCTTCAGATGTGTTAAAAATCCTTGATCGTGCTATTAGGTCAAGTAACTGACTGCGCCGTCCGGCATGATATGTGTAGACGGTCATGGAAATACTACCGTTTGTTTCCGGGGTTTCCGGTCACTATAAACTGGCAAAATTCAAAGATATAACTTTTAATCATTCTACAGCAGAACATGTGAAAAACTTGTTATCTACTGTAAAACTTGCATGCGTAAAAAGCCCCCCCCCCCACCCTAAATAGAGTGATAGCAAATAAACTGTTAAAATTGAAACAAAAAATATCGCCATATTTTTCATTTGACTCTGCAATTTGCGATTATGACTATTCAGAGCGCGAAAACTGGAGACGTGCCACGTATCTTCAGAAATCCCTCATCAGGCGGGCGAGAATGCATAACAGACCGTAGGATTTTGCTTCCAGTGAAAGTTCTATAACGTTCTGTAAACTTTCTTAGAGCGCGATTTAGATAGCTAGGCTAGCGCTGAGTTACTGGCGGGTTCAGCTGGGCGAAGGCAAGTCTGGGCTGTGAGTTGCCAGCACGAGCAGCGAAGCCGGGAGAGGCAAATTGAGCCTCTTATACTGTTAGGTCGGTTCTGCCGAAAATGTAAATTGCTTTGGGAAAATAGGAACCGCCAGCTACGGAGGTTAGATTTTAGGAGAAAGTTTGTGCTTGGAAGAGTTCGACTCACAGATTCAGCGTTACGGTTTTGAGTACTGATTGCTGTAATGTACAGTTGAACTCGAATTTGGGTGATGGAGAAGCGTTTCCAAGAATATCACGAAGTCAATCCAGGATCGATAAATTGGCTGTTTTGAATGTGAACTCCTTGCGAATTCTACCGAATTCTACCTGAATTCATGACTCATTCATGGCGAGCAATCGAAAGCATTTAAAATGTTTATTTTCTTATTAACTGAGAGTCGAGCAAGGTTAACACCTCTCTCTAACCATTGAGTCTCGGGTCAGTAATTCTAGTTTATTTACCTTTTCTCTTGCCAATACTCGCAAAGTTATCCAGCTTGTTAGTTTAAACGGTCTTTTATCTGTTGACATAGCATGTTAACTGGTGGCATGTTGAAAGATAGTCGCTATTCTCTGCCACGCACGTAACTGAAATTGAAAATCACTGCAAAGGTTGTGAACAAGCCCATTAACTTACTAAAATACCTTGCAGTAGCATCCTGGGTGATAACCTTAAAGGAGCTGCGAAGTAATCTGAGCCGAGGGCTTCATGGAGCGGAAATGAATATCCGTCAAAAAGGGATGTATTTAGCATTAGAACCGCAGTGATCTTCCCAGCCGACGTGGGAAACAAGAAGGCAGACTAAATGCATGCACAGCTTAATTTTTTACGGTAAGTGAACATGACTTAAAGCTTGTCACGGGCATGGGGATATTTCCGAAACCCCTTTTTTAATTATCTCCCTTGCAAGAGCGGTTTTCTGGCTCCACTGGGCGTGAACTTGCGCTAGTTGTAGTAATTTTTGTTAACTACACCTCACTCGGATGCGGTGTGCGTTAGATAAATTATCCTGGGGAACATCACGAGTGAAAAACTCCACCGAAGTACACTAGACCACTCGCCAAATTGAACCGGAAAAAGACCTCTTTGATAAGTTTCGTAATTCTTCTATCAAATTTATTTATTTATTTATTTATTTTTTTGTATTTTTCCGGTTCAATTTGGCGAGCGGCGGAAAACAAATTTGAACAATGCTCGTACTCGTAACAAGAGAGAAAACGCTTTGCTCGCCGATTCTCGCAAATGCTTGCACTGAAAACCATCTAATAATGTTCGTATTTGAAATGCTTTTTCAGTTCTAGTTAAGTTTATTGCATGACAGCTGTCCAGTGTTTAGAAGACTTCTTTACTGAGTCCACGGAGTAGGTTCACTATAATTTCGAAATTGGTCTTTGCTTATTTGCAAATGCTCGGCAAAGACCACTTGGTGTTATTTGGAAAAAAAAAATCCGATTCGTTTTAGTTAAATGAATTTTTGACGGTAGGTATCCAGTTTGCAGAATAATAGTCAGGTCTCATTTCGAGATTATTTGTTGTTCCCGTAAGCGGCGCGTATGCGCGAAGCAATTCTCATCCGCTTATTGATTTCGTAAAAAAATAACAAGAAAAGAGGAAGAAGAAGAAGAAGAAGAAGAAGAAGAAGAAGAAGAAGAAGAAGAAGAAGAAGAAGAACAAGAAGAAGAAGAAGAAGAAGAAGAACAAGAAGAAGAAGAACAAGAAGAAGAAGAAGAAGAAAAATTAGATAAAAAAAAAAATAAATAAATAAGAAAAGAAAAGAGAACCGACCTACACGCTTGGAAGGCATGTTTACATTCCATAAAAAAACAAAAAGAAAAATAAAGGATTACAGCACTGAGACAGTCTAGAGTTCAACAGCTTCTGAAGCAATTTCTTCAGTATGTTCGACCGTCTTGATTGAAACACGCGCCTTAATCACGCGAAGCGTTGGAATTGTGTCAGATGCAACTGACGGGTTCAAGGCTCGGGCAGATCACTACAGCCTTATTACCCCCCCCCCCCCCCCCCCCCCACTATATCAGAACAAAAACATCACGAAATCAGTTTTTGGAGATAACAAGATTTTAAGTTGCACGCAATATTTAGACGTCGCGATAAGTCAATCGGAATAGTGACAATTGCACGCAACGGGAGGAGCACATCCATTGTTGTCTGAGAAAGTATGTCTCTTCCACTTCTAAGAACAAGGAAATGGAACTTAATAATACCTTCATTAACTGATACCAAGACTACGATCGTTGACAAGTTGTTTGAAAAGACCCGTGGGGAAAAAAAACATGTTCCCCAACTCTTGAGCTCCAATATGGAAATGTATATTCTCCACACTGTTTTACGTATATTTCTAGAGGCACAAGTTGGGATAGTCTGTTTTAATGCATCAGTCAGTTCCAGCACTGCACACTCCCATAGGACTGAAAGGCCCATTGGGCATTCGGATTTTTGTAAACCTAGGTCGGCTAATGCCCCACTGCTGGGCTGAACGAGCTGTTCAAATGCCCGGCACGATACAGGTAAAAAACAAACAAACAAACAAAAAAAAAAAAAACATTAAAACAAACGTTTGATTCTTTCTTGGCTTATGACTTGCGAAGTTAAAGACGGTGCCTACTAATACAGAGGTATTTTTGTACGGTTTATGGCTATGCAGGAAGAGCAGATCTTAGCAAGGGCTATTGAAATTCCTAAAAGAAAATTGGGGGTAACCACGCATTTTTCAGAGATAATTAAGCAACAATATTATCTCTGAAAAATGCATGGTTACCCCCAATTTTCCTTTGGGATACCAAGAGCACTTGCTAAGTTCTACTTTCTCCATATAGTTTAAAACTGCGCAAAAACAGTGCTGTATTAGTAGGAACCACCCATAGGAAGCCCGAGTATCTCCAGATGCGCAGAACGTATGCGCAGTGACAAAAGTAGGCACCGTCCTTAAGTCTCAGACGACCCTATGTCTCCGTATTGCTCTCGGTCACCGTTAGTACTGTGGATCTACAATCTCATTTTTGTCTTCAAGTTCAAGTTTTTCACAGCTCTATTTATGTACTCGTATTTTCATGATAGCTTACTAATGTTCTACAATTGCAACTGATTATTTCACAACCAATGATAAAATTCATACGTACAATACACGATCAGCATCAAATCAGTACACATTACTTACAAACGGACAAATTATGGAGCAGTCGTATGGAACACTGCTTACCGGCTGTTCTAAAGGAATCAAAATCATATAGAATTTAAAAAAAAAAAATCAATGAAATTGTATGTTAGTATCAGAAATAGTAATAAGTTATAAGCTTGGACAATCTTGTTAATTTAATGATAAGAATTCCATTCTTTCCTCGACGCCCACTACTGTGTAACAACTAATTACGGGGGATCTTTACAAAAGCTCAACAAGCTTCCTTGAGATCTCCTTGCCTCTTAAAATAAATGAGTTTTGTGAAAATCTGATAATACATGATGTAAAGGATGTAAGGTAAAATAAATTATATATTACATATAAACACAAGTTCGTCGTCTTCGCCGACGAAACCGGCAAAAGCGAGAACAACAACCACAATGATAAGTTCAACAGGCTCTGAAAAATTTCTTCAGTAGTTACCAAAGAATTAAAACTATATAAGGGTTTGACCGCCTTGATTGAAAAATGTGTTTTAAAAGCGTTTGAATCTTGTCAGCTGCAACTGACGGATTCCCTCGCCGAATGATGGCAGCCTTACCCCCCACTAGAGTTCGAATGCCATTTCTTTTGACAGCAGTATTAAAAAAAAATGAACGAAGAAATATCTCTCGAGATAAACAGCTTTTACGTTGGCACGCGATAAGCTCACATGATTACGGAAGCAACCTTTTCCAAGGAGCTCTTCTAATAAATGCATTCATTACAGTTCGTCAGAAGTCTTTTTCTCTTACACTTCTTAGAATAAAAGAAGTCAGCCCTTCCTACCCATTTTGCCTCCCTCCAACCTCCCCTTAGGAAGGCCTCATGCTAAGGTTATCCGATGGGTAACTTTTTCGAAAAAAAAAATAAACTGATAAATAAATAAATAAATAAATAAACAAATTAAAGCTTTCCGAACACGGCACGAAATGCCGAGAGGAAACAATTCTAGCAAAATTTCGCATGACATTTTTTTCTTTGACACATAAAACTAGTGCTCCCGTTTGTTATTAGCAAATGCATTTGTCAGTTAAAATTCGGACACGAGTAACAAAGATAGTCACTGAAACTTGTCACAGGAAATTTGCTCGAGCGGTCCATACATTCACGGTCTACTCAGGCTGCGAACGCAGACGTATTTCCGGCTGTCTGGTTTTGTTGAATCACTTTACAACTGTCACTGAATCTGAGTAGATTCTGCACTAAACAAGTACACGTCCAACCGGAGGTGAATAGGGACCTTAAGATTAAGGATTTCCTTTGCAAACCGCAACCGTCGACCGACAGCAGTTTACAGTTCGGAGTTCGCCGTATCTACATAATTCGGGTTTAAGATTAAGGGTTACTTTTTACCCATGCGCATCATGGCTTACTCTTAGGAAAATAAGATGGCGGCTGCGAGGAGGATAGTATTAAGATAGCTGTTGTTGTTTTAAATTTAATTCTTGTAATCTCGTAACTGAATCAAAAAATTCTCTCATTCATCGAGACAACTCTTTAAAGACAGTAAGTTTGACGTTTAAACGTGGCTTTATAGTTTTAAAACCAGCGAAAAACTTTGCCGTAATTCATTTACCTCTAGACAGTGTCCTTGACGTTGCAACCTAAACCTCAAACGGGACGGCAGGATTGGAGTCACGTGATTTTTGGAGTTTTGTGGTTTGCGGGAAACTAGGAAAAGCCTCAATGTAATTGACTTGAAGTTTCACACGCGCCGTTGTATCTTTCTATTCTCAGGCTGTGGTCATGTTTTTGTTGACGGCCTGTTTAGAGGTCAACCCTAATCCTCAGACCTCGTATTATCTTAGCTCCGCCTTCAGAGAAGGTTTAGATTGCGCAAATGGAAATGCCCTTGGAGTACATTGTGCAGATTCTTTTGGAGAGCGCCAATGTACATTAAAATGGGAAAGATTCACCAACACTGGTAAGTACACGCACATGATTGGTGAGCCCGACAAACTTGTGTGCTCGAAGTTGAGGACGGTGCCTCCTTAAAGAGATATATTTGTACAGTTTATGACTATGCGGGAAAAGTAGATCTTACGAGGGTTATTGGGATCCAAAAAGGAAATTGCCAACCAACCACAGAGCGCAGTTAAGTGAAACCAAAGCAACTGACTCCGCCTCTGAATTGAAAGCCACTCTAGTACGCACGTAATGTATAGTACCCTGTCCTGAGTCCATTTCACAAGGATGAAACGATTCGGAGAATATAATTGTCCAACCTCCTTTTCCAAACGATTATCGTATAATAGAAGCCTTGAAAGACTTGTGACTATGTGGAAGAAGTAGATTTTATATACGAAGGTTATTCAGAATTCCAAAAAGGAAATTGCTAGCCAATCTCAGATCGCAGTTAAGTAAAACCAAAGCAAACTCCGCCTCGTAATTGAAAACCGCTATTACTGCGCACGTAATGTACAGTACCCCGTCCTGCGATCATCTTACAAGGATAAACGATTCGGAAAATATAATTGCCCAACCTCCGTCTCCAAACGATTATGGTGTAATAGAAGTCTTGAAAGATGTTTTTTATTACAATTAAATACTATTTCATTAAGGATTTCAGATAATGAATTTCAAAGGAAGGCGGGGGTCAAATTGTATTCAATTTACTGACCCACACAGCGGAATTCAGTACGCACTGAAAGCAGCAAAAGAAAATCAAGATTGGAAACTTGTGTTTGAGGTGAGTCACGCTCATGAACAAAATCTCTTTTCCTTTATACTTTACCGTTAAGTTCTAAAAAAACAAAAACAAAAACAAAACAAAAAAATCTGACGTTTTTTTTTATCTCTTTTTAGCCTCAGGGTCCAGATTGACGGAGCCCTCCAAATTTAAGGGGTATCTTAAGGAATGTTCCTTAAGAATAGTCCATATTCATTCTAGCAAAAGACCATTATTAAGGAACAATACGTTGAAAACATCTTAATTTAGGAAGGGGAGGGCTTCGCGTATTTGGCCCTTGGGCCCTGTGCATGGCTTTAAGGTCGAAAGTGACGGTAAACTGCGAGCCTTGGTTAAGCTAATGTCAATGTCACAGAGGACAGTGTGAGCTCATTCAGTGTTCAACTTTTTTGGTTCTGATTCAAAACAAATCAGGCAATATTTGTCTGATCTGGTTACTTTTGAAAAGTTTGGGGCATATTGGCTGTAACTACGAGACACCACTGACAGCTAATGTGAATCTGCACCACTTGGTTGCATCTCATTTCACATATTGAGCGCTCAGTTTTGGCTAATTCATGGATCAGTGATACAAACCTTTTCCAGACCCTATTGGGAACTGTTCGCCAAACGTTCTCGTAAAATATAAAACACAAAGGACGGTGTTTCATCATATTTCCAGACATCGAGAAGTGGGTGGAAAAAAAGTTTTAACCAACTTTTCGGTGCTTGGAAAAAAAGAGTCTTTGGAGTGTGTGATATATCTTCTCAAATAATTCTTGGGAAATTCAAAGTAAGAGCCCACCAATTTTATGATAATTAAGATTACATTTCCAATCTTCCTTCACGGCACTAATTAATAAGTTCGAGTGGATTAAATATTGCCGGTTAAAATACCCTTAGTTATCGAATTCACGGTAGCATATCGCTTTATATATCACTTGACGGTGAAATTTCCATTCGTTTGATGGTTGACTCGTTAACACTTCGGTCACTAGAAGAGTACCTAGAAGAGCACTGATTTGTTTCTACCGTTTCCTAAGTACGTTTAATAACATCTCCACTTGCATTCACAGCAACACCAATGCAGAAGTACAAGTGAGCAGGCTTTTGTGTTCATGCAGAAGCTTGTTAGGGACGACAAGAAACGACGATTCGTATACCAACCCACTCTTGTTAACGTAACGATGTGCATTGGAGTAACTCGTTGCAATGAGAAATTATCTCTTATAGAGACAGATGATATTCGTTCAGAAAGATCTTGTAGATTTAGAAGGTTGAAATCAAGGCAAAACACTTAAGGATTTTATCAGCCTGATTGGTTTCCCTTTCTATCTATTTTCTTAGAATAGTTGTGTTGTTCTTTCCTGTTAATGTACTTTGCCACAACCAGGTCTTATCTCTGGTTGGGACCATCTGGCCTCGTAAACATGTTTACAGCACACTATAAAATAAAGTACAGCGTGATTTGAGTGATACTCGCAGAAAAGATGTAGAATAGAGTAGAATTGATGAAGAGTTGACGTAGGGAAGGACCAGTTCCTTAAAGAATACTGAAAGAAAAGCTAAAAAGAATCTTTGTGCCTCTTCTCTGCTTAGCCAAGCGATTTTTACACTATTTCGCAAATAATACTGCACTAAGCTTAGTCCACCTTTTAATTGGTTTTCTTTTAGCTGCGCGGTGTCTACTCGAATAGGCCTTATCACGGTTTTCGACGCCATTTTGACGAGTAGGCAAACAGGCTTGAAATAACAGTCAGTTTGTATGGAAATGTATAGCGAATCAGCCGTGAACTGCTACTAAAAATAGTTCGCGGGATAAAATACAGACAAATGTATGGAAATTTCAAAACACAACTGGACGCTTTCTGGCAAAGCTTCATCCCTCCAATTTTTTTTCTTAACATCGTTTACCTAGTACCAAAAGTTTCCAATTCATCAATTTTTCAGAAGCGATGTTTCATGAAAATTATTTGACATCTGATTTCCATACAAACACTGTTATTTCAGACGTGTTTGCCTACTCTTCAAAATGGCGTCAAAAACCGTCATAAGGCCTATTGACACCGTGTCGTTATATGCAATAGGTGTTTCAGGTTAATTTCAGTCAAACCTTGACTTATTTACTTGTCGTCGTTGGAACTGTTTTGCTTAGTCATTGGGGTTAAAGTCCATTACAATTTTCGCCTGAAACTATTACCGACTATCGCTGGTCACCAGAACATAAAGACATGCCATAACAGTTCGTCATTTTAATTTTTGAGCCTTTCTTCCGTCACACTCATTGGGAGAGTAGTGTTTCCATATCAAGCCGAAAATTATTCCACCTATTTCAGAAATACAAAACCGAAACTTCTGTGGAAATTTCCACCTTTTACTGACTGACGGTGAAGAGCAAGCGTTTATGAACCGTTAGCTATGTTAAGCCTTTTTCAACCTTGTGAGCTACGTCGGAGTTTTGTTTTCATGTGAGGCGTGTGTTGAAAGTCACGTGTTAGAGTCTCAATGGGAGGGGGGGGGGGGGGGGACAATTTTGAAGGTTGACGGTTACTTTCTACCGATTTCGACGGTTGACGATTATGAAGGGGAAATTTCTTCCATGAGTGAAAGTTAATACGAACTTTTGCGTCAGTTAATATTAACAAATTAATAAATTGACGTCAGTTTTTCATGCGTCTGTCCTGTTACGCCGAGTGGATCCGCAAACTACTTTGACAATGTTAAAAATAGACGCATGAAAAACTGGCGTCAATTTGTTTTTTTTGCTATAACAAGAAGCCAGAAGGGACAAAATGAAGTTAAAACGCGGATTAAAAATGCGAGAAACTTACATTTCAAAATCTGACGCGATCAAAATCATAAACTTGTCTCGCTCTCTTATTGGTTAATGGAAAAGGGGGAGACTTTCTATTAGTTGAAAAGTGACACATTGACCTTTGGATTTCTTCAAAATTCCCGTTCTTGTTCGTTACGTCAGGATCAACATCGCATAAATTATATATTCATGTGTCTGTCTGCTTATTTGACAATGAAAATTACCCAATGAGCGCGTGAGAACTTCTGCGGTTATTGTAAAATGTTGTCTGGAGGTTGAGTTTTTGTCAGAAACACGTTATTAATGTAGTTAATCATTAATATTTTGAAACCAAGGCCCAGTTGTTCAAAGCCCGATTAAGGTAATCCTGGATTAACAGCAACCTTGGTTCGAGTTTAATTACACAACAATAAAGATTTTTCAAAAAGAGTTTTGTCCCACAGTTTTGACGGTGACTTTTCTTTACCACTAGGTTAAATTACAGTTTAAAAACAATTTTCACGACCGAGCAGGAAACCTCGGTTACTTTTAATCGTGGATTAACTTTAATCGGCTTTCGAACAACCGGTCCCTGAAGTACTTCCAAACCGAAGTTAGATGTTATGTCAGTTTGGACAATAATTAAGAGTCATTGTCTGAGAAAACCAGGCAGAGGTGAAAGATGGGGGTCGGCCGATTTCCTTCAAACTTACACCATTTAATGTCTGTCCGAAATGGTAATGAATGATGCTATTTAGCAATTCTCTTGCTGTTGCGTTTCGTAGTTTGACCACCCCCCCCCCCCCCCTGGTTTTGACCCTTACTGACCCTGATGTCACGCAAAATATATGCAGAATTTGAAGCTCAATAAAATATATTTCGCCTCATTTCTGTGGACTCATATCGATTGCTTGTATTGTTTATCGTCTAAAAAACGTTTTTAAAGGAAAATATCCCGACTTAACATAAAACTTAATTTTTTTATGGAATTTTGCAATTTCCTTGCGATCGCGAAAATGTCTTGGGCCAAATGTGAGGCAATTTCGAAACCGTTTTTCTCAGAGGTGCGACGTTCCTTTCCAAAAATTTCTTGATATTTTTTAAGCCAAACATCTGTTCTCCCAAAATCAGCAAACTCTAACTTGAGCCATTAAAATGCCTTTGCATGAGTCAAAGATGATTCGGTATTTTTGCTAATAAAGTTCCACAGCGGGTTTTTCTCGGTTTTTCTTTATTTCATCTTCTTCTTTTTTGATTTTTTCTTTTTTATTTTTGGATAAGCTCGATGAAACTATCCTAACTCTTCGAGGTAGAACTTCCCTGGAAGATTTAGTTGAGTGACGCTTTGGGCAGGAATAACATCAAATTGGTGTTAGCTCACACTTGATTTGATTATGCGTGACATGTCACGGTATTTGACAATTGTCAAACGTGATCACAAACAGAACACATTTCCCACTTTTTTTTACCCTTGCATTTTAAACTTGGTAACAACAAGCATTTCCCTGAAACTATATTAAGTCTTGGAGTCAGTCTGTTGTTGATAATTGTTAATTAAAATAAAAACAGCATCAAATACCTGTGAAACTTGCCACGGCAAAAGAAACTCCGGTATGTTCGTTACATAACAGACAATTATTGAAAGAACAACAAATCTTTCTTCTGTAATGCGTTGGGTTCCGCCATAAATCTGAAGTGCACTTCCTGGTCTGTGGGTTCGCCTTGTGGCGCTGAAGGTGTTGGTTTGAAGATTTGTCCCTTGCTATCCTGTACACGAGATATTGAATCGCACTGGCTCGTCAGTCTTGGTTTGGGAAGAAAGCGTGGCGCGACGGGTTCAAAGATCTCCGAAGCCGATTTGATTCTCAACAGAGCAGGTAAATTTGATGTCCCTGAAGATGAGAAGAGACAGACATCACAAAAACCTTACAACAGACTGGACTGGCCGAAAACAGACTATGTGTTTCCACCCAGGTTATGAGGGACAACGAAAGGGTAAAACACAAACCCGACGAGTAAATGGCAAGATGTCACAAGGCATTTTTGAGCTGCATAACGCTGTTGTTCCCATCGGTTCAGGTTCGTTTTATGTTAATTGAGTGACTGCATACTTGACTCATTTAAAAAATATAAACAACATACCATTTACGGCCGTGGGGACCGAACGCGAAGTTTCGGACATTTGGTTTGTTTACATTTGTTCCGCGGAGTCGCATTATGCCGCCTCAAATTAGTTGTATCATAGGACAACCAATCTTGACCTCCATGCTACACTATTGTATTTTAACAGCTTTTAGTTGGAATTTTGGAATAAAGGCGGGAAACATTCTGCCCCATTAAAGTGTTTCTCAATTATATATTAAATATTTCATATTCATCAGAAGAAACTAGTTTTGTTTTATACCAAAAATCATGATTCCTTGTAAAAAAAAAAAAAAAATACAATGTATTTTTGGTATAAAATAAAATTAGTTTCTTCTGATGGATATGAAATAGTTAATATATATTTGAGAGACACTTTAATGAGGTAGAATGTTGCCCGCTTTTATTCCAAATTCCAAGCAAAAACTGCTTTTAAACTATATCAAAATACAATAGCTAGCATGGAGGTTAAGATTGGTTGGCCTGTTTAAGGCGGCATTGCGACTCCGCGGCACAAATGTAAACAAAACAAATGTCCTAAATTCCCACGGCCGTAAATGGTATGTTGTTTATATTTTTTTAAATGAGTCTAGTATTCATACATTCAGTTAACATAACACGAACCTGAACCGATGGGAACAACAGCGTTATGCAGCTCAAAAATGCCTTGTGACATCTTGCCATTTACTCGTCGGGTTTGTGTATTTAATGCCTGACCCCGTTGTCCCTTATAACTTGGGTGGAAACACATAGTCCGTTATCGGCCGGTCTAGTCTGTTGTAAGGTTCTTGTGATGTCTGGGGCAAACAGTCATTCCTCCTTCTCATCTTCAGGGACATCAAATTTACCTGCTCTGTTGAGAATCAAATCGACTTCGGCGGAGATCTTTGAACCCGTCGCGCCACGCTTTCTTCCCAAACCAAGACTGACGAGCCAGTGCGATTCAATATCTCGTGTACAGGATAGCAAAGGACAAATCTTCAAACCAACATCTTCAGCGCCACAAGGCGGATCCACAGACCAGAAAGAGCACAGAAGAAAGATTTGTTGTTCTTACAATTGTCTGTTATGTAACGAACATACCGGAGGTTCTTTTGCCGTGGCAAGTTTCACAGGTATTTGATGCTGTTTTTATTTTAATTAACAATTATCAACAACAGACTGACTCCAAGACTTAATATAGTTTCAGGGAAATGCTTGTTGTTACCAAGTTTAAAATGCAAGTGTAAAAAAAGTGGGAAATGTGTTCTGTTTGTGATCACGTTTGACAATTGTCAAATACCGTGACATGTCACGCATAATCAAATCAAGTGTGAGCTAACCCCAATTTGATGTTATTCTTGCCCAAAGCGTCACTCAACTAAATCTTCCAGGGAAGTTCTACCTCGAAGAGTTAGGATAGTTTCATCGAACTTATCCAAAAACAAAAAAGAAAAAATCAAAAAAGAAGAAGATGAAATAAAGAAAAACCGAGAAAAACCCGCTGTGGAACTTTATTAGCAAAAATACCGAGTCATCTTTGACTTCGAGCGTGGCTCATGCAAAGGCATTTTAATGGCTCAAGTTAGAGTTTGCTGATTTTGGGAGAACAGATGTTTGGCTTAAAAAATATCAAGAAATTTTTGGAAAGGAACGCCGCACCTCTGAGAAAAACAGTTTCGAAATTGCCTCACATTTGGCCCAAGACATTTTCGCGATCGCAAGGAAATTGCAAAATTCCATAAAAAATTAAGTTTTATGTTAAGTCGGAATATTTTCCTTTAAAAACGTTTTTTAGACGATAAACAATACAAGCAATTGATATGAGTCCACAGAAATGAGGCGAAATATATTTTATTGAGCTTCAAATTCTGCATATATTTTGCGTGACATCAGCGTCAGTAAGGGTCAAAACCAGGGGGGGTGGTCAAACTACGAAACGCAACAGCAAGAGAATTGCTAAATAGCATCATTCATTATCATTTCGGACAGACATTAAATGGTGTAAGTTTAAAGGAAATCGGCCGACCCCCATCTTTCACCTCTGCCTGGTTTTCTCAGACAATGACTCTTAAGTGGAAAAGCCGCACCATAAAGTAAATATATTTGGGAACATAGAAACTATTTAAAACGATTCTTTGAGAGCGAACTAGAAGTTCGGAAGGGATGAATAGTTGAGATAGTGATATTTGAAACACCTGAAAACCGTTTAACAACTAATAATAACTGTTTTTTTTTTACGGTTGATGGTTACGGTTGGCTAAATTTTAGGCTGTTTGACGGCTGACAGTTAACCCCATTGAGTCCCTCCTTTTACACAGTTACTGTGAAATGTACATTTATCCATTTGTTTGAGCTACAGCAACAAGACATAAGTGTTATAAGTACAAATTAAACCAGATTTTATTTCTGTGAAACAAATCTTAATTACAAAAAGTTTTTTACCTCTATATACGGGACGGGGCAGGGACGTTAGCGAAAATTCCCAAACTTTGCCAGGACATAGGTCTAGATGAAGTATTACTAGAAAAAATACTTTGAGTTCGATTAGATTTTTATTTTTGGCGAACGGCGACAAAGTCGGTTTGGCCGCTCCCACATCGGTTTTCACGGCGTCCACACCATACGTTACTTGAAAGTCGCCTAAAAATAAACATAACAGTAAATCCGCCCATTAAACATCTTAATCAAAAGAATGCATATTTAAGAACAGTCTGAAGTGTTAGTTGTTCAATTCCATCGCGAACTAAATATTTTTTGAATTTTGAATTTTTTTCCGTATTTCGCCAATTTTGGCGGAGCAAAACATGGCAACATTGGGAGGGTAAAATCGCTTCTTGGTACATGGCGTGGTTTCATATCAAGTACATCAAGCGAAAGAGAAAGGTTTCATCTTCAAATAACTGCAATAAAATTTTTGGGCTACGTTAAATATAAAATTTTAGAGCGCGAAACAAAAGTGACCCAACGGTCAAATTACGCAGTTCGTTGTCACGCATTCAAAAGCGTAAAATCAACAAAGTGCTCTGAAAAAATAGTCGGCCAACGTTTCGCCAAAAAACATTACTGTTGCGAAGATAATGCTTATTTTGAACATTATTTTTCACTTTAACTTCTTAGTTTGTGTGAACTTTTTGAAGTTCAAGCGGTTAATTTTTGTTGCGAGCCAAATTCAAATCGCTATTCACCGTGGTTATAAAGTTTGCGAACGGTTACATGTAAGCCGTAAAGGATAATGATTTTCTATCATTCCTAAATCACAATAGACAGCATAAAGGTAAATTTTTTCTGGTGGGAGAAAAAAATATATGTGTAAAATATAAATACCTGGGAACTGAAGAGAAACGGCTTCCAGTCGTGATCGGATGAATTGGAATGCGTTACACAACAGACAGACAAAGGATTGTGGGGGTGGGGCAGGGAAATAGTTTGCACGGACAGGATTGTCGGGGGTTACGCCAACTTTAAAACATTGATATGAAAAGTTCATTAAAAAAAAAAAGATGAAAGAACAGAAAAACAGGATTATCCCTTTTTCCCTTTGCATCTGCATTCTATTTGTTTCCGGTATGAAACTTGACAAATAACAAAAGAAGTCCGCATTTTTTCTTAAACACTACTCTATTTATTTATTTATTTATTTATTTATTTATTTATTTATTTATTTATAGGTTAATTTATTTGTTATCCTGGCCTTGTGTTCAGAAACACTGCGAGTCACCACTTTTAACACTTTAACTATAACTGTATTCCTAGTTTTAACTGATTCCCCCTCCCCCACCTACACACTGAATCGCATTATCTGTGTGCGCGCGCCGTTACAATCACTGTATGGCAACCTTTACCTGTACGTGGTTACTCCGCGTTTGTTGGAGGGCCATGTGGACTTTCCATGAAGACGTTGAACAAGAAGCAAAAGGTTTTTCATCACAACTGGAATCAGCAGAAAGTGATTCAGTAAGGCTAAGCGTTATCAAATGTAAGTACTGAGCAGTCCGAACAGATCACTGTTTATGATCCATGCCTCGTTGCCCACACACGTGCGAAGGCTTGTAAAGTATTATTTGAAGATTCCAAAGAAGCTCCACAAACTTCTAGAGAAAGCGTAACGACTGAAATGCCTTCTCTTTGTAATTTGGACGCGTGGCCTGGGTACATGTCACGCAATCTTTTCCTTTGCTTCGAACGCGTCGGCAGGTGGCCGTCTGCAACTTGTGAGGCAAAAAGTAGATACCTATCTTTATGCTAAGTGCTCACAGTTTGGTATGTACGTATCTGCAAATAGTAGTCTTCCAATAGAAGTGTAAATATGGCTAATATCCTGTTTTACGGTTTGTTTCAAGACCAGGTAATTTATAACTATATCGGTTATTGGACGTTCGGAACAAGAAGAATTTGAATTCAATATTTCGAAGTAGCCGCTTAAAGTTGAAATTTCAAACAGCCTAGGCCGTAATTAAGGGAAATGTTACTCAAAATTAGTATTATCTTCGCAACAGTAGTGATTTTTGGCGTAAATTGACCCATTATTTCTTTTACCGAGCATATGATTCATTTACGGTTCTAAATGCGTGACAGGGAACTGCGTAATTTGACCGTTGGGTCACTTTTGTTTGGCGCTCTAAATTTTTATATTTAACGTAGCCCAAAAATTTTATTGCAGTTATTTGAAGATGAAACCTTGCTCTTTCGCTTGATGTACTTGATATGAATCCACGCCATGTACCAAGAAGCGATTTTACCCTCCCAATGTTGTCATGTTTTTGCTCTGCCAAAATCGTCAAAATATGGAAAAAAAATTCAAAATTCAAAAAATATTTAGTTCGCAATGGAATTGAACAACTAACACTTCAGACTGTTCCTAAATATGCATTCTTTTGATTAAGATGTTTAATGGTCGGATTTACTGTTCTGTTTATTTTTAGGCGACTTTCAAGTAACGTATGGTGTGGACGCCGTGAAAACCGATGTGGGAGCGGCCAAACCGACTTTGTCGCCGTTTGCCAAAAATAAAAATCTAATCGAACTCAAAGTATTTTTTCTAGTAATACTTCATCTAGACCTATGTCCTGGCAAAGTTTGGGAATTTTCGATTTTTTTCATTTTGCACACCTCCAGGCGAAATTTCTGGATTGCCGCTCTTAAGTACTAAGTTTGTATACCGCCTTTTCATTTATCGAGTCTGACGTAGCAAATGTGATGACTTCTAAATAGCACAGCCCGAACGTCAATGCTACCTTTTAAAAATAAAATTAAAGGGAAGTTTTGGTTTACAATGATCAATATATTATTCCATAAAACTCAGTTCATCAAAACAATCCACATTAAAGTTTCGCTGTTTTGAGTTTCGCATAATATTAACAGCATTCTTGAATAAAACCATGTTTTTAGCCGGTGTAGTTAAAAGCCTGAACTTTTGCAAAACTCTTTTGTTGCTATGAAATTTCAAATGCAATGCCTCCTAAAATGTGAAGCGATTAACAAGTCGCAAAAAAACTTTCGCTTTACTTAAGATCATGAGCCGCAAATGAAACAAATGAACTGATAAATATACGACGGTCTAGTGAACTGATCAAACGTGTTCCATCGTTTTGTGCATAGTACGTTCAGTTCTTAACAGAAATTTTTTATTTCGTTCGTTCCAGTGTCAATTTTGAAAGAACGATGAACGTTAATTTCCCACTCTAGAAACCGTGAGAAGACTGGTACGAGTAAGGGATTGTGGGATTGTTTGAGTGGATGGATTAACATTGCGGCGACGAATAAACGCATTGTTCGGCATTTTCTCGGGGTAGTGTATCTCTTGTGAAATAGTTTTCACCTAGAAGAGTATTTTCTTTACAACGGACTGCCAGGAAATGTACTTATTCATCGACGTACGCAATGTCCATCCGTCTACCCAACCGATCCCATAATCATCCCTCACCCTTAGAGTCTCTCCGTGGTTTCTGGAGGGAGCATTAGGGTGTGTTCACGGCAGCCATATTGGAGCCGGGAGCCAAACAATAAAAGAAATTTTGCAAAGAAAAATTATTTCCCAGAGGCAACCATTCTATTGTTTCGCTCCTCCAATATGGCCGCCGGAACTCACTCAATTATAGTATTTTCTTAATTCAGTGTCAGCACCAGAATCTTCAAACGTTCACGCTTTCAAACATGCACACGTGACATCACCTGTCACTCGTGTATAAAAGGCTGTTTCGCTGGGTTACAACCTTAAATGCCAGGAGTAACGCCTAATTCAAGACGATGGCCATTTTTATCTTCCATAAATTAGCTGAATCACCGTTTCCTTTTGCAGGTCACTTGTTAGTTCTTTTTTATTGTTATTCATTATTCTGAGCTTGATTGATTCTTTGGATATTTTGCCTACGATTTGGTGCATTAAAATCAGAAACTGGTAGTTATTTGTGGTATCATTTTAGCACCACACGTTACCGCGTTCTTTAAATATTGGTCATTGAATCGGGTTCGAAATTCAAACAGCTCAGCATACATTTTTAGAGCCAAAGGGCAAAATGTCTTTAAGACTTTGAATTAATGCGCTATTTTTTTTTTCTTGTAACCAGTTTGGGTAACCAGTTGTTTTCTCTCGTTTGTGGTTAATACGTTACTCCAGTCGGCCGTTATGTTGAACTAGCGTAACAAAAATATTCCTCCATGCAGATTAAGAAGAAGGTCTTTCTTCACGTTTAACTTAGGCCCCGCAGTCTTTCCAATCGTACCGATTGTATCGAACCAGGGAGATCTTTCCAGTCTTGCTTCTTTTAACTATGGTACCGTTCCTCCTCAGTGATATTAATATGAGATACATCTCGGACTCAGCTGACGAGTTATTGGACAGGTAGACCCGCTTAGATGTACCCTGCGAGCAGAGGCCCTTCGATCTTCCTAGACTTATCTAGGAAGATCGAAGGGCCTCTGCTCGCAGGGTAGCTTAGATGTAAAGAGGAACCTTTTTTTCCAATGGATATCGGTTGCATGACGGCTGTAAAAGAACTTCTATGTACTGTAAACCAAAGTTTCGCATTTTTTTAATTTTATTTTGAAACCGGTTGTGAATAGACCATTTCCGGTATATTAAAATTCTAGCTTGGCTACGAGGTTCAGGGAATAAAACAAAAGAAATTAATTATTCATCTCTGAACCTCAAAACAACACACTTTATTAAAAAAGACAGTTACAAACAAATAGCTGAAGCTAGTCGAGGCGGGTAGGTATGTCTATACGTACTAAACTAAATACAAATAAATTTGGTGTTTACAAATTGACTAAAATTAAAATTAAATATTAAGTAGCAAACAAACAAGTGACGCAAAAAGGATTCGCTAGCTGATAGAAATTAAAGGATTGTTACAAATTTACAAGCTTTTCATTATTTCAAGATTTAAAGAAGGTGTAAGGTAAGCATTTTCTTTTTTTTAAAAGGTTGATTAGTAGTTCATGTATTTGTTTTTTGAATAATTTTCTGTTGTCAGACTTTCTAAGAGGGTCGCACAGGGGTATTTTCGTGATGCGTGATTAGCTGATTTTATTTCCCGTGAAACGTAAATGTAATAAATTATTCTTCGTAATCCGCGACCTGAAGGTTTTGGGTGACCCGTGAAGAGCTTGAAAACGAAATTTTCATTTGTGTGATCCGTGATTTGCTATTTTTTCTGTTCGTGAACCGTGCAAGAGACCCCCCGGTACGACCCTCTTCTAATATTATCCAGTAAAGAATTCCATAGCCGTGCACCAAATCGAGAAATTTAATCTTTAGTTTATCAAGACGTGAAGCCATGATTCAATGAAATTTCTTTTTGTTTTTCTTTTGTTTTATTCCCCCAAGCCTCGTAGCCAAGCTAGAATTTTAATACATCAGAAATGGTGTATTAAAATAAGTATAACATGTTGTTTTTTTTTTATTTTTTTTTTTATTTAGCTTAAATTGGCAAATAAATGAATGAATAAGTTTTGCCTGCGTTAGAGTAAATCCTGTAAATCAAGGGAACGCCATCATTATTTGTTCACATTTCTGCTTTCTCACGCTCCCTACTTCTTGCAAACTAGAATAGATTGGGAAAAAATGATACTCTTTAACCTAATACTTGGTTTAAGCATTTGCGAAAGGAAACTCTTCAAAATTAATTCTTCGTTAGTTTCAAACTATTCGGTTCAGTCTAATTACTCTTTTGACGTCACACCGGCCGCCCCGCCAGCCGGCTGATCATGATTCATCCCACGCAGGGCGGATACGGTAAGTTTGTTATATAAACTTGAACCGACAACGGCTCCCTTACAGAATAGAATATGGTTGTTGTATACCCCCTATACAGTCGGGCGTCCATTCTTTCTTTCTTCTTTGTTGTTGTTGTTGTTTTATAGTAGCACTGAGAAAATTATAGAACAATCGGAAATCGGATGTTCGCTCTTAATCTACAAATCGTACCCCTTTTACAGGGTTTCTCTTAAGTTTGTAAATTATGATTAGTATTTCATATTCAAATACACTAGCAAAGGATATCTAACAATTTAACAAAATAAAAAAATTTCTATGATTAAATTTTGGAGCTATAAAAAGTTTGTAAAATTCCGTTTGACAGCAGTTTTTTAAATTGACCAGATTTTATAGATTAGTAGATATTTGACTGGCAACAGCTGATTACGTTCGATATTAGATATCAGTTACAAGCAGAGTTTTGAACAGCCTGGCTAGTTTACATACACACATACATACTTTATTGTTACCTCCCCAATGGGGCTTTTCAGGAATAATTATTTAAATACTAAAGTTACTAATAACTACACAATCAAAATTAATCAAAATGAAGAAAACATTCACAACATTCAGTCTAAACTTTATAATCGAGAAAAATACTAAAAATAAATAAAGTTCAGGAAGTATTTACCAAAATTGTCCAAAAGCTTATTCTTTAAGATACGTATAGTTTTTTTATGTTTGCACGTAGCGGATGTGTTAGACCGCACGGTTCAGCAATAAACGAGTTTACAATATTACAAGGACGTAAACTGAATTAATGTTCGCGTTTAATTATCAAAAATGTGCTTAACACAATTTATTTCAACATGTTCAGAGCCATACACGAAGAGACTAAGTTATTAAATATGGTAGTCATTAGATGTCAAGTTGGAAACTACGATATCTCCCAAGTCCTTCACTGATGTAACAGGCGTGATGGTTTTACCCAGAAAAGTCAGCTTCAGGTTTGTCATCCTTTGATGCAATTGACGGGTGTTCCGGATAAAAAAAAAAAACCTCCCGGGAAGTTGAACTTGAGCCAACATCGCAGACGTGGTATCGATTAAGATCCGTGGAATATCCTCTGATGCAGACTTCTCATATTAGTTGTCTCTCGCGAAATTAACACGTCACGCTCATGTAAATGTTACAATGTTACGCATGTGCTTCACGTCCCATTCACTCCTTGATGAAGCATGTAACTTGTTTTCTTTACGTAAATCCGTAAACGTGTTGTATGGTTGATGCTTTGTGCATATACTCACCAGTTATGCATGCAACTACCACTCGTAAAACAAATCCCTGATCCCTGCTTAAGCACTAGTTTAACCTTTTAATGATATTTCAGAAAACCGGATGGCGGATCGACGGCTGTTGTTTGAGGAAATCCAAGAACAAAATCAATCCACGCAGAGTTTTACAGGTGTTGCTCTCCCTGCTTAAGCACTAGTTTAGTCTTTTAATGATACTTCAGAAAACCGGATGGCGGATCGACGGCTGTTATTTGAGGAAATCTAAGAACAAAATCAATCCACGCAGAGTTTTACAGGTATTGCTCCAGGTAAATAGTTTTTCCTTTCCGGTTTATGCCTGGTCAGTTGGCGGCATAAGGGCGTCTTCTTCGAGACTCGTGATTCCAGAATAATAATGTTTATTTCTTATATTGCGCAGTCTAACATGCTAGATATGATCGAATGCGCATTACAAAATCTTAATATGAAGTAATAAATGGCTAATCTAAATAATAACAACAACAATAATTTACAATCTCCGGAAAAAACAATAAAATTAAAATATGAGTTAATAAGAGAACTAAGAAAAAGCTAATTTAAAAAGATGTGTCTTTAGTAAAACTTTAAACTGAAGTATTTAATGATTGGCATTGTCTGATTTCCAAAGGGAGTCGGTTCCATACTTTGGGCGCGACATTTTCAAACGCCCTATCCCCTAGTGTCTTTTTTGTTCTATAGGTATTATCCATTAGAAGTATGTCCCGGTGTGATCTCAACTGGTACCGCGAGCTGTCATTGATTTTTATCAAGTCTAAAAGATACTGTGGTGCGACGCCATAGATACATTTGTGAACTAACATTGCTATCTTGAATTCTATTCTGTGGGTAACCGGAAGCCAGTGCAGGTTGATCAATGATGGTGTGATATGATCATACCTGGATACAGTACATACCAGCCGAGCTGCCGCGTTCTGTAGGCGTTGCAGCTTACCAAGATGAACAGCGGGCGTGCCATATAATAGACCGTTACAATAGTCTATTCGTATTCGAATAGGCCGAATACACGGAATGTACGGTGTTCATGTTCTTTTAAGACCTATTCTGGTTTTCGAAATGAACAGAATAGTATGCTGAAAACTGATAGCGGAATGAACGGAATACAGTCCGCTCAAAATAAGGGGAATTATTTTCTGTTTGGGAAGCTTTTCGTTTTAATAAAAAGACGTGGAATTGTATTCTTTTGGTAACTGATATTCTGTGTATTCTGTCATAACTTAACGCGGATAAAAATAGCCAGAATTGTTCCAATACTATGCACCCAAGTCAATTTGAGCAGAGAAAGCGAATTACTAGAAGGCTGATACGCTAATAAAAGAATGTCTTGTGTTAAATACTAATTTTACTAGACTAAATATAAGGCTTGTAAATATCGGTGTGACAGGAAAAACAAGAAATGATGCATTGAGTAGCTGGCACTACACAATCGTAAAGAGTCGAGCTTGGGAGAATTCGCTCGGTGGGGAGACCAGAGATGACGCAGTGGTGGGAACACTCCTCTCCCGCCAATGTGACCTGGGTTCAATTCCTGGATTCGCATTCATATGTGGGTTGAACTTGTTCAGGTTGATTCTCTTCCTTGCTCCAACAAACCTGACTAGTACTGTAGGTGCTTCCGCTCAACATTTTGATGTGTAACTGGGCATGGCTTTGCTGTTCGTATCAGTGAGTAAACATGGGTTTAGTTTTTATGGGATTGTACTGATAAAATAACATAAATAGACCACTTTATTTAAGGACGGTCCCTACTAACACCAAAGTATTTTTGCGCGGTTTATGACTATGCGGGAAAAGCACACCTTTTTTGTATCGGCTATGGAAATCCAAACAGAAAATTGGGGGTTACCACGCATTTCTTCGGAGCAAGAAATTTTCTTCTTTGACCGCTTTTCGAAAGAGAGAAAGAAACGTGTTCTTTTCTGTGTGTCCACGACAAATGTGTAAATTTTATACGCGAAAAGCCGTGCATGGCTTTGCAGTCGAACATGTATATAACGGCCACCCCGGGACTTGAGGAGCTGGCCGCTTAATACAGGATCACTAAAAATACTCACTGGGCGTTGTCTAACGTCAATTTTAATGGCGTGTCATACAAAAACACTTCACGCAAGGAAACAATAGGAAAATCAACACTATTTTAAGCAATCAATACTTTAAACAAAGTTTAGTGCCAATTTGTAACTTAATGGTATAATATACGTAACATTGTGTAAAAGTACTATGAAGTAAATTGTCCTCTACTCTTCTACGGTATGCAGTGTTCTATTTCTATGACTTACAGTTCACAACAAAATATTTCATTCCGTCATTTCATAGTCGTTACGCTTAATGTTCAATGTCACATGGCTGAAGAACAAGCTAATTAAAGAGGAATTTCTTGCTAAAGAGTGTAGCATATTCAAAACAAACATTTTTAGCGTTCGTGATATGGTACTGTCCTTCAGCACATTGCGGAGTCTGAAAAGCGTTAACGATATTAAACGGCCGAGTATCAGCTTACAGGCTGGATCGCATTTTAAACACAGTAAATGACCGCATTAAATAACATATGGCTTTGTTTCCATCCAAGGGTAGCCGCTTAATACAGGTAAAAATAACAAAGAAAGACAAACATAGGACTGTTACAGGGTGGCCGCGGCCGCTTAGTAGAGGTGGCCGCCTAATACAGGTAACAAATACAGCGTTTGTACCAGCGAACAATCGGGACTTTGGAAACTGGCCGCTTAATTGAGGGTGGCCGCTTAATACAGGGCCGTTATATACAGGTTCGATTGTATTTTCTATGACAAGAAGAATGAAAATAGGCTTATTAGATTACGCGCTTCCCAGGAAGGTGTTGAGTCTTATCGTTAACAGTTTTTACCTTTTACGTGACGTTTTCTCAATCGAGTGTATACATTCGATATGATAAAATGATGAAAACGTACGGACATGAATAATTTTGGCAAGACTTGAAAACGGGTCGGAGAAATAACGTATTTGTCATAAAATCTGACTCAGAAATTACGTCACATGAAAATGAACAATTCATCATTTTTCAGTAAAGGAAGTCGTGGCAAGGGTATTAAAAAGTAGAGAACTGAGTCCGTAGTCCGTCATACTTTTCAGTGAAAGTACTAATTCAATGTTTATTTTTAAATCTAACATATTCAGTATATCAATCAAATCTCTTTTGATGGTACTATTCAGGACTAGATTAAAACACATCCTCTATATAAACATCCTTTTGGTTTTTTATCAGTTGTTATCTCTGCTAAAAATTAAGGTTAACATAACCTAACAAACAAAGAAATTAATAAAATACCGGATGAGATTAGGAGGGTAATAGAATATAACAAAAACAATGTTTGTTTTCTTGGAGCTAGCAAACCACGTACTGCTCTGTGGATCACGTTCTGTCAACAAGCTGCATTTAAACAAAAAAATATGCACTTTCAGTGAGAGCATTCTTTTCTAAGCAAGGGTTCTAGATGTAGAGGTGGAATCCTGTGACAATAACTCGTTGTCAGTAGATTTCTGGGTAGGGAACTTTGCGGAGGTAATATGAACCCGTTTTAACTGATACCAACCGACCTTTGTAAACTGAGATTTCGTGTATGTGCATATTTAACATAAGAGTCGGATCGATCTATTCAGTTGAGGTTCCTGAGGACAAGTGGACGAACGAAATGGATTTAAAACTCATCTCTGCAGTAAGTAAAGCTAGACAGGTTAACTGTTAGATTTTAAAGAATCAAGGCTTACAATTTGGGTTGGTTATACTGGGAGTTATGATTTTTTTGGTGTGTCGCAGGACCTATTAAAGTTCTGCAGGCACGTATTAGACGAGGAAGTCTACGTAAAAAGCTTGCTAAGAGCTTTCTTTAAAATTTAGGAGGTGCTTACAGTTAGCACAATCATTAGAGCATGGGAGGTCTATATACGAATGGGATTTATCTCCTACAATTATATCTTTGGTGATTCTCAAGGCTTAACATCATTTCTCTCAAGATATAACAGAAAAATTTAGAACTTTCCTAAGGTATATCCTAACTTCTGTTTCATGAACAATACCTTATGACAAACCGAACTGAAGAGTCTCCCAAGTTTACTTGTCGTGTGGCAGTTATAGATCGATTCGCAAAGCTTAGCTAATCAGGGATAGTTTTGAAATAATTTATAAATATCATCAATGAAGATTTTATCTCAATCGAATTGTTCATCGCGATCATCAACAAAACCGATAACTAACGAATGATTTGTTTTTGTTCAAGCTGCGCCGCGATATTCCTCCTGTAAATTTGATACATAAATTGACTTGTTTTCAAATTTTGCTTCGAATTACTGGAAATTGACATTTTGTCCTTGGGAAGGACAGCAGCAAAAATACAAAAAGTCAATTTTTGCTCAGTGGAAAAGATTGTGGCAATTTCCACACACTGATCACCTCGTTGCAAATCGATATGAAAACTCATAGACGATCAGATTTCTCTCCAAAAGCAAGACAGGTATTATTACCAGTTGGTAAGTCAATTTTGACCTGCTACGTTTAGGAGAAAACTAAAGACACGTCCTGAGATAGGAAGTCTTTGTGAATAGTTGTTTCGTGTCTTAAAACTTTGGACGTCCGGCCTTACTCTGAAAAGTTGTGAGCCTGATGTCTTAACATTGGAGACATGTCTTATAAAAAACGGAGTTTTTAAAATAGAATTAAGCGATCTCGTAGAATAATCATAGATCTTAGAAAGCGGTTATGGGTTATTATAGCTTGGAATGCTTCCTAAATCATGACAATGGGCATTGAAAACTACATGTTTTGGACTGAAAATTGGAAAGCAGTTTTAATATCCGGACTGCAGCTCCCTCCCGACCGATCATGATGATTTCAAGCCCGGTCACGTCTTGTTTCTGACCAGTCAAATAACACTGAAATAAATTTAACTCTTAAACCATTTCCAGCCGACAAATGCAGGATGTTCTTAGGAGTTACTTTCGTACTTTAAAACTCTTAAACTAGTTGAAAACGTTGCTTATTTATGGCGAGTAGCACAACCAAACCGGATCGCTGCAAATGTTTTTTTCTTTCACCCGAAGCTGAACTGTATGAATTTCATAGTCGCTTTCATCGCATCACCGCTACAGGTATAGAACGAATTCACAAAAAATTGTAGAGCATGGTACCAGTATCGCTGAGGTTATCCAGCGTTCAAGCCGGAAGTTTTTCAGGCTTTCTTTTCGCTACTACATCAGTAAAAAGCACCTACATAACTGCGGTGATCGTTCACTTTATTCAAACAATACTCAGGATCATCTTTGTGAATCTTGCCCCAGGCTTTTATATGGAAATTTTTTACAGGCTGTCCTCACTTTTTGCACTGGAAAGTTTTCTTTCTTCACAATGTACCATTGGAAATACTGTCTTGAGAGAGGTATTAGTATTCCTCGGGATTTTTTTTTTTTCATTAGGATCGAACGCTTAATCGCAAAAATGGAAAAAAGAAATTCAAGTTTTGCAACCTTTTCGTGCTATGCAGTATATGTCGTTAATTTTATCTCTCGTTTTAAAATCCCCTGGTCTAGCCAACGAGGCGGATTAAGCTAATGCATAGATCGCCTACGTGATTTAGGTAAGTGCATATACATAACTTAAGAGTTTGCACGCAATGATAAAGGAAACAATCTGCCTATCACTTACGCTCAAGTGATGGAATTTTACTAGTCTTTTTTCGTGGAAAAATCATGGCTGATCATTTGGTGATAGGTGTTTTGCCGCCACTGCTTCCGCACTGAGGAATGCTTTACCTTTTGGCTTACGGAATTCTAGATCACTGTAGCATTTTAATCCTCAGTGGAAACTTATCTTTTTAAATTAGCTTTTGTTGCCTTGTACCGTATGTATTCGATTATAAACCGCCCACGGCGTTTATTTAATTTTGGAACCATGAGGGTGGGGGATTATTTTTTAATCCCAACATTTTCAACAAGGGAGGACATTTTTAAAGAATAACAAAACGAGGAAAAACAAGTTTATTTAATTTCGCTTCAACAAGACAAAACAAATTTTAAACGCTAACATGAGCAAGCCGTAAAGAACATAAAAGTTCACTGACTACCGTATCTAAAGCCAATTCTGGAAAACAACTGACGCTCCTCTTACTTCACGCTGGGCTAGTACAGAAATGTTTTGTTGTTGTTGTTGTTGTTGTTGTTGTTGGAAGGGAGGTGGGGTACGTGCTTTTTAAGTTTATGAACTTTCAAGGTGGGTGCTTATTAACTTTAGTACTGTATGGCTAGCTCGGTGGTGAGTAGCAAAGTGCAATTCACCTCCGAACAGCCGAAGAGAAACAAGATGGATTCCCGTTTCGCCACGGTTGCTTAAGAGGAAATTATTTCGATAAACGAGGCGGCTGTTAAAAAAAAGAAGAAAAAAAAAAATACATAAATAGCAACAAAGTTTGGTTTGACGGTATTAAATGGTAAGTTATTTAACCTTTTCAACCTCATGTTCCAAGGCGAAAAATGAAAATACAATCCCTTGTTTACGAAAACTACTGAGCACTAAAATTACAATGAAAACAATGTAACATCTAATATTTTTCAACATGGTTTCAACAACAAGACGAATTTCACAGAAAAGTGAAGAAATGGCACCGTAGGAACTAAACAATTGTCTCCAAAGCCTTTATTTGTCTGCAAGAAAGCGAGACGAAACTTTCTACAATAAGAGATCGTTTACCGCGCGGTGCGCGAGATTTTAAATTTCATACCATTTGTCGGTATATTGTCAGAGGTAAAACAATTTTTTTGTTGCACTAGTTATTCAGCTTGTGTGGTATATACTAAAACTATTATTCACCTCATTGTCGGTGAAAGTCATAGATATTTACCTCGTCGCTTCGCGGCTCGGTAAATAGCCATCACTTTTCACCTCCACTGAGATGATTAATTGTTAATTGATTGCGCGTGATTGCGGGTGATTGCGGGAGATGTGCTAGCGATGAGATATAAAGCTTGTTAACAGGTCACTGAAAAAGAATTTAGAGTCGTTATTACTTTGGCTCGATTTCAGAGGCTGACCAAGTACAAACATTCAAACAAATTAATCACCACTGGATAAACACCTCGGCTAGAGGATTATCGCAAGTTGTTCATTTGTTTTGCTGGATAGTAGACAACTGGTCTGTAGATCACTCTTCTATTATTCTTATTAAAACACTGAAAAGGCTTTTATCAGGTGTCATTTACACGGAAATGTTTACTTTCAGATGAGCACGAGCTATGGTTTTCAAGTTATCTGTTTTTTTATATGACTCCCCACTATATAAGAACAAAAACATCACGAAATGTTTTTGGAGATAACAAGATTTTAAGTTGCACGCAATATTTAGACGTCGAAATAAGTTCACCGGAACAATGACAATCGCACGCAACGGAAAGAGCACATCCATTGTTGTCTGAGAAAGTATGTCTCTTCCACTTCTAAGAACAAGGAAATGTAACTAATAGCTTCATTAACTGCAACCAAGACTACGATCGTTGACAAGTTGCTTGAAAAGGCCCGTGGGAACAAACATGTTCGGCAACTCTTGAGCTCCGATATCGAAATAGATATTCTCCTCACTGTTTTACGCATATTTCTAGAGGCACAAGTTGAGAGAGTCTGTTTTTATGCATCAGTCGTTTCCAGCACTGCACACTCCCCCAGGACTGACCGGCCCCGTGGGCATTCGGATTTTTGTAAAGCAGTCCACATCCGTTTGATTTTTCCTTGGCTTATGACTTGCTAAGCTAAGTCTCAGAGGGTCCTATGTCTCGGTGTTGCTCTAGTCAACGTTAGTACTGTGAATCTACCATCTCATTTTTGTCCTCACTAGATATAGTTAACACAACTTTTTCACAGCTCTATTCATGTACTCGTATTTTCATGATAGCTTATTAATGTTCTACAAAGACTATTTCACAACCAATGATAAAATTCATACGTACAATACACGATCAACATCAAATTAGTACACATTACTTACAAACGGACAAATTATTGAGCATTCGTATGGAACAGCTTACCGGCTGTTCTAAAGGAATCAAAATCATATAGAATTAAAAAAAAATCAATGAAATTGTATATTCAACACCAATTATCTTAAGTTAGTATCAGAAATAGTAATAAGTTATAAGCTTGGACAATCTTGTTAATTTAATGATAAGAATTCCATCCTCTCCTTGACGCCAACTATTGTGTAACAACTAATTACGGGGGATCTTTGCAAAAGTTTAACAAGCTTTCTTAAGATCTCCTTGTCTCTTAAAATAACTGAGTTTTGTGAACACCTGATAATACATGATGTAAAGGATTTAAGGTAAAATAAATTATATATTATATATTAACACAAGTTTGTCGCCTTTGCCGACGAAACCGGAAAAAGCGGAAACAACAATCACAATGATAAGTTCAACAGGCTCTGAAAAAATTTCTTCAGTAGTTACCAAAGAACCAAAACTATATAAGGTTTGACCGCCTTGATTGAAAAATGTGTTTTAAAAGCGTTTGAATCTTGTCAGCTGCAACTGACGGATTCCCTCGCCGGATGATGACAGCCTTACCCCCACTAGAGTTCGAATGCCATTTCTCTTGACAGCAGTATTAAAAAAAAATGAACGAGGAAATATTTCTGGAATTAAATAGCTTTTATGTTGCCTACCTCGCAGGCACGCAATAAACTCATTACGGAACAGCGGCTATTGCAGGCAACGCAAGTAACCTTATCCAAGGAGCTCTTTTTAATAAATGCATTCATTACAGTTCGTCAGAAGTCTTTGTCTCTTACACTTCTTAGAATGAAAGAAGTCAGCCCTTCCTACCAATTTTGCCCCCCTCCAACCTCCCCTTAGGAAGGCCTCGTGCTAAGGTTGCCCGATGGGCAACTTTTTCGAAAAACAGATTAAAGCTATCCGAACACGGCACGAAGTGCCGTGAGGAAACAATTCTAACAAAATTTCGCATGACATTTTTTTTCTTTGACACATAAAACTAGTGCGCCCGTTTGTTATTAGCAAATGCATTTGTCAGTTAAAATTCGCACACGAGTAACAAAGATAGTCACTGAAACTTGTCACAGGAAATTTGCTCGATAGGCCCATACATTCACGGTCTACTGAGCCTGCGAAAGCAGACAGCTCCAGCTGTCTGGTTTTGTTAAATCACTTTACAACTGTCACTGAATAGATTCTGCACTAGACAAGTACACGTCCAACCGGAAGTGAATATTAGGGACCTTAAGTATAAGGATTTCCTTTGTAAACCGCAAACCGCAAACTTCGACCCGCAGCAGTTCACAGTTCGGAGTTCACGGTATGTACATAATCCGGGTCTAAGATCGAGGGTTACTTTTACCTATACGCATCTTGGCTTACCATTAGGAAAACAAGATGGCGGCTGCAAGGAGAATAGTATTGAGGTAGCTGTTGTTGTTTTAAATTTAATTCTAGTAATCTCGTAACTGAATCAAACAAATCTCCCATTCATCGAGATAACTCTTTTAAAGACAGCAAATTTTACGTTTAAACGTGGCGTTATAGTTTTAAAACCAGCGAAAAACTCTGCCGTAATCCACGTAACCTGAACCTCAAACGGAACGGCAGGATCGGAGTCACGTGACTTTTAGAGTTTTGCGGTCTGCGGGAAACTAGAAAAAACCCCAATCTTAATTGACTTAAAGTTTCACACGCGCCGTTGTATTTTTCTCTTCTCAGGCTGTGGTTGTGTTTTTGTTGACGCCCCGTTTCACTAGACCATCTGGTCCTTCGCCCGTCCCCTGTCCCGTAACAGACAACACCAAAAACCCTAAACATCAGACCTCGTATAATCTTCGCTCCGTCTTCAGAGAAGACGGTTTGAATTGCGCAAATGGATATGACCTTGGAGTTCTTTGTAAAGATTCTTCTGGAAAGCGCCGATGTACATTAAAATGGGAAAGATTCACCAACACTGGTAAGTACACGCACATGATTGGTGAGCCCGACAAACTTGTGTGCTCGAAGTTGAGGACGGTGCCTCTTTAAAGAGATATTTTTGTGCAGCTTATGACTATGCGGGAAAAGTAAATCTTACGAGGGCTATTAGGATCCAAAAAGGAAATTGTCAGCCAATCACAGAGCGCAGTTAAGTAAAACCAAAGCATCTGACTCCGCTTCTGAATTGAAAACCACTCTACTGCGCAAGTAATGTACAGTACCCCGTCCTGAGATCATCTCACAAGGATAAACAATTCGGAGAATATAATTGTCCAACCTTCGTCTCCAAACCATTATCGTATAATAGAAGCCTTGAAAGACTTGTGACTATTCGGGAGAAGTAGATCTTAAAAAGGTTATTCAGGGATCCAAAAATGAAATTGCCAGGCAATCACAGAGCGCAGTTAAGTAAAACCAAAGCAAACTCCGCCTCTCAATTGAAAGCCACTCTACTGCGCACGTAATGTACAGTACCCCGTCCTGAGATCATCTCACAAGGATAAATTATTCGGAGAATATAATTGTCCAACCTCCGTCTCCAAACGATTATGGTGTCATAGAAGTCTTGAAATATGTTTTTAATCACAATTAAATACTATTTCATTAAGGATTTCAGATAAGAAATTTCGAAGGAAGGCGGGGATCAAGGTGTATTCAATTTACTGACCCATGCAACGGAATTCAGTACGCACTGAAAGCAACAAAAGGAAACCGAGATTGGAAACTTGTGTTTGAGGTGAGTCACGCTCATGAACAAAAACTCTGTTCCTTTCTACTTTACTGTTAAGTTCTAAAGAAAGAAGAAAAAAAAAAAAATCTGACGTTTTTTTTAACTCTTTTTAGCCTGAGTCCAGATTGACGGAGCCCTCGTAATTTGAGGGGTATCTTAAGTAATGTTTCTTAACAATAGTCTATAAATATACCAGCAATAGACTATTATTAAAGGACCCTAGTCTGCACCCTCCACCATTTTTGATGCCATCGAAATTATTGATATTGCATGGTGAAGCGAAATCTTATTGCTTTACTGTAAGTTGTTTTCCTGAAAGTATGTTCCATTATCTTTAGTAGTTTGACAGTGATTTCGTTCATTTCGACATGCTCTGAATAAAATATAATAGCCAAACTCTCGCATACAAACAAAAACAAAGGTTTGGCTGACAAGGGCCCTTTAAGGAACAATACGTTAAAAACATCTTAATTTAGGTAAGGAGGGCTTAACGTATTTGGCCCTTGGGCCTATTGGCTTTTGGGCGAAAGTGACAGTAAACTGCGAGCCTTGGTTAAGCTAATGTTAATGCCACAGAGGACAGTGTGAGCTCATTCAGTGTTCAACTTTTTCAGTTATTCAAAACAAATGAGGCAAGATTTGCCTGATCTGGTTACTTTACAAAGTTTGGGGAGTATTGGCTGTGACTACGAGTCACCACTGACAGCTAATGTGGAATGCCGGAATCTGCACCACTTGGTTGCATCTGATTTTACAAATTGAGCGCTCAGTTTTGGCTAATTCATGGATCAGTGATACAAACCTCTTCCAGACCCTATTGGGAACTTTTGGCCAAACGTTCTCATAAAATATAAAGCACGAGAGAGGGTGTTTCATCAGATTTAGAGACACCGAAAAGTGGGTGGAAAAAAAGTTTTTTTAACCAACTTTTAGAACCTTGGAAAGAAACAGTGTTTGGAGTGTGTGATATATTATTTCAAAACATGAAATAATTCTTGGGGAAATTGAATATAAAAGCTCACCAATTTTATGATAATTAAGATCACATTTCCAAACTTTCTTCACGGTGGTAATTAATGAGTTCGACGGGATTAAATATTGCCGGTTAAAATACCCTTAGTTATCGAATTCACGGGAAGATATCGCCTTATTTATCCCTCGACGGTGAAATTTTTATTCGTCTGATGGTTGACTAGTTAACACTACGGTCACTAGAAGAGTACCAAGAAGAGCACTATTTTTTTTTTCTCTACCGTTTCCTAAGTACGTTTAATAACATCTCCACTTGCATTCACAGCAACACCAATGCAGAAGTACAAGTGACCAGGCTTTTGCGTTCATGGAGAAGCATGTTGGGGACGGCAATCAACGACGATTCGTATACCAACCCACTCTTGTTAACGTAACGATGTGTATTGGAGTAACCCGTGACTGCAATGAAAACGTATCTCTTATAAAGACAGACGATATTACTTCAGAAATATCTTGTAGATTTAAAAAGCAGAAACGTCAGTAATCCTAAGAATTTGTTCGTGAAGGCCCAGGGAAGCTGTTGCGAACAGTTTATAATTATGAAACATTCTTAATGAGTCATGTTGGAATGTTTTCCCGCATATTATAAAAATATTATTTCGTAATCCCCTTAGGTGCTAAATTAGTTAAGTTGTTAAGTAAGAGGCCATGCCATTTCCGATTTGCCTTGGAATGGGTTCTTATGCTAGAAAAGGTTTATGCAAGGACAATCGCTAATCTGAAACTGCAATTTGTAGATGACGAATTAAGGAGGGTATCGATGGGAGGGGGGCAGCTTTGACGGTTGACGGTTAATTTTTAACACTCCTCGTGCTAATGAGGAGTGTTTTATTAGCTCATAAAAGACTGCATACTAATAAGGGGGAGGTTTATCGACATGAAGTCACTGTACGTGATGTATCATCTACCATTTGAGTGGTCAATGGGCTTATGAATTATTAAGGAGTTTTTGAATGCGAGATATTTTTCCACACCTTGCGCTGACATTTAATATCTCACTACATCCAATCGGGTAACCGGGGCCCAGTTGTTAAAAAAAAGAAAAAAAAAAAAAACGCTAACCATCCGTGATTAAAAGTTAAGAGAGATTTTTCATTTTGCTAGTTGTTAAAAATGTCTTTAGCAGCTAATTTCAAGCTAATGGAAGGGAAAACTATAACTCAAAACTAAGGGATAAAATTCTTTTGGAAGCATCCTTACTCATTGATAATTAAACTTGAATCAAAGTTCACGTTAACCCAGGATTAGCTTAATCGGGGCTTTGAAGAACTGGGCCCGGATGAATAGCTAACTCTTAAAAACATTTTAATGAAACGCACGCAATCTTCAAGTTGCTAATTAGAGAAAACAATTTACTAGTTTTATTGTGTACGACAGTCAAACGGCTTGAAATCATTTTAAGCTTACATGTTTACTTTTTAGCTATTAATTATTAATTTTTACGAAAATTGAATACTTCTGTGACCGAAATTTGAATATTTTTGACATAGACAGCATAGATACATGTACCATTAGCGCTTTCCGATCCGAAGCGTTGATTTAGTGTAAAGGTACTGCTTTGCTTATACTAAAAATACTATTGTTGTGAAGCTAATGTAAGGGTGCATTTTTGACTTTAATTTTAGAATACAGTTGTTATTTCCTTTCGGTAGTTTTAATAGATATTTTCCAGATTATTGGACATTTTCCTGTTGTTCAAAGATTAGAGTTACAAGTTGTGCTGTGGACAGGTTTGCCTACTTCTTTTAACATTGGCTCGGGCCTCCTCGAAGGTTGAAATCAAGGCAAAACACTTAAGGATTTTATCAGCCTGATTGGTTTCCCTTTCTATCTATTTTCTTAGAATAGTTGTGTTGTTCTTTCCTGTTAATGTATTTTTTTAAAACCAATTCTTATCTTTGGTTGGGACCATTTGGCCTCGTAAATATGTTTACAGCACACTATAAAATAAAGTAAGGCGTGATTTGAGTGATACTCGTAGAAAAGATGTAGAATAGAGTAGAATTGATGTAGAGTTGACGTAGGGAAGGACCAGTTCCTTAAAGAATAAAGAAGAGCTAAAAAGATTCCCGGTACCTCCTCTCTGCTGAGCCAAGCGAGTTTTACACTATTTTTCAAATAATACTGCACTTAGCTTAGTTGGCCTCAAGGTGGCCGAATGCAGTTTTTTAGTGTACAGGTGTTAGAAGACGTTATTTGGAAACTATGTACTGCTGGGCACCCAAAATTGGTATGGTGTAAGACCAACTATGAAGAAATGTATTTTCGTGCGTCTCGTTGAGCTGAGTACCGTTTCCATGCCAATGCAGTGAACTATTAAACGTCCATAAATAGTAGGTTTCCTTTATTTTTAGAAAATGTACTCATTAGATTTTTTCCATTTTTTGTATCCAGAAAAACTCACAAAACACTGACACAGTTGCACTACTTTCATGTAATTTTAACAGAGAGATCTCACGAAAATATTGATTTTCCATTTTAATGTTCTGTGAAGATACTCTCTGTTAGATTTAGGTTTCTCGTTGTGGGCGAGTTACGCTTTTAGGGAACTATTTTCATGCCAAATGTCACGAAATTCTAATGAGCGGTTCCTTAGAAAACAGTTCATTTCCACGAAAACAACCAGTCACAATTTTTTGATCAAATGCGCATGCGTGGCTTTAATTGGCTTTCATGTCAAAGATGAAAGCATGCAAAAAGGTCTTGGCGAATGACTTTTTTGCTCGGAAAGAAAACAAAAAGAATCCAGAAACGAGAAACTTAGTCATTTAGGATCAAACTTAACTTTTTTACCCATTTCATGTGAAATTGAGGGATCACTTTATCGACCGCAGTATTTGCGTACCACAACTCTAGCGCGCGCTTAAGGACGGTGCCTACTATTGTTACTGTGCATACGTTCTGCGCATCGCAAGATACTCGGGTTTCCTATGGGTGGTGCCTACTAATACAGGAATATTTTTGCGCGGTTTAAATCTATACGGAGAAAGCAGAACTTACCAAATGCTTTTGGTATCTCAAAAGAAAATTGGGGGTAGCCATGCATTTTTTAGAGATAATTAGGCTTCAATTTAGGAAAAAATCCCATACATTGCTTTATATTTTTGCGTTTTTAGAGATATTATTGCTTAATTATCTCTGAAAAATACGTGGTTACCCCCAATTTTCTTTTTGGATTCCAATAGGTCTTGCTGAGATCTACTTTTCCCGCATGGTCATAAACCGCACAAAAATACTTCGGTATTAGTAGGCACCGTCCTTAATAGCATCACTAACAGAATATGTAAAGCGCGTGCAAACTGTGTTCGGCCACCTTTACTGGTTTTCTTTTTAAACTGCGCGGTGTCTACTCGAATTGACACCTTGTCGTTATATGCAATAGGTGTTTCAGGTTAATTTCAGTCAAACCTTTATGTATCACGTTTTCTCAATACTGTGACTTATTTACTTGTCGTCGTTAAAACTGTTTTGCTTAGTCATCGGGGTTAAAGTCCGTTACAATTTTCGCCTGAAACTATTACCTACTCTGGCTGATCACCGGAACATAAAGACGTGCCATAAAAGCTCGTCATTTGGATTTTTGAACTTTTCTTCAGTGAAACTCATTGGGAGAGTAGGGTTTCCGTATCAAGCCGGAAATTATCCAACCTACTGCAGAAATACAAAATCGAAACCTCTGTGGAAATTTCCACCTTTTAAAGACTGACGGTTCAGAAACGCCGATAAGGGGGAGGGTTGGGGACGAACTGGGTTATTGATGCAACACTATTGAGCTGGAAATGCGCGAGAAGCTTTCACTTATAAAACGTTTCACCCTTAGTTTAGTCAAATATTATAATTGCAATACATTTGCATTCAGTTCCGCTCTTACTTTGATAATCCGGCGGAGATGGCCGCAGTTTTTTAAGAGCAAGCTTTTATGTACCGCTAGCTATTGAGCTGGAAATGCGCGAGAAGCTTTCATTTATGAAACGTTTCACCCTTAGTTCAGTAAAATATCATAAATGCACCGCTGGCTGGCTATTTTAAGCGTTTTTCAACCTTGTGAGCTACGTGGAAAAAAAAAAAAAAAAAAAAAAAAAAAAAAAACCTTCCCGTGGAATGGCCTGGGGATGATTCTACTCACATCCCCAGTGCTGTGGCCAAGCAGTAGTGATAGGTGCACCGAATTATACCCGGTAAATGAGCAGCCATGAACATAAAGTGAGCAGCCAGAATAAATTTAAAAAATGTGCGGGAAATTTTATAAGCAATAATTATGTTTGTCTGTTTTGAATAAAAAGCGGGTAGATTTCGAAAGCGTTATCGTTCTTGCAATCGCTCTGTTGGGAAAACTTTTTCTTCGATTTTTAAAGCGTTAGTACTGTGATCTTCAAGCTGCCTTGAGCGCTTGTTTAACTGTCCGCGACTGGGAAACAAAACCGTTTTCTCCTATCTATCTCGAGGAAATAAAAAAACTATTAAAGTCACGCACCGTTAGTCAGTTAATTATGCTAGTTCGCAAGCCTAAAGTTGCATATAAATAAGTTCCGTTCTGCTGAAAAACCCCAAGGAAGTATCTTGACGCATTAGTTTATAATCAATTTCACATAACTTAACAAGGATCAATGGAAACACGCGACTTATAATTGTTAGCAATAGAACCAGACAAGAGATACTGTTTTCAAAACTTTATTAAAAAACAATGACAAAAAGAGTCAAATAAACAGCGATTTGAAAGGAAAAGGAATGAAAATGAATCATTTGACTGACTATTACAAATCTGTTTTTTCCATTTTATTTCGAGGAATAATCGAATAATCCTTCCGTGTGTACACAATTTTCCTATGGCCTCTAAGCCAAGAGTTCGACTTTCTTTGTTTCTTGCGGTTTGCCTTGTTCTTTGTAGTCGGTCTTTTAGTTTTTGCTTTAAAAGAGGCCTCATTTCTCCGCTGTCTTGACAGTTCATACACCGTTTCTTGTATCTGTACTGAATTGTGATAGTGATTTTTTCCGGAATCATCCGCTTCACTTTCGTAAACTACGACTTTAACTTTAAGGTTGCAGTTTCGCCTCTTGTAAATACTGTCTTCGCTGTATGTGGTCTAACTGATGAACCTCCGCGAGATGGTTAGCTAATCTGACAAGGTACTTCGCCCCGCACGATGGAATCGGACAGTTTCTGCAAACTCTATTGTAAACCATGTTGACAGTTTGGTGACTGAACACAAATGACATCTTTTTCGCAAATAGTGTCAGAAGGGCCAAATACAGACCAGAAAGGCCATAACAAGGCCAAACACAGGCTTGAAAGGCCATAACCAGGCCTGAAAGGCCAAAACCACGCCAAAAGGGACAAAAGGAGACAAACGGGCCATTTCTAGTTATGTGTCTTTATTTTTTCTCAGGCACACGCGTGGGTGTCGCGCGTCGCTAGTCACGCAACAGCTCTCAACTTTGGAATCATCATCTTTATTTAAAAGTTTTATCACAAATAACAGTGTCTAATTAAAAAGTTTTGATCTTGCTTTAGTAATTTGTATTTCAAATTGCAGATTTTTTTTTTTTTTTGTACAAGTTTACTATTATTGTTATTATTTTCAAGTCATCGATCAACACACTTAAAGTTGGGTTGTTTACAGTTTTTATTGAAATGCAACAATACAAAGATCCAGGAAATAAAAAAAAAAACATAACATTCATAGTAGGTTTAGTCTTGATCTTGTGGAATGGGCTGCTTTTCGTACAATCGATTGAGTAAGAATTTCCGCTTACCGATAGCAAGTTCCGTTGATTCCAACCAATCAAATCCTTCTGTGTCTTTAAGCTCTTTTTGTTTTTCCATCACTTTTTTGAAGGTGGGATCCTTTTTCATTGCACGCATCCACTGTAGATTCTCTAAGAGTACTTTTCTTAGCTCTTTTCTGTAAACAGAAACGAGAACGTTCACGGCTTTACTACGAGCCACGTTGTCAGAATCTCCGTTTTCTTGGTATTCATTGATCAAAGCGTCCAGTTGGATCTTGTGGCGTTTCTCGGCTTCATCAAAAATGTGTGACCACGGCTCTAAGTTTTCTGTTTCTTCTTCTTGGGAAGACTCCGTTCCTTGACTAGAGACTTCGCTTTCTTGGGAGAAATCGCTTTCTTCACTGTCTTCATAATTTCCAGCACCTTGTTGCAGGTATAAGGTATAGTTTGTGCTCGTCATCTTTGGTTTGAACCGCACGCGTTCTGACAGGAAACTAAACTTCAGAAAGTAACGCGTCTGTTTTATAGAAAATTGATGAAGGCGGGGTTACTAAGCGTTCTCTTAAATAAATAAAAGAAGACCAGAAAGGCCATAACCAGGTCAAACACAGGCCTGAAAGGCCATAACCAGGCCTGAAAGGCCAAAACCACGCCAAAAGGGACAAAAGGAGACAAACGGGCCATTTCTAGTCATGTGTCTTTATTCTTCTCAGACACACGCGTGGGTGTCGCGCGTCGCTAATTTTTTATTGTCTTATAAGCTCTCTGTGATAATTCCCTTGTTCCGTTCAGGGTTTTGAAACAGGTCGCTAATAGTTTCCGACATTCTATTTCAATATCACTATTCTACACTTTTCCGAGGGTGTTTGGGGTTCCAACAGTAAACTTGCTAGCCATGTTGTTAAGGAACTGACGGTCTGAGAATCGAAGTAAACGAAGATTTCGCATAAAATAGCTTCCGTGTAGCCGGTTCGGGTATTGTTATAGACACTGACTTTGGGACTACCCAATCAGAGTAGGTGTTGGATATGACTTATTGTTTCTCAAACAAAAGACACACGAGATAGTTCACATGCAAATTTTAGAGCTCGAGTCAAACATTTGTTAAACATAATTAGAGACTAACGCGGTGTAAAGATAAAAAAAAAAAACTTTATGTCACTCAAAAACTTTGAAAATCTTTCAAAGGATCTCAAGACAGCTCTGTTTCTACACAGACGGTAATGCAATATTTTTAATTAGAACAAACAGGAAGATCTTGGTTCCTTACATTGTTAAGCATAGCAATACATTTTGATCTGCGTACATCTTGTGTAAAAGCTCTAGAATAAGAAGATAAATGTTTATCTCTTTCTATTTCTTCAAGTTCTTCGGAGCTGATGACATAACCTTCAAAAGGTACGTGTTTGCCTTCAATATGTCTTTCATACAAACCCTTCAACACTCGGAAACTTTCGGGATGATGGCCGTCATCACTTGCGTACTTGAAATACGCCTTACGCAGCAAATCGTCTTTCTCTAAACAAAGTGTAGGATCTGGGTCGTCTCGAGGGTCTTCTTTCATTTTTTGGACATAAAACTTGTAAGATTTCCATACTTCGTCCATCCATTCTCTGTATCTAACACCGTGAAATATTTTAGGACTTCCTAGACTGTTGAATCCGTTGTCACACATTAAAAATCCTTCGTCATATTTGCGTGCATGGCGCTGGCGCTGAATAAGTCCTTTCTGTTTAAGCTCTTGGCGGTGATTTTCAAACATCTCCTTTATCTCTCTATAAGGATGGAATCTTGTGAACCGTGGCTCAGGTGAATATGAGAGCCGCTCCTTGATAGCATGCGATATTGGCTGGTCTATCCACACGAAAAAGTTACACTCTTTTTTGTGGCACGTCAGAATCATTCGATCCTGGCTCCAGGGTTGTTTACTTTTTCTCAATGCTAGTTTGTTAGAACAATCACAGACCAACTGAGCTGCATATTTTTTCACATCAGAGTGTGTATGATGCGCGATACGCTCTATGTCCTCTTTCCAGTCTGAGGCGGGGGCAAACATAAAGCACATTTTCTTGGGACAGTAAACATAGCTAAATCCTTGCGCTTTTTCTACCAATTCCAACGTTGAGCGGGGATGAAACGGGCAGAACTGACCGGGTAAGGAACTCTCTTTATCTTCTGTCAACAGAGTTTTAGGGGCCAATTCGACTTGATCGCTTGGAACCATCCTTGAGGAATATAGCAGCGATAAAATAATCTTTACTCTAGTTGTATGATAACGCTTTCAAATTTTGCGCTGTTTTTATTAACTCTAACAATAGAGTCTTGACTATCCAATCAGGGTGGGTATAGAGCGGGCAAGCCTGGGCATGTCTATTGTTTCTATTGTGTAAGAGTGACGCTCATTAGTAAACCTCGACACCTATTAGTATGCAGGAAGACACTACCTAATCACTTAATTATCATGCAAGAGCGACGCTCATTAGAAAACTTTGACACTTATCAGTATGGAGGAAGACACTTATTACAGTCGAACCTCCCTTTGCGACCACCTCTCGTAAGCGACCACCTCTCATTAGCGACCACTTTTCCAAAATACCAAAAGTTTTCAAGTCAAATCACTATAGATGGAACCTCTCGTAGGCGACCACCTCTCGTAAGCGACCACTTTAAGAGATCGTTGTTTAAAATTTTCAATTGTTTTGAACCTCCCGTAAGCGACCACTTGACACACAATCTGCTGTAACTCTCACGGGTGGAAATTGAAAAATGTGTCGCTGTAAAATATTGGCCACATCATGACAGCGGACGCCGTAAATCTCACAGTCAGAGCTTACGGTTCAAGTGTCTCCCGAAACAGCTTAGCATTGAAACAAAATTTTGATAAAATACACATGCACTATTCTGTACACTGAAATAAACTTTAATCAGATTGAATCCCTTGTAGGAAAAAACTCTCTTATCTCGTAAATAACATGTATGGGTTTCGATGAGTACTGGCAAAAGGGTTAGGTCTCCGCAATTGCCGTATGTAAATTATCCGAAATTTAGACTTCCTGTGGTCTGACCTCTGGTAAGCGACCACCTCCCGTAGGCGACCACATATCCTTGACATTGTGGGTGGTCGCTTAGTGGAGGTTCGACTGTAGTATGGAGGAAGACACTTATTAGTATGCAGGAAGACAGAGGAAGACAGGGGAAGACACTAACGGGGCTTATCTTTGCTGAAGGTATACTACTGATTTGTTCAACTTCGTCTACAGTCAACAGAGTCTTAGCGCTAGATTCCACTCGAAACATTTCTGTTTTCTCCAACAAACGTAAAACAACCTTGTTTTCTAAAAGTGGAATAGCGCTTTTGATGAAAGCAGCCTTTTATTTTGCAAACATAATAGTCTGGCGACGACCAATCAGCGTTGGGCTGCTTACTTGTCAAGGACCCATCAATCAAAAGTACCCCCTAACCTGTCAACACACCCACACATTCTTTTGTGACTTCATAATTATTGCTTATAAAACTTCCCGCGCATTTTTAAAATTTATTCTGGCTGCTCACTTTACGTTCATGGCTGCTCATTTACCGGGTATGATTCGGTGCACCTATCACTACTCCAAGCGGGGTTTCCTCGGCTTAAATCCCGTTCAGGGCAACAATTTTTTTCTTTCATGTGAGGCGTGTGTCGAAAGTCACGACGGTTAAATTTGACCGATTTTGACGGTTGACGATTTTGAAGGGGAAATTTCTTCCATGAGTTACAGTTAATATGAACTTTTGAGTTTTTAATATCAACAATTTAACAAATTGACGTCAGTTTTCATGCGTCTGTCCTGTTACGCCGAGTGGATCCGCAGACTACTTTGACAATGTTATAACACTATTATTCATGACCAATAACCGTAAAGATGCATGAAAAACTGGCGTCAATTTGTTTTTTGCTATAACAAGAAGCCAGAAGGGACAAAATGAAGTAAAAACGCGGAATAAAAATGCGAGAAACTTACATTTCAAAATCTCACGCGACCAAAATCAAAAACTTGTCTCGCTCTCTTATTGGTTAATGGAAAAAAAGGGAGAGTTTCTAGTAGTTGAAAAGTGACATATTGACCTTTAGATTTTTTCAAACTCCCCGTTCTCGCTCGTTTCCTCATGATCAACATCGCATAAATAATATATTCATGTGTCTGTCCGCTTATTTTAAAATGAAAATTACCCAATGAGCGCGCGAAATTTCTGCAGTTATTATAAAATGTTTTCTGGAGGTTGAGCTTTGGTCAGAAACACGTTATTAATGTAGTAAATCATTAAAAATATTTTGAAACAAGAAGTACTTCTAAACTGGGAAGTTAGTTGTGATGTCAGTTTAGACACAAATTATGTGGAAAATCCGGACCATAAAGTGAGTATATTTGCGAACCTATAAAATGGTTAAAACGATTCTTTGAGAGCCAACTAGAAGTCCGGAAGAGATGAATAGTTGAGATAGTGATATTTGAAATACCTTAAAACCGTTTGATGGCTAATAATAACTGTGTTTCTTACGCTTGACGGTAAAAAATTCGCCTTTTTTGACGGCTGACGGTGAACCCCTTTGAGACCCTCCTTTTACACAGTCTCGGTTACAGTGAAATGTACATTTATCCATTTTTTTGAGCTACAGCAACAAGACATAAATGACATAAGTACAAATTTAACCAGATTTTATTTCTTTGAAACAAATCTTAATTACAAAAATTGAATACCTCTCTATACGGGACGGGGCAGGGACGTTAGCTTCAATTTACATCTTAAGTGCTAAGTTTGTATACCGCCTTTTCATTTATCGAGTCTGACATATCAAATGTGATGAGTTCTAAATAGCACAGCCCCGTCCGTACATCAATGCTACTGTTTAAAAATGAAATACTTAAAAGTGAAGTTTTGATTCATAATATAATCAATATATTATATTCCATAAATACAAAGAAACTCAGTTCATCAAAACGATTCACATTTAACTTTTGATGTTTTGAGTTTCTCATAATATTAACAGCATTCTTGAATAAAACCATGTTTTTAACACGGGGTAGTTGAAAGCCTTAACTTTTGCAAAACTCTTTTGTTGCTATGAAATTTCAAATGTAATGCCTCCTAAAATGTGAAGCGATTGACAAGTCGCAAAAAAACTTCCGCTTTACTTAAGATGAGCCGCAAATAAAACAGATGAACTGATAAACACTCTGGTGAACTGATAAAACATGTTCCATGGTTTTGTGCGTAGTACGAAATATTTTATTTCGTTCGTTCCAGTGTCAATTTTGAAAGAACGATGAACGTTAAATTTCCAATCTCGAAACCGTGAGAAGACTGGTACGAGTAAGGGATTGTCGGATCGTTTGCAATTTGAGTAGATGGATGAACATTGCGGCGACGAATAAATGCATTGCTCGGCATTTTATCGGGTTAGTTTATCTCTTGTTAAATAGTTTTCACCTGGAATGTACTTATTCATCGACGTACGCAATGTCCATCCGTCTACCCAACCGATCCCATAATCATCCCTCACTCGTAGAGTCTCTCCGTGGTTTCTGGAGGGAGCATTAGAGTGTAATTACCGCAGTCATATTGGAGCCGGGAGCAAAACAATAAAAGAAATTTTGCAAAAAAAAAAAAAAAAAATTCCCAGAGGCAACCATTCTATTGTTTCGCTCCTCCAATATGGCCGCCGGAACTTACTCTATTATAGTATTTTCTCAATTCAGTGTCAGCACGAGAATCTTTTAACGTTCAAGCTTTCAAACATGCACACGTGACATCACCTGTCACTTGTGTATAAAAGGCTGTTTCACTGGGTTACTCCTTAAATGCCAGGAGTAACGCCTAATTCAAGATGTCGGTCATTTTTATCTTCCATAAATTAGCTGAATCACTTTTGCAGGTCAGTTGTTAGTTCTTTTTTTATTGATTCTTTGGATATTTTGCTTACGATTTGGTGCATTAAAATCAGAAACTGGTAGTTATTGCTGGTATCATTTTAGCACCACACGTTACCACGTCCTTTAAATATTGGTCACTGAATCGGGTTCGAAATTCAAAGAGCTCAGAGTGCATTTTTAGAGCCAAAGGGCAAAATGTCTTTGAAACTTTGAATTAATGCGTTATTTTTTTTTTCTTGTATCCAGTTTGTGTAACCAGCTGTTTTCTCTTGTTTGTGGTTAATACGTTACTCCAGTCGGCCGTCATGTTGAACTAGCGTAACAAAAAATATTCCTGCGTGCAGATTAAGAAGAAGGTCTTTCTTCACGTTTAACCCAGGCCCCGCAGTCTTTCCATTTGTATCGATTGTATTGATGTACCCTGCGAGCATGCAGTGGCCCTTCGATCTTCCTAGACTTATCTAGGAAGATCGAAGGGCATTGCTCGCTTGTTAGCTTAGAAGTAAAGAGGAACTTTCTTTCCAATGGATATCGGTTGCATGACGGCTGTAAAAGAACTTCTATGTACTGTAAACCAAAGGTTCGCATTTTCTTATTTTGAAACCGGTTGTGGATAGACTATTTCCGGTATATTAAAATTCTAGCTTGGCTACGAAGTTCAGGGAATAAAACAAAACAAATTAATTATTCATCTCTGAACCTCAAAACAACACACTTTATTAAAACAGATAGTTATAAGCTGGTTATATACCTACCCGCAAATAGCTGAAGCTAGTCGAGGCGGGTAGGTATGTCTATACCTACTAAACTAAATACAAATAAATTTGGTGTTTACAAATTTACTAAAATAAAAATTAAATAAATAGTAAACAAACAAGTGACGCAAAAAGGATTCGCTAGCTGATAAAAATTTAAGGATTGTTACAAATTTACAAGCTTTTCATTATTTCAAGAATTGAAGAAGGTGTAAGGTAAGCATTTTCTTTTTTTTTTAATGTTGATTAGTATTTCATGTATTTGTTTTTTGAATAGTTTTCTGTTGTCAGACTTTCTAATATTAATCGTTAAAGAATTCTATAGCCGTGCACCAAATCGAGAAAATGAATTCTTTAGTTGATGAAGACGTGAAGATATGATACAATGAAATTTATTTTTGTTTTTCTTTTGTTTTATTTCCCAGAGCCTTATAGCCAAGCTAGAATTTTTAATACAACGGAAATGGTGTATTAAAATGAGTATAACGTATGTTTTTTATTTATTTATTCTTTTAGCTTAAATTGTCAAATAAATCAGTGAATAAGTTTTGCCTGCGTTAGAGTAAGCATCTTGTAAATCAAGGGAACGCCATCATTATTTGTTCACATTTCTGCTGTCTTACGCTCCCTACTTCTTGCAAACTAGAATAGATTGGTAAAAAAATATATTCTTTAACTTAATACTTGGCTCAGTAAGAAATTGCGAAAGGAAACTCTTCAAAATTAATTCTTCGTTAGTTTCAAACTATTCGGCTCAGTTCAATTACTCTTTTGACGTCACACCGGCCGCTCCGCCAGCCGGCTAATCATGATTCACCCCGCGCAGGGTGGATACGGGAAGTTTGTTATATAAACTTGAATCGACAACGGCGCCATTACGGAATAGAATATGGTTGTTGTATACCCCCTAAACAGTAGGGCGTGCATTCGTTCTTCCTTCTTTGTTGATGTTGTTGTTGTTGTTGTTTTATAGTAGCACTCAGAAAATCATAGAACAATCGGAAATCGGATGTTCGTTTTTAATCTACAAATCGTACCCTTTTTACAGGGTTTCTTTTAAGTCTGTAAATTATGATTAGTATTTCATATTCAAACTGACACCAGCAATGGATATCTAACAAATCAACAAAATAAAAATTTTCTATGATTAAATTTTGGAGCTATAAAAAGTTTGTAAAATTCCGTGTGACAGCAGTTTTATAAACTGACCCGATTTTATAGATTAGTAGATATTTGACTGGCAACCACTCACGCTGGTGCAAGGTTGGGGTGGCTTACGTTCGTTATTAGATATCAGTTACAAGCAGAGTTTTAAACTGCTTGGCCAGTTTCTTTATGTCTGCATGTAGCAGATGTGTTAGACTGCACGGTTGAGCAATACACAAGTTTACAAGATTACAAAGGCGTAAGCTGAAGTAATGTTCGCGTTTAATTATCAAAAAAGTGCTTAACGCGATTTATTTCAACAAATTCAAAGCCATACACGAAGAGACTAATTTATTAAATATGGCAGTCATTAGATGTCAAGTGGGATTCCACGATATCTCCCCAGTCCTTCACTGATGTAACAGGCTTAATGGTTTTACCCAGAAAAGTCAGCTTTAGGTTTGTCATCCTTAATGAAGCAATTGACGGGTGTTCAGGGAAGTTGAACTTGATCCAACATCGCAGTCGTGGTATCGATTAAGATCCGTGGGATATCCTCTGATGCAGACTTCTCATATTAGTTGTCTCTCGCGAAATTAATACGTCACGCTCATGTAAATGTTACAAATATGTTACGCAAGTGCTTCATGTCCCATTCACTCCTTGATGAAGCATGTAACTTGTTTCCTTTACGTAAATCTGTAAACGTCTTGTATGGTTTATGCTTTGTGTATACAGCTATTTCAATTAACGTTGTCGGCTCAAAGCATGAAGCTAAAAGACAAGACCGAAAGCTTACGTGGGATTTTTATGAATAAATTCATCAAAATCAGTCATGCCTGGAGAAAACAATAGGTTGTAATTAGCAGTGCAATGACCTGCACGTGCAGGGATGATTTTGATGAAATTATTCATAAAAAATAATCCCACAAAACATTGCGGTCTTGTCTTTTAGCTTTATTTTAATCCGACAACGTTAATTGAAATAGCTGTATATTCACCAGTTATGCATACAACTATCACTTGTAAAACAAATCCCTGATCATTGCGTAAGCACTAGTTAAGTCTTTTAATGATACTTCAGAAAACCGGATGGCGGATCGACGGCTGTTAAACAAAGTCAATTTACAGGTGTTGCTCTAGGTAAATAGTTTTTCTTTTCCGGTTTATGCCTGATCAGTTGGCGGGAGAAGGGCACAATCGGCTTCTTGTCCTTCGAGACTCGTGATTCCGGAATAGGCCAAATACACAGAATGCACGGTGTTCGTGTTCTTTTAAGACCTATTCTGGTTTTCGAAATTAACAGAACTTGGTATGCTGAAAACTGATAGCGGAATGAACGGAATACAGTCCGCTCAAAATAAGGGGAATTGTATTCCGTTTGGGAAGCTTGTCGTTTTAACGGGAAGACCTGGAATTGTATTCTGTAACTGATGTTCTGTGTATTATTCTGTGTATTCTGTCATAACTGAGCCCGGATAAAAATAGCCAGAACTGTTCCAATACTATCCACCCAAGTCAATTTGAGCAGAGAAAGCGAATTGCTAGAAGGCTGCTACGCCAATCAAAGAATGCCTTGTGTTAAATACTTATTTTACTAGACTAAATATAAGGTTTGTAAATATCAATGTGAGAGGAAAAACAAGAAATACTGCATTAAGTAGCAGGCACTACTACTTAAGTGAGTCGAGCTTGGGAGAATTCGCTCGGTAAGGAGACCAGAGATGACGCAGTGGTGAGAGCACTCTTCTCCCATCAATGTGAGCTGTGTCCAATTCCTGGATTCGCATTCATATGTGGAAAAATTTAGGACCTTCCTAGGGTATATCCTAAATTCTGATTCATGAACGATACATTATAACAAGCCGAGCTGAAGAGTCTCCCAAGCTTAATTGTCGTTTACTAGGCAGTTATCGATCGATTCGCAAAGCATAGCCCATCAGAGATTATTCTGTAATAATTTATAAATATCATCGATGAAGATTTTATTTCGATCGAATTGTTCATCGCGATCATTGGCAAAACCGATAACTAATGAAGGATTTGTTTTTGTTCAAGCTACGCCGCGATATTCCTTCTATAAAAAATTTAATTTGATTCATTAATTGACTTGTTTTCAAATTTCGCTTCAAATTACTGGAAATTTACATTTTGTCCTTTGGAGGGAGAGCAGCAATGCTTTAAACAGTTTATCTTTGCTCAGTGGAGAAGATTGTGGCAATCTCCATATATTGATCACCTCGTCGCAAATCGGTATGAAAACTCATAGACAATCGAATTTCTCTCCGGCAGAAGCAAGACAGGTCTTATTACCAGTTGGTAAGTCAATTTTTAACCTCCTAAGTTTGAGAGAAAACTAAAGATACGTCCTGAGATAGGAAGTCTTTGTGAATAGTTGTTACGTGTCTAAAAATCTGTGACGTCCGGCCTTGCCCTGAAAAATTATGAGCCTGATGTCTTAGCATTGGAGACATGTCTTAAAATATACGTGGTTTTTAAAATAAAAGTGATCTTGTAAAATAATCATTAATTTTAGAAGGCTGGCATGGCTTGGAAGAGGGGGGCGTAAGGGGGGTCTGAAAACCGCAAAACCGCGCAGAAAAACGTAAAAAAACCGCAATACCGCATCGAAATTTACCAAAATACCGAAACCGCAGTTAAAAATGTGGAACATGCAATTATCGAGACTTTAGGTCTAAAAGCAGTGTCCCATGCAGTTTCCCGATCGCAGACAAACACGAAATTGCGTTCACTTGCTGACCCTGGTTCTCTCTTTCTTTCGTAACCCTGAAAAGGTACAGAAACGCCAAGATCGCCAAGTCAAATGCTATTGATAGCTTACAATATTCCTGGGTATGAAATGGTCTTAAAAAAATAAGCGTACCGATGAGCGTGACTATGTCACGTTTAGCGTGTTTCCAACACTCAGTCATTCAGTGAAAAAGGTCGAAAAACAACGGAAAGCCGCACACACGCAATCACGCGAAGGATTGATTATTGAAAAATTCCATCAAATGTATTTATTCCGTGTTCCGATTTAATGGCCAATGGCTCCTTTCTTGAATAAATACACAAAGGTCCAAAAACTCAATGAATTATTACTCTTGACAAGTTATTCTCGACTCTCGACATATCGGTCTCGACATGTTACTCTCGATTCTCCACGGGCCTCGACTCTCGACAATTGCCGAGTCAATAAATCTTTATCAATAATCAATAAATCTTTATTTAAACACGGTAAAATCCATCAGGAGTATAAAAATTAGAAATAACCTAACTATCCTAAACAAAATTCAAAACCTGACTACAACTAATCTAACTAAAACCTGTTTTTCATGAATGCCGTGTGTAACATTAAAAATGAACATTAACTAATCTTTTAAATTGACTAAGAGATTCAGCTTCTCTCACATGACAGGGTAGGCTGTTCCAGAGAACTGCTACGCTATAAGAAAAGCTTTTTTTTATGGAATTAGTTCGCGGAAACGGGACAAATAGTTTGTTAATAGAGTCCCTCAGGGAGTAACGCGTTTCATTTATTTCGACGTATCATTGGATATAAAAAAAGGTGATAAAATGATTAATCATATCAAGGACTATCAAGTATTAACTGCTCCGTAAAAACTAAAATCTTAAACTAAGATTTTACCTTACGTTTCCCGTCTTATGTAAGACCACCACCACATTAAATTGAGACGGTGATCATCTTATTTTAACACAGGAGATCTCAAATGGAGACTATCGGAGTCTCAGTATATAAGATAAAAGATCGTCTTAAATATTGTCTTTAAATCGTCTTCATTTGAGAAGCGCTTATCTTAATCAACATTGAGGCATCTTACTTTAAGAAAGACCAGTCTTAATTATATTTATCTGAGTCGATGGGGTCCTTGTTTTAAGACGTTTTTTGGTCTTATGGAAATTTTAAGACGCCTAAGCAGGCTATAAGATACTGCCATCCTACGTAAGATGCAATACGCCTTAAGCTGGCGACACACCTGGCATTTTATACGACGATCGCAGCGAATTTGATCGCCAGTGAAAATCGCAAGTGATTTTCGCCACCGATTCATGCGGAGACACCTGGCGATTTTTTTTCGCCGATCGCGGCGTTGTTCCTGTGATGAACCCGCCCAACCTGACTGATTGACTTTACTGGCAATTCGCAGCGGTAAGCGTAAAAAAATCGCGGGAACGGGCACATTTGGCGAATTTAATCGCCGATATCTGACATGCCAGATATCGGCGATTTAATACGCCGATCTCTACTCTCATCATTTTAGTTCTCGGTAAAAAAAAAATAAAAAAAATAAAAAAAAGGCTAACTTGGAAGAAATAGAAAATTCCAACACGAAAGGATCCAAATTTTGGAAAGCCCTTCCTAATTGGTTTATTAAAAAAATGCAGACCTCATAGGGAACAGGACTTCTCTTCTGATTGGTTGATTTTGATCCAAACTCTGCAGACGCGGAGTCTGGGCTGCAGTCTGGAGCTTTGATTCATCGCAAACTCTCACCTTGTTCAGACTTAAAACAAGCCGTTAATATTTTTCAAGCAGCGGAGAGTGGAGAATTTACAAGAATTTCGAGACAACAACTTCAATATTCAAATGAGAAGACATCCGGACATCAAATACGGTCTAAAGCCTCGGCTAAACGTTGTAACTATACACGAACTTAACCGCATGCACTGCACACTCAGCGGAATGAAAATGGAATGAAGAAATTACTGTCGCTTTCTAAACCGCCTGTTTTTTGAAAACCAAGATGGGTCCTGCAATTCTGCTGCGTCACCGATCAAAGGAATGAGTGTAGTGACAATTCAGACAATCTGCAATGCAAAGTTTATAATTTACGGGACTTTTAAGACCAACAAAACAGTATTTAAATTGCGGCGACCCGACCTCTGTTTTCCTGCGAATTTACGGTAAGCGGATTTGTATAAGTTTTTTTTCATTTCAGATTCGGTTTTAATAAAGTACTATGGATTGAAATTTGTTGTGTTTTCATTGCTGCATGTATCATGTTCAAGCTTAACAGTATTAAACACTCCCTGTTTTTGAATGTAGGCTTAATAGTGACCGTTGCAGTTAGATTGAAGATTTCTTCCTTGCTTCGAAACTTAAATTGAGATTCTACAGCATCTAGAATAAGATTGTTCACTTCTTGAGTTAAGATGAATTTATGACTTACCACAGCACTTTGAATCTAAGAAAAAATCATCTTAATCTAAGACGCCATCATCGTATAAATAAGAAGAAAATCGTCTTATCCTAAGATAAATCGTCTTCAAATGAGATTTAGGCGCTGTCTTACCACAGCACCAGAATTAAGTGTAAAAAACGTCTTAAAATAAGATTTTAGTTTTTACGGAGTGGAAAAGGCTGAAATAACAAACCGAAAGGCTTGCTTGCACAATAATTGTCCCTGATTGTGCAATCTGATGCGCTGTACTTGTAAGACCTCGTAAAACATAAACAAAACAACCTCGAGCAAGACGATCCGAGTGAAAACGTAACGTAACACCGCAGAGGTCCGCAGACACTTTTTTCACCGATTACCGCGGCCTAAAATTTATAAAAACCGCATACCGCTTAGTCTTATAAAACCGCAATACCGCAGGTTATAATAAAAATTTCCGCAAAACCGCACCAAAAATAGCGACAAAACCGCTTCACCGCAAACCCTTACACCCCCCTCTTGGAATGCTTCCTAAATTCTGACAATGGGCAGTGAAAACTACATGTTTTCGACTGAAAATTGGAAAGCAGTATTAACATCCGCGCTGCGTGCAGCTCCTCTCCCACCGGTCATGATGACTTCAAGCCCGGTCATGCCTCGTTTCTGGCCAGTCAAATGACACTGAAATAAATTTAACTCTTAAACTAGTTGAAAACGCTGCTTATTTATGGCGAGTAACAAAACCGAACCGGATCGCTGCAAATCTTTTTTTTTTCCTTTACCCGCAGTTAAAATGTAGGAATTCCATACTCACTTTCATCGCATCACCGCTATGTGGTATTGAACGAATTCACAAAATTGTAGACCATGCCACCAGTATCGCAGAGGTTATCAGGGTTCGAATTTCTGGCGTTCAAGCCGAAGTTACTTAAAGAATACTTAGGATACGTCTTGGTGAATCTATCTCCAGGCTTTTATATGGAAATTTTTTACAGGCTGTCCTCACTTTTTGCGCTAGAAAGTTTTCTTCAGTTCGCAATATACATGTACCAATGGAAACACTGTCTTGAGAGAGGTATCAGTATTCCTTGGGATATATATATTTTTTATTAGGACTAAAGGCAAAATCGTAAAAATGGCAAAAACAAGTTTCAGGTTTTGGAAAACATTTCGTAGTATGCAGTATATTTCGTTAATTCTATTTTCCGTTTTAAAGTCCTCTCGTCTAGCCAACGAGGCGGAATAAGCTAATGCATAGATCGCCTACGTGATTTAGGTAAGTGTATATACATACCTCAAGTGTTTACACGCAATAAGGAAACAACCTGCCTATCACTTACGCTTAAATGATGGAATTTTACCAGACTTACCTCTTGGAAAAATCATGTCAATCATTTGGTGATAAGTGAACGTTTTGCCGCCGCGTCTTGCGCCACTGTGGAATGCTTTACCTCTTGCGATACGGAAATCTAGATCACGGAAGCATTTTAATCCTTTCTGGAAACTCATCTTTTTACACGGAATGCCCGCAGGGCATGACGTGTCTAGGTTTCGGTCGGGTATCTTTTTCTTCATCGGTGTCATAAATGTGCACATTAATTTATGCATTAAACTCTGTCCTCCCCTAGTAAGGATATATTGTTCTGATTGTCTTCAACAGAAGCGGCCCAATCAAAATCTATTTTTCAGGCACACATCACGAGAGAGGGGACCCACTCATTACTTCTGTGTGACGTCAAATCATCATTTGATTTATTCATTAAAACTAGATTAAATTCTTCCCTCTCCCAGAAGGGATCTATTGTTTTGATTGTCTTGAACAAAAGCGGCCCAATCAAATTCCATTATCTGCTCGTATATCACGAGGGAGGGGACCCACTCATCTCTACTTGTGTGACGTCAAAGCAAATCATCATTTGGAAAAGTTGTTTTCGTTCAATGGCGGCCACATGTCTGAATTTAAGACTCCGGATCTGCCGTTTTCAGAGAGAAAACCAACCTTTTTCAAGCAGTAAATCGAAATAATAACTTCTAGGTAGTACTCGACAGTTGAAACGGCGGAAATTGGGAGAGTTCACAGCAAAGAAAATCCGCTTTAAAAAACAGATCGAATGACCAACGCGAAGGATTAGAGCTAGAGGAGGCCAGACCAGTTTAGCGGGGTCATGACGTTACTGCATAGTTATTTCTGGTATGATTTCTAGTAACACAACGATAAGTATCACGCAATATATCTGAATAAAACCATTCAGACAATTATTTCAATGGCCAAGGGAGGATATTTTTTAAATATCTGCGAAACATACAATGGGGAATAATTGGGGCTACATTAAGCATTCCGTGTAATGCCATTAGAGGGGCATCTTGTTAAATTAGCTTTTGTTAACTTGTAACGTATGTATTGGATTATAAACCACTCTGGGCGCTTATTATTTTCCCAACATTTTCAAGAAGCGAGGACAATTTTAGAGAATAACAAAACAAAGGTTAACAAGTTTATTTCGCTTCAACAAGACAAAACAAATTGCAAACGCTAACATGAGCAAGCCATAAACAACATAAAAGTTCACTGACTACGGTATCTAAAACCAGTTTTGGAACACAACTGACGCTCTTCTTATACTTCACGCTGGGCTAGTACAGAAATGTGTTTTTGTTTTTTGGAAAGGAGGTAGGGTAGGGTGGGCGCTTGTCCGACGTGGGCGGTTAATCGAATAAATACGGTACCTTAATTTATCGTACTTTAGTTTTATTGCTGTGATGCGTCTTTGATCATTTTACATAACATAATGGGGTTGACAGGCCTGCGCCATTCTCATGTGCGTGTTTAGCCTAAATAAGAGTTTTGCCCTCACAGGTATGTCTTCCAGGAGGGGGGTGTAAGGGTTTTCGGTGAAGCGGTTTTGCGCTATTTTTGGTGCGGTTTTGCGGAAATTTTTATTATAACCTGCGGTATTGCGATTTTATAAGACTAAGCGGTATGCGGTTTTTATAAATTTTAGGCCGCGGTAATCGGTGAAAAAAGTGTCTGCGGACCTCTGCGGTGTTACGTTACGTTTTCACTCGGATCGTCTTGCTCCAGGTTGTTTTGTTTATGTTTTACGAGGTCTTACAAGTACAGCGCATCAGATTGCACAATCAGGGACAATTATTGTGCAAGCAAGCCTTTCGGTTTGTTATTTCAGCCTTTTCCAGTTAATACTTGATAGTCCTTGATATGATTAATCATTTTATCACCTTTTTTATATCCAATGATACGTCGACTCGGCAATTGTCGAGAGTCGAGGCCCGTCGAGAATGTCGAGACCGATATGTCGAGAGTCGAGAATAACTTGTCAAGAGTAATAATTCATTGAGTTTTTGGACCTTTGTGTATTTATTCAAGAAAGGAGCCATTGGCCATTAAATCGGAACACGGAATAAATACATTTGATGGAATTTTTCAATAATCAATCCTTCGCGTGATTGCGTGTGTGCGGCTTTCCGTTGTTTTTCGACCTTTTTCACTGAATGACTGAGTGTTGGAAACACGCTAAACGTGACATAGTCACGCTCATCGGTACGCTTATTTTTTTAAGACCATTTCATACCCAGGAATATTGTAAGCTATCAATAGCATTTGACTTGGCGATCTTGGCGTTTCTGTACCTTTTCAGGGTTACGAAAGAAAGAGAGAACCAGGGTCAGCAAGTGAACGCAATTTCGTGTTTGTCTGCGATCGGGAAACTGCATGGGACACTGCTTTTAGACCTAAAGTCTCGATAATTGCATGTTCCACATTTTTAACTGCGGTTTCGGTATTTTGGTAAATTTCGATGCGGTATTGCGGTTTTTTTACGTTTTTCTGCGCGGTTTTGCGGTTTTCAGACCCCCCTTACACTCCCCTCTTCCAGAGAACACCGTTTTCTCTATGAAAAGACCGGTGCTCCCTGTAAATTTTCTGTGAGCGCTGGATTTTCTTCTTATTAAATGCCATCTATGATTTGGAGGGTTTGCGCGATAGACACTGAACAAAGCGATGTGGTTAACTGTCGCCTGTGTTGTAATTGATCTCGAAGGTCATTTTGCCCTCTTGTTGTTACGTTTCTGTTTAGGGACTGTCGTTCTTAGGCCGTTTGTGGCTTTTATTTTAGGCTTGGTATGGCTCATTTCAGTGCGTCTGGTGACAGTATAGCCTCTCTTTTTATCGTTGTAAGGATAGGATTTGAACCGTGTAATAACTATTATCTTGCAGCTTTGTTGCAAGATGCTGTGCTTCTTATCACGGTTATTTGTCCCTTAATCCGTTCTTAAACATTGTAGCTTCTTTGAAAGCTATGCAATGCGTTAAATTGAGGGCTAAAGGCCGTTTAAGTTACGGCTGTGTGTTTTGTTGTCGCTCCGCTAAGCTCTGTAACTGTGAGGTTTGTGTTGCGGGAGCTTAGTATTTTCCTCCTGTGTTTACGTGCTCTGGCCAGGGGCTGCTTCTAGTCCTTCGGCCGGTAGTAAATTCTGTAGAATTTAAGGCAATGGTCAGGCAAGACTGCGGTTTCGATCCTAATCTTGTGGATCTCTTCAGTTGCCGATTCTTTAGAAATGATAGAGATGAGTTCTCGGTATCATTTCAACAAACGCGCTCTCTTGTCAAATTATAAACCCATGGTTCGGATCGAAAACCCTGCAATTCAATTGGCTCCTTGGTTTTAGCCAATCTGGTGGCTGCGAGTTCGATCCATGGTAGGGCTAAGCTTGACGCTGTGTTTTCTATGATGGCTAAAGCGTTAACTAAGTTTTGTACATGAACTGCCATTTTTTTCGCGGATAAGTGTTTCCGTAGAGCTGTGCATATGTTTTGCAGCATATACGGAGCTCACTATGGAGACTGTATAAAGCTGTATACACCGCGAGAAGTACGTTTATCGTCTTTGTTTTTACGGATTTCATGTACAGTGCGTCTTTCACGACATGAAACGGAGCCTGTTAACAATCAACATGGCATAATGGGGTTGACAGGCCTGCGCGACTCTCATGTGCGTGTTTAGCCTAAATAAGAGTTTTGCCTTCACGGGTGTGTCTTCCAGAGAACACCGTTTTCTCTATGAAAAGAGCGGTGCTCCCTGTAAATTTTCTGTTAGTTTTAAGTTAAAAGGCGCATGATGATATTAATAATTATTAGTATATACCACTTAAGTGAACAGTACTTTTCGCGCGCACTGGTTCGCTAGCTCGGAGGTGATTTAAGCCAAGTGCAATTCACCTCCGAGCAGCCGAAGAGAAACAAGATGGCTCTCCGTTCGCCACGGTCGCCTAAAATGAAATTATTTCGATAAACGAGGCGAATGTTAAAAAAAAAAAATTTAACCACATATTCTAAGGTGAAAAATGAAAATACAATCCCTTGTTTACGAAAACTGCCCTGCACTAAAATTGAAATGAAAACAATGAAACCTCTAATATTTTTTAGCATGGTTTCAACAACAAGACGAATTTCACAGAAAAACTGAAGTGAAACCGTAGGGACTAAACAATCGTCTCCAAAGGTTTTATTTGTCTGCTAGAACGATAATTAGGCAACAATATTCTAAAAAGCAGCAAAATACAAGGCAGTATATGGTATCCTTTTTTCCAAATTGAGGCTTTATCATCTCTGAAAAATGCATGGTTAACCCCAATTTCCTTTTTGGATAACAAAAGCACTTGCTAAGATCTGCTTTCCCCGAATAGATTTAAACCACGCAAAAAATATCCACCACACATGGGAAACCCGAATCACACGAGAAGCGCGTAACGTATGCGCAGTAACAATAGTAGTAGCTCAGAGCACTAATTGGGGACACTTTCCTGATCGAATTGGAATTTATAAGTATATTGCTTTTTGAGGAGAGGGGAAAACTGGAGTACCGGGGAAAAACCTCTCGGAGCAAGGACGAGAACCAACAACAAACCAAGATGTTTTGACTGCTTTTCGAAAGAGAGAAAGAGACGTGTTGTTTCCTATGTGTCCGCGAGAAATGTGTAAATGTTATACCCGAAAAGCCGTGCATGCCTTTATTTTCTACAAGAAGAAGAATGAAAATAGGCTCATTAGGTTACGCACTTCCCAGGAAGGTGTTGAGTCTTATCGTTTACAGTTTATACCTTTTACGTGACAAAGTTTTTTCACTCGAGCGTATACATTCGATATGATAAAATGATGAAAACGTACAGACATCAATGATAAAGGCAAGACTTGAAAACGGGTCGGAGAAATAACGTATTTGTCATAAAATCTGACTACGAAATTACGTCACATGAAAATGAACAATTCATGACTTTTAAAGAACGTCGTGACAAGGGTATTAAAAAGTAGAGAACTGAGTCCGTAGTCCGTCATACTTTTCAGTGAAAGTACTGATTTAATGTTTATTTTAATTTGACATATTTAGTATATCAATCAAATCTCTTTTGATAGTACTATTCAGGAATAGATTAAAGCTCATCCTGTACGAGCATCCTTGCAGTTTTTTATCGGTTGATATTTCTGTTGAAATTTAAGGTTTAAAATAACCAAACAAACAAACAAACAAATTAATAAACTACCGGATAAGCAACTAGGAGGGTAAGAGAATTAAACAAAGAAAGCATGTTATCCTGGAGCTAGCGAGCCACGTACTGCTCTGTAGATCACGTTCTTGATCCTAATTCTTAAAATGAAGGCATCTGTCAACAAGCTGCATTTACACAAAAACATGCACTTTCAGTGAGAGCATTCTTTTCTAAACATGGATTCTAGATGTGTTGAAGAAGGTGGAATCCTGCGACAATAACTCGTTGTCAGTAGATTTCTGGGTGGAGAACTTTGCGGAAGTAATATGAACCCGTTTTAACTGATACCAACCGACCTTTGTAAACTGAGATTTCGTGTATGTGCCTATTTAACATAAGAGCCGAATTGATCTATTCAGTTGATCGAGGATCCTGAGGACAAGTGGACGAACTAAATGGATTTAAAACACATCTCTGTAGTAAGTAAACGGCTAGACAGCTTAACTGTTTTATTTTAAAGAATCAAGGCTTACAATTTGGGTTGGTTATATTGGGAGTTATGATTTTTTTTGTGTTTCGCAGGACCTGCTAAGGTTTTGCCAGGTGAAAAAAATATTTGCTTTCACAAATTAAAGCAGGCTCGTCTTAGACTGGGAAGTCTTCGTAAAAAGCTTGCTAAGAGCTTTGTCAAAAATTTAGGAGGTGCTTACAGTTAGCACAATAATTGGAGCATGGGAGGTCTATATATGGGATTTATCTCCTACAATTATATCTTTGGTGATTCTCAAGACCAAGACATAATAGAAAGAGGAAAATTTAGAACCTTCCTATAGGGTATATCCTAACTTCTGATTCATGAACGATACCTTATAACAAGCCGAACTGAAGAGTCTCCTAAGCTTACTTGTCGTTTACTTGGCAGTTAGTGATCGATTCGCAAAGCTTAGCCAATCAGGGATTGTTTTGTAATAATTTATAAATATCATCAATGAAGATTTTACTTCGATCGAATTGTTCATCGCGATCATTGGCAAAACCGTTAACTAATGAAGGATTTGTTTTTGTTCAAGCTGCGCCGCGATATTCCTTTTATAAATTTGATTCATTAATTGACTTGTTTTCAAATTGCGCTTCGAATGACTGGAAATTGACATTTTGTCCTTGGCAAGGAGAGCAGCAACTGCATAAGTTACGTACATGACTGCGATGGTCGTCCACTTATTCAAACAATACTTAGGATACATATTGGTGAATCTAGCCCCAGGCTTTTATATGGAAATTTTTACAGGCTGTCCTCACTTTTTGCACTGGAAAGTTTTTCTTTCTTTCCAATGTACCAGTAGAAACACGATCTTGAGAGAGGTATCAGTATTCCACTGGATATGGTTATTTTTATTGGGATCAAAGGCAAACTCGCAAAACATTTCATGCTATGCAATATATCTCTTCGTTTTTATTTCCCGTTTTAAAGTTCTCTGCGCCAGCCGACGAGGCAGATCAAGTGAGTCAGTTATGCATACTCTTTGATCGCCTACGTGATTTAGGTAAGTGCAAGTACATAACTCAATTGTTATGTATATACATATCAATAAGGCTAGACTTTCCTCGTGGGAAAATGTTGCGATTATTTGGCGATAGGTGTTTTGCCGCCACGGCTCCCGCATGGAATGCTTTACCTCTTGCGATAGGGAAATCTAGATCACTGCAGCATTTTAAATCATCACTGAAAACTTATCTATTTAAATTAGCTTTTGATGCCTTAAACACCGAAAAGGCGTCTGTCAGCGGTCATTTACACGGAAATATGTACCTTCTGAGTGAGCACGAGTCATGATTTTTACTTTATCGATTTTTAGGTGTATTTAGAAGAAGTCGTATTCTTGACAATAATTCGTGACACGTAGCTGTAGTGAATCTTCCGAAATCATTTTTAACATACCGACCCGGAGACCTTTATAAAAAAATTTCATGTACGTGCCTAGTTAACATGGGAAAAGCCGAATTGACCTATTCAGTTGAGGTTACTGAGGACAAGTGCACGAACTAAATAGATTTAAAACACATCTCTACAGTAACTAAAGCTGGACAGCTTAACTGGTAGATTTTAAAGAATTAAGGCCTACAAATTGCGTGGGTTATATCCGGGAATTTTCGATTGTTTTGCTGAGTTGTAGGACCTATTATGGATAAGGTTTTGAAAGTGAGAAAATATCAGTCTGAAATATTAGTGTGAAAAATTATGAGCCTGATGTCTTAACATTGGAGCCATGTGTTATAATATACAGGGTTTTTAAAATACAAGCCATCTCGTAAAATAATCATAGATCTTAGAAGGCTGGCCATGGTATGGCTTGGAATGCTTCCTAAATTATGGCAATGGGCAGTGAAAACTAAATGTTTTCGCCTGAAAATTGGAAAGCAGTTTTAATATTCGGACTGCATGCAGCTCCTCTCCCCACCGCTCATGATGATTTCAAGCCCGGTCATGTCTCGTTTCTGCCAGTCAAATAACATTGAAATAAATACAACTCTTGACTTAAACTAGTCGAAAACTCTACTTATTTATGGCGAGTAGCGGAAATATACCGGATCACTGCAAATCTTTTTTTTTTTTTTTCTTCTTCTTCTTCTTTCACCCGCAGTTCAAATGTATGAATTTCATAGTCACTTCGATCGCATCACCGCTACAAGTATAGAACGAATTCACAAAATTGTAGACCATGGTACCAGTATCACGGCGGTTATCAGGGTTCGAATCTCCGGCTTTTAAGCCGGCAGTTGTTCAGGCTTTCTTTTCGCAACTTCACAAGTAAAAAGTACCTACATTACTGCGATGGTCGTTCACTTATTCAAACAATACTTAGGATACATCTTAAAGGATCTAGCAACAGGCTTTAATATGGAACGTTTTTACAGGCTGTCCTCACTTTTTGCACTGAAAAGTTTTTTTTCTTCGCAATGTACCGGTGGAAACACGGTCTTGAGAGAGGTATCAGTATTCCTTGGGATTTTATTATTATTATTATTATTATTATTATTATTATTATTATTATTATTATTAGAATCGAAGGCAAATCGAAGAAATGGCAAAAATAAATTTCAGGTTTTGGAAAACATTTCGTGCTATGCAGTATTTTTCGTTAATTTTATTTCCCGTTTTAAAAGTCAACAAGGCGGAAAGAACTAAAGCATAGATCGCCTACGTGATTTGGGTAAGTGCATATACATAACTCAAGTGTTTACACGCAATAAGGAAACAACCTGCCTATCACTTACGCTTAAATGATGGAATTTTACCAGACTTGCTTTGTGGAAAAATCATGTCAATCATTTGGTGATAAGTGTACGTTTTGCCGCCGCGGCTTTAGCCTGTGTGGAATGCTTTACCTCTTGCGATACGGAAATCTAATCACTGTAGCATTTAATCCTTACTGGAAACTTATCTTTTTAAATTAGCTTTTGTTGCCTTGTACCGTTTGTATTGGATTATAAACCGCTTTGGGCGCTTATTATTTTCCCAACATTTTCAAGAAGCGAGGACAATTTTAGAGAAGAACAAACCAAAGGAAAACAAGTTTATTTCGCTTCAACAAGACAAAACAAATTGCAAACGCTAACATGAGCAAGCCATAAACAACATAAAAGTTCACTGACTACCGTATCTAAAACCAGTTTTGGAACACAACTGACGATCCTTTTTACACTTCACGCTGGACTAGTACAGAAATGTGTTTTTGTTTTTTGGAAAGGAGGTTGAGTAGGCGCCTTTTTAAGTTTATGGACTTTCAGGGTGGGCGCTTGTCCGACGTGGGCGCTTAATCGAATAAATACGGTACCTTAATTTATCGTACTTTAGTTTTCATGCTGTGATGCGTCTTTGATCATTTTAAGTTAAAAGGCGCAATATGATATTAATAATTATTAGTATATACCACTTAAGTGAATAGTACTTTTCGCGCGCGCTGATTGGCTAGCTCGGAGGTGATTTAAGCCAAGTGCAATTCACCTCCGAGCAGCCGAAGAGAAACAAGATGGCTCCCCGTTCGCCACGGTTGCTTAAGAGGAAATTATTTCGATAAACGAGGCGGGTGATAAAAAGAAAAAAAATTCAACCACATATTCTAAAGGGAAACTACAATCCCTTGTTTACGAAAACTGCCGTGCACTAAAATTGCACTGAAAACAATGAAACATTTAATATTTTTCAGCATCGTTTCAACAACAAGACGAATTTCACAGAAAAACTGAAGAAGTGACTCCGCAGGAACTAAACAATCGTTTCCAAAGGTTTTATCCGTCTCTTTTCACCTCTACTGAGGTGAATAATTACTTGGGCTTCTCAAAGGGAGACCAAGTTGAAAATTGCCCTTCGTTTTTTTTTTTTTTGTTTTTGTTTTCCTCATTCAGTCACAAATCGCCGTCTGGGCCTTACAACGCATGCGCAGGTAATCATGTCGCTGCATGGGTTTGCATGGGTCGGCCATTTTTTAGTCGACGATTTTCGCGTTTTCCGAAGGAAAACACAACTTTTCGGAATGGTACATCGAAAGAAGAACTACGTAGGAATACTCAACAGTTTCGATAGTGGAAATCCGAGAAATAACGGCGAAGAAACTGTGCGTCGAGTACAAATTGTTGTTTTATCCAGGCGACGAGTTAGCCTGTTAGCGGAGCGCGGACATCTCAAATCCTTATTCAGGCCACGGACTTTCTACAAAATTTTTTAGTACTTCTGGGAATTCAACGGCTGAAAAATTACAGGTTTGATCGTGAATTTGTACTGAAATACTATTCTAATTGACCGATTCTTTATATTCTGAACAGTTTTAGCAAAAATTTGAAAAACGTGCCACGCACGCACGGGTTGATAAATTCGCTTCGAAATGGACTGATAGTTCCTTCAAATCGCTTTCGCGCCTCTCGTCTCGCATTTAGAGTTATAAGCGTTTCTTTCTAATGCGTAAACGAAGACTTTTCTGAATAAATTTTTCCTTTAGGAAAGCATTCTGTCTGTTTTTCTCTCTATTTTAATTGCCAAAACGTGACAACTGCGTAATCTTGCGTAAACAAACGCATGCACTGGAGACGGCTCAAATTTCGCCTATGTGACGCGAGGACAAATTTCATCGATTAATGGGTTAAAGATACTGACATACAGAAATTTCCACGAAACACCAATTTCAATCAGAATTCCCTCATTTCAAAAATCAAAAACTTTTGCGAGGGGGGGATGAAGCCAACACAAGATATCCCTGCCCACTTTGCTAAATCCTGTTGGCCAGATAGATGCACACATAGGTTGAAAGCTCGGATTTTACTGTCAGAACCTTTATTAGATTCTGAAATTTATTACTTAATCGGTCAGTGTAAAACGCAGACTACAGACCGGGCGTAAAAAACGGACAGAGGGTACAATTTAGACCAGGAATATACATTGCTTTCAATATACTTGCTTGTACTATGCTGTAAAACAATCGACAAATGACAACTGAGATTTTATCATGTCATTTTCCTGTCGTTTACAGCTGGATATGCCAGGAAAGAAGCCCAAGTTCACGCACATATGCGTCTTGTTGTTAATTAATTGCGGGCGATTGCGGGAGATGTTGCTAACGATGAGATAAGCTTGTTAACAGGGCACTGAAAAAGAATATTTAGAGTCGTTACTTAGAGTCGTTACTTTCAAAGATTCAAAGGTTGACCAAGTAAAAACATTCAAACAAATTAAACACCACTGGATAAACACCTCGGCGAGAGGATTAAAGCAAGTTGTTGATTTGTTTTGCTGGACAGTAGACAACTGGTCTGTGGATCACTCTTCTATGATTCTTAAACACCGAAAAGGCTTCTATCAGGTGTCATTTACTCGGAAATATTTACTTTCAGATGAGCGCGAGTCATGATTTTCAAGTTATCGGTTTTTAGATGAATTTTGAAGAAGGCGGTATCTTTGACAATAACTCGTGATACGTAGCTGTAGAGAATCTGCCGGAATCATTTTTAACATACCAACCCGGAGATCTTTCAGTAAAGACCGCTTCGTGTACGTGCGTAGTTAACATTAGAGCCGAATTGACCTATTCAGTTGTGGTTCCTGGGGACAAGCGGACGAACTAAATGGATCATCAAAACTCATCTCTGCCGTAAGTAAAGCTAGCCAGACAGCTTAACTGTTTAAAGAATCAAGGCTTACAAATTGCGTTGGTTATATTGGGAATTTTCGAGTAGAATTAGAATTTTCTTAAGGTTTTGCCAGGTGAAAAGAAAAATCCGCTTCGACCTAAAAAAAAAAAAAAATTAAGGCTAGGAGGTCTTCGTAAAAAACCTTTCGAGCGTTTTAAAGAATTAGGAGGTGTTTACCGCTAGCACAATAATTAGAACATGAGAGGTCTACATACGAATAGGATTTATCTCCTACAATTATATATTTGGTGATTCTCAAGACTTAACATGCTTATATCTCAAGATATCTCTTATGAACGATAACTTACGCACGTTAATAAGTGAAGACCAGCGTAACTAGGAGACTCCTAAGTTTACTTGTCGTATGAAAGTTATCGATTCGCAAACTGAGCTACGTTTTGTACGGCATACTCTTATGAATAATAATTCACACACACACACACACCCAAAAAACATGAATGAAGTTCAGTTTATTTCGTTCAAATTGTTCACCACGATCAGTGGCAAAACCAATAAACGAAAGATTTGTTTAAATTCCACTGGATAAGCAGCTAGGCGAGAGAATTAAAGCAACAGTTGTTTTGATTTTCCTCGGAGAGTGGACTAAAAGTCTGTGGATCACTCCTCTCAGTATTCTTAATCACCGTAAAGGAGTCTATCAGCTGTCATTCACACGGAAATCAGCCCCTTTAGAGTGAGCACAAGTCAGGATTTTTTAGTCATCAGTTTTCTTTGAAGGCGGTATCTTCTGAGAATCATTCATGTCACGTAGCTACAGGTAATCTGGATCATTTTTAACAAACCGACACGGAAACTTCTATAAAAACATTTCGTGTACGTGCTTATTTAAAATTACAGCCGTATCGACCTATTCAGTTGAGGTTCCTGGGGACAACTGGACGGAATAAATGGATTAAAAACTCATCTCTACAGTAAGTAAGGCTGAACAGCTTAACTGTTAGATTTTACGGAATCAGGGCTTATAGTTTGGGTTGGTTACTGGGAATTTATTATCTTTTGGTGTTTTGCAGGAGCTATTAGGTTTTGCCGGGGTGAAAAATATCTGCTTTCACCTTCTAAGAAAAGAGAAAAATTAAATAAAGGCAGATCTTAGACTAGAAGGTCTTCTTAAAAGAACCTGTTAAGAGCTTTCTTGAAAATTTAGGAGGTAGTTGCTGTTAGTACAATAATTAGAACAAGAGAGGTCTATATACGAATAGGATTTATCCCCTAGAATTATATCTTTGGTGATTCTCAAGGCTTAACATGTTCATATCTTAAGATATAACCGAACTTTTGTTATATCTCGAGGATGAAGATTTAGAACCTTTCTAGGGTGTCTCCTAATTTTATTCTTGAGCGATTTAAGACAAGCGTAAGTTAAGGAGTGTCCCAAGTTTATTTGTTCCGTGGCAGCATATACATTCCAAAGGAAAATAAACACCTGGATAACAATTGGATAGCTTAAGTCTGGATTGGAGTAGCACGCATTGAAGTATGCAATATCCCTGCCTCTCACACAGTCGTTTTTAGCGGACTTGCATTACCTCCTCCCCAGAGAAGGAGGTAATACTTCAACTTCACTTGACAAAAAAAAAAATAAATAAATAAAAAAAAAATAATAAACAAATAAAAAAATGGTCGCTTCCCGCAAATAGAATTGGCTAGTCGAGGCGGGAAGCGACAGAACTGGAGAGATGGTTGTCATAACAGCTTGTCAAATTGGAACAAAATAAAATAAATTATAAAATAAAATGAAAGGTAGCCATTAAGACATTAACGTATACATGTAGAAAAGTATAAATCGCTTATACAATACAAGGGTAGACATTACAGAGCAAATGCAAGAACAGTGTCGATGGTGCAATTTTAGCATAGATATAATAAAATAAAAACAAAATTAGCATTTGGAAGTCATTGTGAAAATGTTGATGTATTAGTTTCTGAATAATAATGGGAGGCGAATCAATGTAAACATTCTGAAGCCAGAAAATACAGAAACATATTGTGGGTTACTCTTTTAAAACGCTTACGGGGGATCTCGCGTGTAGTATTATTCAGAGAATTTCATAGATTTGGTCCTAATCTACTGATAGAATCCCGCACTACGTTTGTTCTGACTGAATGGTTTAACATAGTAATTACCAGCAGAGGAGGACCTTGTGTCATGAGAGTGAATTTGATTTGAAGGGCAGTAGAGATTTTTAAGGTTTATAAAGGTACAGAGTCATAGGCAACATGTGCATAAAGATCGAAACCGTCTCGAAGTAAGTAAAGCAAATTATTTGGCAAGATATTAGACGAAAAGAACAAAGGAAGATTGTGATCTCTGTTAGGGAAAAAATGGCATCAGACGAAGGGTGCGCTTCTATAAGAGTGAGATTTTACGCAAATTTCATTTCGCAGCCTGTCTCCAGGCGATTATGCCGTATGACAAGTACGGGGCAACCAGAGATCGATAAATATTTAGTAAAGTACTTAGAGGGATAAAATGTCTCAGTCTCGCAATAATACCAATAGTTCTGCTAATCTTAGAGGCAACATAATCAATATGATATTTCCAAGTAAATTTCAGTATCGATCAGTGTCCCCATATATTTTACGTAATCCTGCAAGTCGTTAAGGCCAGCTGAGCTACGCTATTGGTGTTGGGATCAAATGAATGGACTTGCACTTGATAATTAATGTTTTTTTTTTTTGGTAGGGATGGAATATAACAAAGTTTGATTTCTTGGTGTTTTTAAAATGTTAATTTATTAGCATGAAGCCAATTACTGACCTTTATCAATTCCGTGTTAACAACTGCCCGTGTTAACAACTATAATTTTAGTACGAGTCCCATTATACGAGTTTTAATTTAACTTCTTACACTACGTCTGACCTTTCACAATTGTTTCTTTTATTATTAATTATAGTTTACACTTCTCGTTTTGCACTTGTAGGACTGTTTCATGTTTAAAAAAAAAATGATTTATTGTGAAATCCTCTTCTTTTTGAAAAGAGTTTCCTGTTCTGCTAGCCTCTATAAGTGCCTACGTCACTCTCCCATATCACTCTGTAGCTCTTGCTTAGTCATCTTTTTCCGCGGGTCTTATAGTAAAGGCACGAAACTTTGCTACATAGTCTTCCCGTTTCCTTCCCGCGCTGAGAGTTTATGGCATGCAATTGCGGAAAGGGCTCGGTTGTTCGAAAGCCGATTTAAACGCTAATCTCCGATAAACAGTTAATGGAGGTTTTCATCTCGCTCGATGAAAATGTATTTAAAAGCCGATATTATTAAGCCAAAGGTATAGAAAAGTCTAAGTCAAAACTGATGGCCAAAAGTCCTTTCGAAAATACTTATTGATAAGTAATTAAACTCAAATCAAACTTCACGTTAACCAAGGATTAGCTAAATCGTGCTTTGAAAAACTGGGCCCAGCAGAGCACTAGACATGCGCCATTTAATTTTTTTTAGATTTTCAGATACTAGTTTATAGGTTATAATTAGCGCGCTCTTAAAAAACAACGACAACTTCAATAACATGCAAAAGGAAAACAACACAAAACCAATATGAAACTAAAATTGAGGGATTTCATTCTCGTCGGATTCTTTGACGCCTTGAAATAAACGAGAAAGTGTCCAGAAGCATCATTATCTTAATGTCCCGAGAAACTGTTTTACCAATCAAACCATTTTCGGAAGTTTACAGAGCTTAGCCTTCTTGAGTGTAATTTATTTTCTGTTTTCTCTGTAATTGGAATGTGTTTTTTTTTCTCTGACGATTTGGGCTGGACGTCACCAATTTTGTGAAGGAACCCCTTGGGCTCTTAATTTACATTTTGATTTACTTCAGTATCTGATCAAATAAAGCTGAACAAAGAAATCTCTTGCAATAGAAAGCAGTGACTGTCAGTGGGAGAAACAATACGTGATATCTGCGTCAGTAGGTTCATAGATCCCATACATGAAATACCAACAATATAAGCTGGTAAATTGCTTGAAATTGGCCGTTTTTTTAATCATTGTAGAATATTTAAAAGTAATCTAAGCTTAATAAAAGCGGTCTGGCCTTCTCAACTTCCTTTTGCGATGTAGTCGCTGTTTCCAATTGCTGCGCGAAAAAAAAAAAAAAAAAAATGAAAACCCCAAGCCGGGCCCAAAGGTAACGTCCCACTTCTCAGGTGCAGTGCCTAGTCGAAACAGGTATTGTTTAAGGCAATTTCTGGCTTGGGTAATTTTTAAGAGCATTACAATAAAAGGAAAGAAAAATCTAAATTAAAAAAAAAAAAAGAGGTTGCTAACTCATTTCGTTGCTGATTTTGCCCTACAACATAACTCTGTTATCGCGCGCATGTTCGAAAAGACTCACGTAGGTAAAACAATTTGATTTATACTGTATCATATCTTGCCGGATTGCTTATTTGTTGTTGTTGTTTATTCGGTGACTGATCACTTAAATTCGCCCTGTTGTCTTTCTGGAGGAGTCATAATGAATTTCAGACCAGAAAGCTGAAAATTTTCTGCACTTTCTGCAGTATAAGTTCTTAGGAAAGACACATATTCGCGCTGGTTTCGTGGCCCCGTTGTTAGACTTTAGACCTAACCAGGGCTCATAATTCTCAGTTTCATAGTTCACGTTAGATCCGACAGATGGAAAGTTGTATATTTATTTGTCAAACTTAATTGATTCGGAGGTGGAAGCCTCCATGCATGAGCCGAGTCTAATTATTATGCTCAACATATGAAAAGTTGCGTATACCTCGGCCCTATCTAAAAGAACTGAGAACGTCATTCGTTTTTTGTAAAATCGAAGAACAATTTGACCCACCGATTACAACTTCACCATAAATATAGCAAATATTGACTAAACGGATGAGGCCGACACTTTTTTGGCACTACAAAGAAAGTAGATTAGTGCATCATGATATGCTTCATATTGTAAATCCCATTTACGGTCGTTTAGCTGATCGAGCCGACATGACGGTCAACAATCGGAAGCCGGATTGTGGTTTACGTAAAGCAGGTATTTCTCAACTGATTGCCGTTTTACAATCGGTACTTCATGTGCGTTGATTAACGTACAACCTATTGTGTTTTAATTAATTCTCGCGTGCTAAACTTTCAAAGAAACTCACTTTGACCAGGCTACATCGAGTTTCGTGACAGTCCAAGTGACGTTTGTATTAGATCCCGAGTTTCTAAAGAAGTCACAGGGACACCCAACAGATCGTTTCGGTAAATTATCTGTTCGTAAGGCCCTTAATCCCCTACAATTTTCTAAAGGGAATTTTCACCACGAACTTTCGTGATATGGGAAATTTAAGGCCTAGTGTTTTCGAATTGATAAAAATGTCGTTTCGGGTACCGAAAAAAGGTCACCTAAGATTTTCGGAAAGGAAATAAGACCTAAGGTTTTCGGGAAATGGACAAAGATGCCATACTAATTTCGAAAAGACTTAGGTTGCCTTAGAATGACCGAACAGACAAAAATATTATAGCGCGCCCTAAAATGAACTTACAGAGCTTTAAAGGCACTCCAGATAGCGTTTCGAAGGATCTGAGAGAAAACTGTCGTTGGGTGCCCCTGAAGTCAGAATACCGGAAATTAATTCAAGAAAGTGCTTGAAGTGGCTTGGCATTAAAACTACTGTTTCCGATTGCTGGGCCAAAACAAATAATAACTTTTGGTCAGGAGGAAAGTTATTTGTTATTAATTAGCTTCAGATGTTTTAGAAATCTTTGATCGTGCTATTAGGTCAAGTCACTGACTGCGCCGTCCGGCATGATATGCCTCAGGGAACTACTACAGTTTGTTTCCGGGGTTTCCGGTCACTATATCCTGGCAAAATTCAAAGATATAACTTTCAAGCATTCTACAGGAGAACCTCTCTTATTGTGTCTTTTAAGACAGGTGAAACACTTGCAAATAGAGTGAGTGGCGGACGTCTACCAGAAGTCATGGATCATTCATGGAGAGCAATCGAAAGCATTAAAAATGTTTATTTTCTTTTTAATTAAGAGCCGAGTAAGGTTAACACCTCTCTCCAACCATTGAGTCTCGGGTCAGTAATTTTAGTTTATTTTCCGTTTCTCTTGCCAATACTCGCCAAGTTATCCAGCTTGTTAGTTTAAACGGCCCTTTAGCTGTTGACATAGCTGGTGCCATGTTGAAAGATAGTCGCTACTCTCTGCCACGCACGTAACTGAAATTGAAAATTGCTGTAAAAGTTGTGGAGAAGCCCATTAACCCACCAAAATACCTTGCAGTAGCAACCTTAGTTTGTTAAAGGAGCTGCGAAGTGATCTGAACCGAGACCTTCATGGAGCGGAAATGAATATCCGTTAAAAAAGGGGTGTATTTAGCATTAGAACCGCAGTGATCTTCCCAGTCGACGTGGGAAACAAGAGTGCAGACTAAATGCATGCACAGCTTAATAGTTCGGTAAGTGAACATGGCTTAAGTTTTTCAAGGAAGCTAATCATATGCATATGGATATTTCCGAAGCCCCTTCTTTAGTCGAGAGGTTCTTTAGATTTAATTATCTCCCTTGCGAGAAAAGCTTTCTGGCTTTACTCAGTGTAAACTTGCGCTAGTTGCGGTAATTTTTGTTAACTTCACTTCACTCGGATGTGGAGTCCGTTAGATAAATTCAGCTGGGCAACATAAAAAAGTGAGAAACTCCACTAAGCACACTAGACCACTCGCCAAATTGAACCGGAAAAAAGACCTCTTTGATAAGATACGTAATTCTCAAAAGTGCCACCTGCTAGTCTTTAAGCAGGTGGAGTCGCAAAACAAATTTGAACAATGCTCGTACTCTTAACAAGAGAGAAAACGCTATGTTCACCGATTCTCGCAAATGCTTGCACCGACGACCATCTAATGCAGCTGTCCAGTGTTCAGAAGACTTTATCTAGTCCGCGGTTAGGATCACAATCATTCCGAAATTGTTCTTTACTAATTTATAAATGCTCGGCAAAAACCATTTGATGTTAGTTCACAGAAAAAAATATCTGATCCATTTTAGTTTACCGAATTTTTGATGGTAGCTATCCAGTTTTGCAGAATAATAGCGAGGTCTCATTTCGAGATTATTTGTTATCGCACGTAAGTGGCGCGTACGCGCTAAGGAACTCTTTCCGATTATTGATTTCGTAAATATAACAAGAAACAAAAAAGAAGAAGAAGAAGAAGAAGAAGAAGAAGAAGAAGAAGAAGAAGAAGAAGAAGAAGAAGAAGAAGAAAAAGACGAAGATAAGAGAGGAAAAGAAAACCCACCTATACTCTTGAAGGCGTGTTTTCATTCCATAAAAAATGGATTACATCACTGAGGCAGTCTAGTGAGGAGTTCAACGGCTTCAGTAGTTACCAAAGAACAATAACTATCTCCTGTTGGACCGTCTTGATTAAAACACACGCCTTAATCACGCGAAGCGTTGGGATCGTGTCAGATGCAACTGATGGGTTCAAGGCTCAGGCAGATAACTACAACCTTATTACCCCCACTATATAAAGACAAAAACATCACGAAATGATTTTGGAGATAACTAGATTTTAAGTTGCACGTGTTGGACACTCGCTTAACACAGCGGAGAGGCAACAGGAATCTAAGTAGTTCTTTTTTTATTCTTTGACGGTGATTCTTCACAATACTACATACTGTACTCAACTCAGTTCTTTTCTACTAGTTTCACTGAAATCACGCCCTAGTTTATAGTGTGCTGTAAACATGTTTGCGACTATAACTTAACCAAGGCCAGATGGTCCCAACCAGAGATAAGAATTGGCCTCGCCAAAATACACAACTGTTCTAAGTTAGAAAGGGAAACCAATCAGGCTGATAAAATCCTTAACTGTTTTGCTTTGATTTCACCCTTCGAGGAGGCCCAAGCCAAGGTTAAAGGAAGTAGGCAAACCTGTCCACAGCACAGCTTTTAACTCTAATCTTTGAAAAACAGAAAAGTGTCAAACAATCTGGAAAATGTCTATCAAAATTATCGAAAGGAAATAACAACTGTATTCTAAAATTAAAGTCAAAACACACCCTTACATTAGCTTCACAACACCCGCAATATTTAGACTCCCAATAACTTCACCGGAACAGTGACAATTGCATGCAACGGAAGGAGCACATCCATTGTTGTCTGAGAAGTATGCTTCTTCCACTTCTAAGAACAAGAAAATGTTAGTAATAGCTTCATTAACTGCCGACCAAGACTACGATCGTTGAAAAGTTATTTGAAAAGACCCGTGGCAAAAAAAAAAAAAAAAAATGTTCGCAAACTCTTGAGTTCCAATATCCAAAAGTAAATTCTCCTAACTGTTTTCCGTATATTTTTTAGAGGCACTAGTTGGGAGAGTCTGTTTTAATGCATCAGTCATTTCCAGCACTGCACACTCCCCCAGGGCTGACCGGCCCCGTTATTCGGATTTTTGTAAAACTAGGTCGGCTAATGCCCCACGGCTGGGACTGAAGAGCTGTTTAAATGCCCGGCACGGTACAGCAAACACAAGGCCAAGCTAAGTCTCAGACGGTCATATGTCTCCGCCGGTATTGCTCTAGTCACCGTTAGTACTGTGCATCTACCATCTCATTTTTGTCCTCCCTAGATATAGTTAACACAAGTTTGTCGCCTTTACCGACAAAACAAAAACGGGAGCAACAACAACAATGATGAGTTCAACAGGCTCTGAAACAATTTCTTCAGTGGTTACCAAAGAACTATAACAATTTAAGGTTTGACCGGTCTTAATTAAAAAAATAAGTTTTAAAAGCGATTGCCGGAATCTTGTCAGCAGCTGCAACTGACGGATTTCCTCGCCGGATGATGACAGCCCCACTAGAGTTTGAATGCCATTTCTTTTGAGAGCAGTATCAGAAAAAAAAAAAAAAATAGGAAATATTTCTGCAGGTAAGCAGCTTTTACGTTGCCTATCTCGCTCTTGTTAATAAATGCATTTATTACAGTTCGTCAGAAGTCTTTGTCTCTTACACTTCTTAGAAAGAAAGAAGTCAGCCCTTCCTGTCCATTTTGCCCCCCTCCACCCTCCCCTTAGGAAGGCCTCATGCTAAGGTAACCCGTTGGGCAACTTTTTTGGGAAAGCAAATGCATTTGTCAGTTAAAATTCCGACACGAGTAACAAAGATAGTCAATGAAACTTGTCACAGGAAATTTGCTCGAGCGGCCCATACATTCACGATCTACTCAGGCTGCGAACGCAGACGTATTTCCGGCTGTGTGGTTTTGTTGAATCACTTTACAACTGTCACTGAATAGATTCTGCACTAAACAAGTACACGTCCAACCGGAAGTGAATATTAGGGACTTTAAGATTAAGGCCTATGGTTTCCTTTGTAAATCGCAACCGTCGACCTGCAGCAGTTTACAGTTCGGAGTTCGCCGTATGTACATCAATGCGGGTTTAAGATTAAGGGTTACTTTCTACCTAAACGGATGGCTTACTCTAGACTGTTCACAGCCCCCTATTTTCCCGTGGAATTCTAGAGACCGGTACGCTTCGATGGAGCTGACGCCATCTTGGTTTGTAAAAGCGAGCGAGATCTGGGGAGAGTGTCTAAACTACCGAGGGGAAGGGAGTCTCCCCTCCCTCACTATACTAACAGATACTCCCGCTCCCCTCGGTAGTTTAGACACTCTCCCCAGATCGCGCTCGCTCTTACAAACCAAGATGGCGGCGATTCCATCAAAGCGTACTGGTCTCGAGAATCCGACGGAAAAACAGGGGGACTGTGAACAGTCTGTAGGCTTACTCTTAGGAAAGCAAGATGACGGCTGCGAGGAGGATATTATTCTGAGGTAGCTGCTGTTGTTTTAAATTTAATTATTGTTATCTTGTAACTGAATCAAACAAATCTCCAATTCATCGAGAAAACTCTTTAAAGGCAGGAAATTTGACGTTTAAACGTGGCTTGATAGTTTTAAAACCCGCGAAAAACTCTGCCGTAATTCACTTACTTCTAGACATTGTCCTTGACGATGAAACCTGAACCTCAAAAGGGACGGCAGGATCGGAGTCACGTGACTTTTAGAGTTTTGCAATTTGCGGGAAACTAGGAAAAGCATCAATCTTAAGGGGCCCTAGTCAGCCACACCTTTGTTTTTGTTTATATGCGAGAGTTTGGCTTTTATATTTTAATCGGAGCATGTCGAAATGAACGAAATCATTGTGAAACTACTGAAGATAATGAAACATACTTTCAGGAACACAACTTACAGTAAAGCACATAAGATTTCGCTTCACCATGCAATATCAATAATTTCGATGGCATCGAAAATGGCGGAGGCTGACTAGGGTCCTTTAATTGACTTGAAGTTTCACACGCGCCGTTGTATTTTTCTATTCTCAGGCTGTGGTCGTGTTTTTGTTGACGGCCTGTTTGGAGGTCAACCCTAAACGTCAGACCTCGTATTATCTTAGCTCCGTCTTCAGAGCAGAGGCTTTAAATTGCCCAAATGGAAATGCCCTTGGAGTACTTTGTACAGATTCTTCTGGAGATCACCGATGTACATTAAAATGGGAAAGATTCACTAACACTGGTAAATACACGCACATGACTGGTTAACGCGACAAACTTGGGTGCTCGAACTTGAAGACGGTGCCTCCTTAAAGAGATATATTTGTACAGTTTATGACTATCAGGGAAAAGTAGATCTTACGAGGTTTATTGGGATCCTAGAAGGAAATAATTAATTGTCAGCCAATCACAGTGCCCAGTTAAGTAAAACCAAGCAACTGACTCCGCCTCTGAATTGAAAACCGCTCTAGTGTGCACGTGATGTATAGTACCCCGTCCTGAGTTCATCTCAAAAGGATAAACGATTCGGAGAATGTAAATGTCCAACCTCCGTCTCTAAACGATTATGGTATAATAAAAGCCTTGGAAGACTTATGACTATGCGGGAGAAGTAGATCTTACGAGATTAAAAACCGCTCTACTGAGCACGTAATGTACATTTCCCCGTCCTGAGATCATCTCACAAGGATAAACGATTCGGAGAATATAATTGTCCAACCTCCGTCTCCAAAAGATTATGGTGTAATAGAAGCCTTGTAAGATGTTTTTAATAACAATTAAATACTATTTCATTAAGGATTTCAGATAATGAATTTCGAAGGAAGGCGGGGATCAAAGTGTATTCAATTTACTGACCCACGCAGCGGAATTCAGTACGCACTGAAAGCAACAAAAGAAAATCAAGATTGGAAACTTGTGTTTGAGGTGAGTCACGCTCATGAACAAAACCTCTGTTTCTTTCTTCTTTACCGTTCAGTTCTAAAAAAGGAAAAATAAAAAAAAAATCAGACGTTTTTTTTAAACTCTTTTTAGCCTGGGTCCAGATTGACGGAGCCCTCCTAATTTAAGGGTTATCTTAAGGAATGTTTCTTAAGAATAGTCTGTAGTCATTCCAGCCAAAGACTGTTATTAAGGAACAATACGTTGAAAGCATCTTAATTTAGGAGAGGAGGGTTTTGCGTATTTGGCCCTTGGGTTCTGTGGCTTGTGGGCGAAAGTGGCAGTAAACTGTGAGCCTTGGTTAATGTCACAGTGGGGAGTGTGAGGTCATTCAGTGTTCAACTTTTTCGGTTATTCAAATCAAATCTGGTTACTTTTGAAAAGTTTGGGGCATATTGTTTGTGACTTCGAGTCACCACTAACAGCTAATGTGAAATGCCGGAATCTGCACCACTTGGTTGCATCTGATTTCACAAATTGAGCGCTAAGTTTTGGCTAATTCATGGATCAGTGACACAACGCTCTTCCAGACCCTATTGGGAACTTTTGGCCAGACGTTCTCGTAAAATATAAAACCCCAGAGGGGGGGGGGGGGGGGGTGTCATCAGATTTCCAGACATCGAGAAGTGGGTGGAAAAACAGTTTTTTTAACCAACTTTTAAGTGTATGGAAGAAACAGTCTCTGGAGTGTGTAATATATCTTCTCAAAACATAAAAAAAAAATTCCTGGGGAAATTCAGAGTAAAAGCTCACTAATTTTATGATAATTAAGATCACATTTCCAATGTTCTTCTCGATAGTAAATTCCTTTTCTTTCTTTCCTTATGAATTATTAATGAATGGGAGGGATTAAATATTGACGGTTAAAATACCCTCAGTTATCGAATTCACGGTAATATATCGCCCTTGACGATGAAATTTTTATTCGTTTGATGGCCAACTAGTTTAACACTTCGGTCACTAGAAGTGTACCTAGAAGAGCACCGATTTTTTTCTACCGTTTCTAAGTACGTTTAATAACATTTCCTCTTGCATTCACAGCGACACCAATGCAGAAGTACAAGTGACCAGGCTTTCGTGTTCATGGCGAGGTTTGTTAGGGACAGCAAGAAACGACGATTCGTATACCAACCCACTCTTGTTAATGAAACTATGTGTATTGGAGTGACCCGTGACTGCAATGAAAGCTTATCTCTTATAGAGACAGATGATATTCGTTCAGAAAGATCTTGTAGATTTATAAGGCAGATTCATCAACCAGTCAATGGCCTTATGAATCCTTAATGATTTTTTGAATGCGAGATATTTTTTCATCACCTGGTGCTGACAAAGTAAAATCTCACAGCATCTGGGGCCCAGCTGTTTAAAAGCCGATTAATGCTTATCATCCGTGATTAAAAGTTAGAGAGATCTTTCATTTTGTTAATTGTTCAAAACGTTTTTAAAAGCTAATTTCAAGCTAATGGTCGTGAAAAGTATAGGTCAAAACTAAGGGACAAAATTCTTTTGGAAGCATCCTTACTCATTTATAATTAAACTTGAATCAAAGATTACGTTAACCCAGGATTAGCTTAATCGGGCATTGAAGAACTGGGCCCGGTTGAAAAACTAACTCTTGCAAAACTTCAATGAAACGCACGCAATCTTCAAGTTGCTAATGAATAAGAGAAAACAATTTACTAGTTTTACTATATACGACAGTCAATTGGCTTAGAATCATTTTAAGCTTACATGTTTGCTTTTTAGCTATTGATTATAATATTTTTTACAAAAATTGAATATATCCCAATATCCCAGCAAAGGTTACGAGAAAATACTGCTGTGACCGAAATTTGAATATTATTGACATAGGCAGCATGGATACATGTACCCTAAACGCTTTCCGATCCGAAGCGTTGATTTAGTGTAAAGGTACTGCTCGGTATGCTTATACTAAAAATACTATTGTTGTGAAGCTAATGTCAGGGTGTATTTTCGACTTAATTTTAGAATACAGTTGTTATTTCCTTTCGGTAGTTTTGATAGATATTTCCCCGATTATTTCACATTTTCCTGTTGTTCAAAGATTAGAGTTAACAGTTGTGCTGTGGACAGGTTTGCCTACTTCATTTAACATTGGCTTGGACCTTATCGAAGATTGAAATCACGGCAAAACACTCAAGGATGTTATCACCCTGATTGGTTTCCCTTTCTTTCTATTTTCTTATTTTCTTAGAATAGTTGTGTTGTTGTTTCCTGTTAGTGTATTCTGGCAAAACCAGTTCTTATCTCTGGTTGGGACCATCTGGCCTTGGTTGAATTACGGTCGTAAACATGTTTACAGCACACTATAAGTAAGGCATGATTTGAGTGATACTCACCTCAAACACAAGTATCCAATCTTGATTTTCTTTTGCTCCTTTTAGTGCGTACTGAATTCCGCTGCGTGGGTCAGTAAATTGAATACACCGCCTTCCTTCGAAATTCATTATCTGAAATCTTTAATAAAATAGTATTTAATTGTTATTAAAAAACATCTTTCAACTAGGTTTCAATTACACCATCATCCTTTGGAGACGGAGGTTGGACAATTGTATTCTCCAAATCGTTTAATACCCTTGTGAGATGATCTCAGGACGGGGTACTATACATTACGTGCGCAGGTAACATTTACAGACTTCCAAGGATAAACCATGGATTCGGAGAATGTAATGGCCCAACCTCCGTCTCTCAACGATTATGGTATAATAGAGGCCTTGAAAGACTTATGACTATGCAGGAGAAGTAGATCTTACGAGATTCAAAACCGCTCTGGTGCGCACGTAATGCTTTTCCAAACAAGTGTTCTACACTATTTCTCAAATAATACTGTGCTTAGCTTAGTCAACCTTTTAATTGGTTTTCTTTTAAACTCCGCGGTGACTACTCGAATTGACACCTTCTCGGTACATGCAATAGGTGAGATTAGGTTAATTTCATGCAGGGGAACCTTGACCACGTATCACGATTTTTCAATACGGTGACTTGTTTACCTATCGTCGTTGGCGCTATTCTGCTGAGTCATCGGGGTTAAAGTCCATTACAGTTTTCGCCTGAAACTATTACCGACTATCGCTGATCCGGCGAACATGAAGACATGCCATAAAATTTCGTCAATTTGAACTTTTCTTCCGTGACACTCATTGGGAGAATAATGTTTCTGTATCAAGCCGGAAATTATCCCACCTATTGCAGAAATACAAAACCGAAACTGCTGTGGGAAATTTCCACCTTTTACTGACTGACGGTTCGGTTCGTCTGGAACTGAAGACCAATTTTGTTCATTCGAATGCAATTTATTTAGCTCATTCTCCTCCTCTCTACCCTTTATCGAGTCTTCTCTTATTGGCATTCTGCTTTTTCACTATCAGATGAGGAACGAAATTGTTGCCATATTGAGTGGCAATACTTTATTTACATAGGGCCATTTCCATCTCAGTCCAATAGCGCTTTAATGACTGAGAAAATCACTCAACTTCTACAAAAGATGATTCGCTTCAGTGCCTTGAAAATGGGTCAGCATATCATTTGCCTTCGTGGAAGACGTAGTATGAAATTGGTCTATATTGAATTGAAGTAACACTGTCAAAACAGCAGCGAATATGTTTGCCCCTTAACCAATCAGGAGTAAGTAATTGTTCCCTCGGTGAAAGGAAAATTAAGACAAAATACCCTCTGTTACAACAAATCAGTATTCAGTAATTTTGCAGTCTGTGTTACATTGTTATTTTTATTGTTGATAAGCAGTTGGCAGCATATACACTAAAAATATACAACCGCAGAAAGGATGAGGAACTTGTAAGGTTATTATTTTCATACAATTAAAAAAAGACTTCTATAAATGCTATTTAAAAAAAATGAATTTATTTGTGGAGCTCCGCCTTTAGGTTTGGCTAATACAGACATACATACATTATATTTCAGTTCAGCTACGCGTTATCGAAACAGTGCCGGACCCACCAGGCTAACTTCAGATTTCAAAAGCGAAAAAGGGAGAAAGCCCTAGAACAAAGACGCAGGTGACAAGTATGGTTTCTAATTATCGAAACTGGTTGCGTGAAAGGTCACAAATGCATTTAGGTCATATTGTTGTTCAGACTGCTTTAGATCTCAATATTATTATTATAGTCAGCGCCAATTTTCTCCCACATCATTAATGAATCATCGAGCATACAGAGCATGAGAATTGATCCTTTACCGAGGGATTAAAAGAAAATAAAAGAAGATAAATGCTTTTTATTTGCCCTCGGTAAAGGATTAACTTTCTTGTCCTGATAAACCTACACGCTGTCACGTTCCTATTGTCAACCAAAGTCGCAAGGAAAAAATTTAACATGAACTGATTTATTTACTACGGATTTAGTCATAGTTCCTTGAATGCGAAAACTATAAACAGTTTTCAACGATTTCCTCACCCTCACTTCTTCCTAACCAGTAATCAGACAATATAATTGCAAAATTAAATGATACTTAACTGTAAGTTGAAGTTTGGTTGGGATTCTATCTTGTCATTAGTCCGGAACGACGGAGTCACATGAGATGCGCATGCGCAGAACCGATCAGTATTGAACGTCAGAGTGGGACAGGAAACAGTACACTGAAGGAACGAAGGACAGGGTGGGCGGGATACGGGCATGTGACTCCTTCGTTCCGGACTGGTGACAAGATAGAATCCCAATCAAACTTCAGCTTACAGGTAAGTCTCATTTACTTTTGTAATTCTATCCTGTCAATCAGTCATCGTCACTACGGAGTCACATGAGATTTTAAAGTCCTGTGCAACGAACCCAAATAGAGAATAAATAGACACAACTGCCTTAATTTATTTGATACACAAGCAAACAAGTAAATGCCACAATGCCACATTTCACATCTCAAAGCCAAAAGTGTCATTTGCTTTAGACTACTGCTGTAAAACCATGTTACCAAAATTTGCAGTATTATCAATAGGCTTGTGATTAAATGTCGCAAAGGTTCCAGAATTGGACCATCCTGCAACTTTCATAATTTCCTCAACACTGAAACCTTTTGCTTTACATGAGAAAGCAGATGCAGCTCTGGCGCTGTGACTCGAGTAAATGGTAATGTCAAGACCCGCAGATTTCATAACTTGCTTGGTCCACCTAGAAACAGCGTTCTTTGATATGGATTTGTGGGGCTTGGTATAACTAATCAACAGGTGGGATTGTCCATTTCGCACATCCCTTGTCCTGCTGATATACTCCTTAAGGTGCTCAAATACGCAAAGTTTTTTGTCCTCCTTTAAGGCTTGCAGTTCAACTGGTTACAAATGCACCTCTGGCTTAGATAATTTTAACTTCTGCATGACAGTTATTCTGTACTTGTCTTCAAATGCTTGAATATAGTTAATATCAAAAGAATAAATGGTCTGCCCGCGCTTGGCAGTGGTTGAAAACAGTAACATAGTAAACTTCAATGAAAGGTCCTTCAGTGACAGTTTACTAGCAAAATACAATGTCTTGAGAAAATTAAGAACAATGTTGACGTCCCAAGTACGACTGTACTTAGGAAGGGCTGGCCTCAGTTCATAAGTCCCTATTAAAAACAGCGACAGACTAAAGTGCGCTCCCCAGATTTGCTGCCATCACCCAGGATAATAGTTGACGATAATGCTGTATTGACTGCACTATAACCTAAACCGGAACGAAAAAGTGATACCAAAAACTCAACACCCTGGGTGACACCACAGTGGCATTCTCCGTACAATAACTTAGCCGTTTCTTTAGATACGTTTGATATTGCTTAGTAGTCCCAGTTCTCCATGAAGCCATGAGAACTTCATGAGCGCTAGGTGATAGTCCACAGTTATCTAAGCTGCCCCTGATAAAAGGCACACCGTTAGTGTGAGGTTGTTCCACAATGGATGAACCTCCTTGGGCTGGCTTGGAAGACTGAGAAGATCCTTCCTTGCTTTTAAGATAACTCTTTCCTTCACTAACATTTGAATTGCTTTTGGATACCATCCCTGAGTGCGCCAGTCTGGGAGAATGTAAACACCCATGGCTTCTTCTGCAACTATCTTGCTTAAGATAGCTGGAATTACACTAAAGGGTGGAAAAGCATAGAACATTAGCTTAGAACAATCCAGGGTAAAAGCGTCAATAGCCAAAGCAGATGGATCTGGTTTGTAAGACACATATTTTGTGAACTTATTATTGACACGTGATGCAAACAAGTCAATTTCTGGCGTAAAGCCTAACTGGTTTAGGGCATCTTGGAGAGATGATTGAGATAACATCCATTTTCCTCCCTTTTGATTGCGCCTAGACTCAAAGTCTGCAACAAGGTTATCTTTTCCAGGTATGTGTACTACACTTAACCCGATGTTTCTTTCAATGTACCATTCCCAATTTTTCTTGGCCATAGAATTGCAGGAATGAGAATGGCTAGTCCCCATATGGTTGATGACACTTACAGCGGGTGAATCATCAGTCATAATTCTGATGTGAGTTTGTGATTTATCGTTAGCAAAGGTTTTCAAAGCCAGTTGAATGGCATACATTTCAAAATAGTCGAGGTAATGCAAAGATTCTTCATATGTCCAATTCCCCCCCACCCCCCCTGTGGGGATGCTATCCATTATAGCACCCCAGCCTAGAAGAGAAGCATCTGTAGTTACTGTATGCTGGGGCCTGTCATATGATACAACATTATATGTATTTTCTACATTAATTCTTGACAGAAGTTCAGGCTTCAGGTGTTTTCATCGTTTATTGCGACAATACTGTTTCGTATGGTTCGAAGTTATCGGACCACACTCATCAGGCAATTTTTAACGACTGACTTTTCAAATAACAGGCTGGTAGTAAAATATGGGTGGTTACTATAGAGATGCGTTATATTTAGTAGAGTGTCTAGGTAACAGATGCATCGTGCCTTAGTTGCGTTACTCTAAAGTTCTGCAGTACATATCTCTTTCTGTGGCGGCACGAACGTTTCGGCTGTTCAGGCTACATAGCTCTTTTTTACAGATGATTATGAATTTTTCAAAAAGACAAAGATTACATTTTTTTTGTTAGCGTTGCTATACGGTTTACATTTCTTTAAAATCTTCCATTTAATCTGGAAAGGTTTATTGCTGTCTTGCAAAGTCCAAACATGTTTTGACAGTTCTGTCTCGTTTCTTCTGTTCGGGCGTCGAAAGACTCCCACCAAGACTCCCCATGGATCAAGAAGAACACAAACGACATGTTCGATGTCACCATGGGCTCATACGACGGAGCGGAAACGTGTGAGTTGATTGGAAACTACATGCTAGCCTTGATAGCACCCAAATTTAAGAATGAAGTTGGCCTGTACTGTGACGATGGTCTCGCAATTTGCAAAGCCACCCCGAAAGAAATTGAAAAGACCAAGCAAGAAGTCAACCAAGTGTTCAAATCGGAGGGCCTTAAGATCACAATCGAGGCAAATAAGAAGATCGTCAACTTTCTTGATGTGACCTTCAACATCACAGACGGCAGCTACAAGCCATACATGAAACCTAATAACAAGCTGTCGTACGTCCATCAACAGAGCAATCACCCCCCAGCAGTGCTGAAAAACATACCCCTCAATATTAACAAAAGGTTAACTGCCATCTCATCCAGCGAAGAAATATTTGACGAATCCATTGCCCCTTACCAGAAAGCTCTCACAGAAAGTGGATATAACTATAAGCTAACATACAACCCACCACAAGAACAGGCCCGGAAAAAACAAAAGAAAAAGAACAAGAAACATCACATGGTACAATCCACCTTTCAATTCAAACATCAAAACTAGCCTTGGAAGAAAATTCCTGCACATCGTCGACAGATGCTTTCCAAAACACCACCCACTCCACAAGATTTTCAACAGACACACAATTAAATTGAGCTACTCATGCATGCCAAACATGAAATCTATCATCTCATCGCACAACAAGCACGTTCTTTCGAATGTAAACTCACCAACGCCAGAACCTGACACCTGCAATTGCAGAAGAAAACCGGACTGTCCACTCGAAGGAAAATGCCTCCAAACAAACGTCATCTACCAAGCCACTGTAACCACTGAGACAACAACTGAAACTTATGTCGGACTGGCAACAAATTTTAAGGAACGTTACAGAAACCACCAGACATCCTTTCGACGCCCGAACAGAAGAAACGAGACAGAACTGTCAAAACATGTTTGGACTTTGCAAGACAGCAATAAACCTTTCCAGATTAAATGGAAGATTTTAAAGAAATGTAAACCGTATAGCAACGCTAACAAAAAATGTAATCTTTGTCTTTTTGAAAAATTCATAATCATCTGTAAAAAAGAGCTATGTAGCCTGAACAGCCGAAACGAGCTAGCGAGTTCGTGCCGCCACAGAAAGAGATATGTACTGCAGAACTTTAGAGTAACGCAACTAAGGCACGATGCATCTGTTACCTAGACACTCTACTGAATATAACGCATCTCTATAGTAACCACCCATATTTTACTACCAGCCTGTTATTTGAAAAGTCAGTCGTTAAAAATTGCCTGATGAGTGTGGTCCGATAACTTCGAACCATACGAAACAGTATTGTCGCAATAAACGATGAAAACACCTGAAGCCTGAACTTCTGTCAAGAATTATACATTGCCCTTCAATCAAACGAATTGAGCGCTCTACGAAACACATTCTACCCAGAATACAAGTATTTTCTACATTAGCTATATCCATCAGTTCAATTCTTTTGATGCTTTCGTTGATAAAAACATATGTGCGTCAAAATTACCTCTACTGGTTTTAAGGGGCCTGGGATTTGTTACTTTCCAAATTCCTATAGTATGATGGGCCATGCATAGCCCCAGGAAAGCTGGACACTATTTGCCCAATCACTTGTCGAATGGCTATTTTAGGGGACCCAAGCAATTGTGTGCAAGACTTCTTATGAATTGACTGCTCTCTCCTTTGTCAACATTACATTTAAGGTCAATGAGTTCATGACAAAACCAAAAACAACTATCTTTTGAGTAGGTACCAAAACTGATTTTATAGGGTGCACTATAAAACCCAATTTTTCAAGTAGCAAGATAGTTTCAATCACATTCCTGATACAATCTTCATACGTTTGACCTTGCAAATAAAGATCATCCAAATGGGCAACAGATATATGGCCCTTCGTATGCAAATGTGTAAGGACTGGCTACAGTATTTTGGTAAATTTTCTGGGAGCACAAGATAAGTCATTGGGAAGACATGTAAATTGGTAAATCTGTTCCTTCCATTTGAAAGATACCAGCTTGCGATCTAATGCTTTTATGGGGACTGAATAGCATGCATCTTAAGGTCAATACTAGCCATGAAACAGTTAGGAACTAACAACTTAGTGATGGTATATAAGGAGTGCATTTTGAAATGGTGGTTAACAACCAACCTGCTAAATTTCTTTAGATTCAATGTAAGCCTGTATGATCCATCCCTTTTAGGAGTTACAAAAATACAAGAAAGTATATGCTGTGGGTTGTATTCTACCGCTTCAATGACCCTTTTGTCTACAAGTTTATTTATCTCTTGCTTTATTCTGTTAAACGACTCATGGTCATCAAATTTCTGTGATGGTAGCCAGTGTTGAACTGGTGTTTCAGTACCTTCAATGCTCACACCTGACACATCAGACAAAATCTCCTTATCATTAGTTATTTCAGTCCAGGCTGCAAATTTGGTTAGCTCTGAAATTGGAGCATGGGGTCTGCTAGTTTCTTTAACATCTTTTAGCTGCTTAGCTATATCATCACCAAAAAGATATTGGCTATTTTCCGGCACTTCAATAGCGCAGATTGGTTTGTATTCTGGCTTGAGAGCGAGCTGTATCTGGTCCCGTCTCAGCTGTGCTAATTGTGTATTTAAGTGACCCAACATTGCTAGGCCATCAACGGATTTTGATCAGTATTATTCTGAGTATTATTGGCCAGCCAGTCTGTGGTTTGCAAGTTTATGGTGGCCACTTTGCGTACCAGCTGCTGAAAATTGGTCAATTTTAAGTCAGCTTTCTTCTACGTGGCAGTCAGTTGTCCCCATATTTGAGGGTTCACCCGTATGGGCTTAAGCTCAGGACAATTTGTGTGTCGCTTATGCTTTGCCACAATTTCTTTGCCATTTTATCAGGATTGAGTTTCTTTCCCCAACGTTTCGTAAGGAGTTCAGCTACATCTGGGTCAATATCATCGCCGGTGCCGTCTTCCTCCTCGTAAGAGTCAACGAGGCTTTTTAACAGCGTGGCGGGCTTTTTCCCGCCATTATGGTCGGTGACCGGCGAGAATGAGTTTTTTCGCTCGGTGAGCTTTTGTACCGATGAATCATAATCCAAATGATCATCAGTCCTCAAATCGTTTACAAATTGGATAACAATCTTCAGATTGGGACAGTTCATCAAACGAGTCGGGCGATTTTCGTTTCGGCGGTCGTTTCGCCGGTGGCGAATTTTCTGAAGCTGCAGAGCTTTGCTGCCCAGAACTGCACATCCTTTCCAAAAGGCTTGACTGTTTTGCCATATTTTGGTTTATGTTCCCAAGAGTTTTTTTTCCAATCCACCGCTTTCCGCACGTAATCCGACAGTAATGGAAGGATTCTCGTCGGTTTGTAGTTGTGCAGTTCCCTCGTCGTTCAAGTGGATTGAACGGGAGCCACTGTTCTCTGCCATCCTTGAGAAATGCTTAAGATTTCGAACAAGATGAAAGAATATTGTACGTACCTCGTGTCAAGACGCTTCATGAGTTCAAAGTAAGAAGCAGCCCAAAGTGAAGAGATTCTCAAAACTTCCGTAAAGAAACGTATGACACTGACCAGCAACGCGAAGCACTGATCGGCTCTGCGCATGCGCATCTCACGTGACTCCGCAGTGACGATGACTGATTGACAGGATAGAATCCTCGATTAGTTGTTTAATATTTGGCTAGAGCCCGCAGCATCAAAAAAAGCTGCTTCTCTTATAAAATTGGCGCGAAAACATGAGTACAAACATGACATATTAGAAAATATACTTTCCTGACCGTGAAATCAGCCTTCCTCTTTTTTAGATTATTTGTTCTACGTTTTTTTTTTTTGCTGATCAGATCTTCACTACAGGATTCGATACTTTTAATTTGTTGCGGTGGTCCTTGCACACACAGTTAATTATTGTTTTTTTACTGAATTTATTCCCCGCATAAATTGTATTTCGCATAATTATGCCATTCCGCAAACTCATTCCTCCCTTTACCCTCACCGTGTGGCCATGGCTTTGGATTCAATTTGACAGCAATTTTGTTAAGCGAAACCAGAGGTTAACGAGGGCTTATCTGAATAACTTAACGACAGTCATTGTGAGAAAACTTTTCGCGGCTTGTTGCATAAGGTACGCGATTTGGCCTGGGCTTGAAACTATATCCAAGCAATAGCTTGCGCATGCTTAATAAAGACATGACGCGTCTCCTCGCAAGACGTTTCTTTGATTTCTCTCTGAGGATGGATCCTGCTAGCAGGTCTGGCTTAGCCTTCCCACACGTGTTATACGTGTAATCTTTGAAGCCTGTCATTTTGTTTGCCGTTGATCTTCTCAACATTCCACTTGATGACTGAACCGATTTTGACATCCTTCGATTTAAGGTACTATATCAATAATGAGTGCAGTTATTTCTTGTGTCTTCATACTTGCTTACATGTATACCGTGGTAAAGAACACGTACGGCGCTTCCACTATCGAGCGAAATCGAAAATAGAACGTTCAGTCCGGTGAGGTTGTATTATCTAACACTGATAGATCATATCTCAGTAAACCATCGTTGGGCGATTCATTTGATCTTATTTGATTTCTTTCGACTGAGTTTAGAAACCAGACTGAGCATGGTGCAAGTCAAATACCGTTAGATTGTTTCCGTTTGTGTTTTAGATACCTTGGGTTTAACAGTAGAATCCCGTGAAGGCGCACTCTATCGAATTGGCGAATGGAAATGTTTTGATGTTGTAGTGTTGGCTCCATTCAGTATCTATTTGTTTACGCTATACGTTGTTATCCTTGGCCGGAGGATTCCTGTATTGGAATTATATAACACCGAGAAGGAAAGCACCAGTAAATATTTATCACTACTAAAGCTCTTATCGTTAACAAATCTGTTGTCTTATGAACCAAGTTTAATGGCCTGGCTCTCACGGGCCTCCTGTAGTTCAGTGGAGCATTCGAACTAGTATAAATCGGAATGTCAGAGGTTCCACTCTTGTTGGGAGCCACTCTGATTTTCTCGACTGTGTAACCAACTGAAAAAAATTCATCCATGATTTATTCGCCAGGATAAAAACATAGAATCACATTTATTGAACAAATTTGTTGTGGTATACTGTAGGAAAGTATATATGTAGGCCTGTGTTGTCTGATTGTATCAACAAACTGGCGTACGGAATGCTGAGTACTACATTGCGTGACATGACGTGCGCGTCACTTTTGTTCTCGAGCCGAGAAAAAGAAGGATAAAGAAAATGCTCCTCAAAAACTATCTTTGCTTTCAGCTAAGAAACTGATGTAAAAACACTTCCGGGCTAAAACATGTCGATTCCGGGAAAAAAAAAAAAAAAAAAAAAAACGGAAGTTAAATGATGTTAAAGGACCCGAATCTTTCTCGGTAAAATGCCATTTAAAATCTCTAAAATTAGATAGTGAAGAGGAATCTCATTACATCGTCGCAAGTTGAGCGATTGGAAGTCTGTAAATGTTACCGTAGCATTTTCCAATATAAGTGTATCAATTTTAGCTATTTTTTAGTTTTGTGCTATCCCTTTACAATTCTTGTTATCCAAAGAGTTCTGTTTATTCCCCACCAGCCGAAGTTTCCTAGTTAAAAATCAAAGGGTGCTGAGAGCAAGCTCATTCTTGTAATGTACAATTTTCATTGTGCCTGTTATTGCTGGTCATCTGAACCAAAGGGGAAAGAAAAGAATGATTTTGATAATGTTGTAATGGGGTACTGGTATTGTTTTATGAATGAGGATTATAATAGTGTGAGTTTACTATATTGAAGTAACAAAGTACAGGGGTAGGGGTGGGAAGGTTAATGGGCATGCTCTGCGGGATTAAATTGGAATTTTCAGAAAGTCACAAATTGTATTTTCGGGTAATGGGATACCTTGCTCAATATTTATACCATTATAGTGCACTTCATAGTAATTATGTGGGAGTAACTGCCCGTTCAGAGCCTAGTTTTTGGCCCATCTCCCCTGCTTTGAAGACCAACATTTTTTACATGCCCCTCCCCCAATTTCAGGAGCATTGCCATGCATCATTCTTCTTAGTGCATATACACTGCATTTAGTTCCAATCCCGTTAAAAAAAATTTCTTCCCTAATCGAAATGTTAATACCCTGAAGAAAGGGCTGAGCACTCTTTTTAGAACAATAGGTACTAATTTAAGTGTCAACGAAAATGAACTGAAACACTAATTTTTATTGTAAAATATTATTGTAGTGATTGTTTACAAAAATAAGTTGCTTGCTCCTAAAATAAGGTTTCAATTTTCTCAATAAAGCTTTGAAACCCTCATACCTAGGCAAGCATACTTTTCAAGCATCTATTTTAACAAGACCAATTAATTAATAAGCTAGTGAACTTTGATGTTAAGTTATTTGAAGTGTCGATCATAAGGCTTCCTTACTTAATAATAATATATGACTCCTTAGAACAATTGAAGGGGTGCCTGGAAAAAAGCCCTAAGTGAATTCTGATCAGTTGCTATATTCTCCTTCCAAATTACCTTGTATTCACTTGTGGAACAAAAGGAGAATTTGATCCTTCATCAAAAAGTCACTTAGGGCCTTATTCCACACACCCCTTCAATTTGTGTTTCCTGAACTGAGCAAAACTTTGATTGATTTAATATTCATAGCAAGTGTACGACTTTTGAAGAACTAGCTCAACAATAATATTAACAACAATAATATTAAGTATCACAACACAATATGACTTGCTAATGTAACAGCTTACTAGCCCTTGAAGTCTAAAATGTCAGATTTTAACTTTATGTAATCATGGCCATTTAAAGAATAAACAGGCAATGGTATGTGTGCAAGTAGCGTATTTGGTGTCACTGAAACAATCCCAGATGCTTGGGGCCGTACTTCATATGGCTTCACCAAGTTGTGAAACCCAACCGTCAATGAGTATCAGCAAGGTCAATCGATGTTACAATTTTGTCCTCCATGATAAATTGGAAAGATAAGAAGCTGACATTAAGAAGGGTTTCTTCCATGATGTTCGCAGATAAATTGGCAATGCTTTTGTGTACGTTGAATCCTGGGGCACTAGCGATTGCTTGAAATAAATCGCTTTGAACAGCATGGCGACAGAAGAATCTTCCCATATTTTCACCCTTTTCGTCATAGAAAGTGTACGACTTTTGAAAAACGAACTCAACAAGAATAATATTAACAAGAATAATATTAAATACCACAACACAAAATGACCTGTTAATGTAACATCTTACTAGCCCTTGAGGTCTAAAATGTCAGATTTTAACTTTATGTAATCATGGCCATTTAAAGAATAAACAGGCAATGGTATGTGTGTAAGCAGGATATTTGGTGTCACTAAAACAATCCTAGCGGATGCTTGGGGCCGTACTTCATATGGCTTTAGCAAGTTGTGAAACCCAACCATTAATGAGTATCACTAAGGTCAATCGATGTTACAATTTTGTCGTCCATGATAACTTGAAAAGATAAGAAGCTGACATTAAGAAGGGTTTCTTCCATGGTGTTCGCAGATAAATTGTCAATGTTTTTGTCTTGTTGAATCCTGGGGCACTAGCGATTGCTTGAAATAAATCGCTTTGAACAGCATGGCGACAGAAGAATCTTCCTATATTTTCACCCTTTTCGTCATTTTTCATGATGTTGGCCGTTGTAGTTGATACCAATTCACATTTTTTGCTCTTCAATTTACAGTTGGGACACTTGATGATAGCTGTATCAGGAGCATCAGGAATTTTGGATTTGCAATTTATGCAAATGTATGTCTTCTTTACCTCGACAGCCAATATAGTGCCGGTGATGTTCTTCTTGGCCTTTTCATTTGGTTTTAGATTGACAGCTTCACTGGTAACCGTATCTGGAATGTCGATGTTTTCGCACTTTTCAATGATGGTTTTTGTGGAAGAACCTAGATACTTTTTGTTGTAGCAGTTCAACTTAAGCTCTTTGAAGTGATAACAGCAGTGTTCTTCAACTTCGGCGATTTGACTTTCCCACAGAGTAACAGTGATCGCTCCATTGTTGTCAGCAACAACAAGGTCACATTTAGTGAGGTTTTTTTTCGCGTGTTTTGAATAGACAGTCTGGTTATCTCCTTTAAATAAAACTTTAGCTTTCAGCCCCACAGATTGACCATTTGGTGCACTTTGGAGAAGTTGTGTTACAGTGGTTTCACTTCCATCGGTGTTCGATGCTTTCCATTGAAACGCTAAGTTTTTAGCTTGTTCGATTCTGGAGTACTTATTCATTCTGTACTCTACACCTTCGCCGTATCTTCTTTTTTGTGGGCTGATATTTGCGAGGGAAATAGGAAGTTTTGCTTCTTCCTTTCGTTTCAGCTCATCTTTGTTTTCTGCCGTAAAACAGATCACTCGCGTTTCGTCGTCGTTTTCTTGAATAGTGAAGTCGAAATAAGATTTTGTATTAGCAGGTATTTGTACCTCAGAGACTGCATGGATGTATCCTTGAACGTCTTTGAAAGGGCTGGATGAAGCAGATTTCGTTGGAGAATTCAAAACCATCTTGGGCGCATCTTGTGCACGGATGAACGAGAAGGCAAAATCGCGTAAGGGAACGTGGTGTGCGCGCGCACGTTATTTAAGAGGGGGTCGAAAGGGTTTTTTTCCACGCGCGTGGGCTACTAAAGTGCGAATTCGTGAGATGTTGCGTGTAAAGAAAGTGGGTGCACTATTTTCTCCAAAATATTAAAAAAATACAAAAAGAAAACATTTTGTCCGTTTTTAACCAGTTATAGAAACATTCAAGAAAGTTTTAAATACAGTAAAAACTTGCGAGTTAAAACCCGCTCTTGCTACATAGTAATAAAGTAGGTCACATTTAGGCAATTTAGGTTAGCAACAAAAACAACAAAAACAACAATTTATTATAAGAGAAGACATTACAATATTAGATACCCACAATTAGCAACGGTTAAATTGTTATTTTTTTACTAGAAATTTTCCCAAACCTCTACTATTGTTTCTATACTTCTTTTAAAATATGGAAAATGTTTTCTGTTTGTAAATATTGTTTGTGTCACTATTACTCCATTTTGTGGAACATATGCAGGAGTCTGGTTAATATTTGACTATTCAACTGCTTCTCTTTATTGGCATGTTTATTCTGGCATTGGCACATTTTATTCTCACCGTGTTTTGATTGATTCAATTGTCCGATATTCCAGTAGTGAAGAAAAAAAAAACTTTTGTTGTCAAGCAGGAAAATGAATTGCAACATGAAAACTTTGTTCTCTTGGGCTGGGGAAGGAGAGCAGGGGGTACTGGAGTTGGTACTTTTTAAGTTGCATGTTTTTTAAAGGACTGTTCCTCTGACAACTAGAGGCAAATAAACCACTAAACAATTCCTGGCATAATTATTTATATTTATTCTTTGTCTGGGTCAAATTGTAATCTAATTTTCTGTATAAAACAATTGAAACAGATGCACACTAAAGGCAGGTTGTAGAAAATAATCTAAAACTGTCTTTCAACAATCTGTGTAGAAGTTGGGAATTGTAGTTTTCCATTATGTTAAGGCATACTTTATATATTTTTAGTCAGATTAGTTTTCATTGTCACTATAACATATTAAGACATTCAAATTCCTCATAGTAGTGTTACCAAGAACACATCATTCATCATGATGAAAACTTTGGAAGGCAACAAGGTCTGTTCCTTTGAAAGGGGCAGTATTCAACAAGGAATGATCTCATAATAGTAAAATTCCTGTTTACAACATCCTAAAATCAGACATCTGCATCAATGACCATTACCATGCAATTTCGTTTCATTTTACACCTTTGGTGTCTACTGTTTGGTAGTCTGACATCAGTTAAATTGGTCAGCACATGTGCTGATATTACTTGAAATAGACAGTATTCAGCTAAAAGTGTTGTCATAATTTGACAGTAAAATATCTTCTTGTAGTGTCCTGAAATCAGAAGTGGACCTACAAGGCCACGAGCAAACACTTTTATTTCATTCCACATATCTTTGTTACTGCTGTATCATGGTAGTTTAACATCATTGCAAACAGCATATGTCCCAGAAGCTGATACCATCTTTAGCTCTTGAAAATGCCTGGTATTAAACCAGTGTAAAAGCATCAGTTATTGCTTAGCTGCATCCCAGAGACATTTGTTTCTTTTTGTGTTGAATACATTTCTCTGTTGTGTATTTTCCTTCCACACCACTATAGTTTTTTTCTGCAAATTAAGGGACAATTAAATGTTATTGTAAGATAAATAATTTTTATTTGAATTTGCATCTAAAGCCTAATAGTATACAACCCCTTAGTCTTTTTGGCTGGATATACATGTATTTAAAACTTACCTGCCTTGTGTGCTCAGGGGCGTAGCAAAATCAAGACAGGGATACCAGCCTGGAGGGCTCCCTGTCTTGTTTGATGGTGGTTTTGGTGAATTTGTCTGTGTGTATATATGTATTATGGTAAGGCTCTGTATTGCAAAATGTTAATAAATTGACTTGGAACCATTTATTTAATATGGCAAATATTGCCAAATATAATGTATGATACTATGTACAAGTCATTATTTTAAAAATGGAAATTCTCACTTAGTTTTCAGTGAAATAAACAATGGTTTATGATCACTGTAATATGACTCTAGGACACCTGAATACTCTACAAAATGCGGAATATTAGTGTAGATGTGATCTATTAGTGAGCGATAGTCTGTAGTGTACTGCTTAATTAGCTGTGTATAACCTCTTTGTTTTACTAAACATCTTGTTAGTGCTTTTTTGCTTAGATGTATTTTCTAGTAAGTTGACATTAAAATCACCAAGGAGTACAACTGGGATGTCAGGAGTTGTTAATTTTGAGTCATGAAGATAATTTAGAGCATCAATGAACTTTGCCAAATTTACATTTGAACTGGACCTGTAAATACCAATTACATGCAGGTTTGGAATTACTTGTTCGATAACCATTATTGTAATTTCTACTCCATTGAAGTTAAATCTGTGTGGGATTTCTGTACAGTCAAAATGGTTCTTAACATACACAGCTGATCCATAGCAACTTCTAGTTGGGGATTGATTGTAGTCATTTCTGTATAGTGAAAATGCTTTCATGTTGTACACATCATCTTCGTCCAATGGA